>NC_135217.1:9565408-9922908 GCF_052324685.1 Brachyhypopomus gauderio
TCTCTGTGTCTGTCTGTCTGTGTCTCTGTCTGCATTGTGATACCACAATACTTCTCATTCACTCCTACATTATACAACCCTTTCTGCTATAGCATCTATCTCTGCTTTAACATAGTTTTTAGTTTTCTAATATATTACATATTAGGATGTCACTCCTTTAAATACATAAAAATCTTCATGTTGTCAAGTCCTTTGCCTCAAACAAAAATAACTACCATTTCCTCTTTTTTGATTAATCTGTTATTTTTCTTTAAATTTTGTACAACCTTTTACTGTAAAATGATAAAATGTTTTACATTGGATTACCTTATTTTATTCATGTGGGCATTTTAAAGTAATTCTTACAATAATGCTTTTTAATAATATAAAAATAATATATATAAATTATATATATATATAATTAATATTTTGTATAACGTGTATCTCCACTATGGAGCACAGTATATATGAAGATGCGTGTAGGATTCAGCCCATCTGGTGTCTGTAGCTGACTCACCTGCCGCCGTTGCCCCCTACAGGTGGTTTTGGGACCGCGCCGGTGTTCAGCAGCCCCCCCGCCTTTGGGAGCTCACCTGCCTTCGGGGGCTCTGCCACCTTCGGTGCCTCGCCCACCTTCAACGCCCCGATCGGCGCAGCAGTACCGGGCAAGGTGTTCGGAGAGGGCACGGCCGCGGCCAGCATGGGAGGCTTCGGGTAAGAGTCCTCAGACCTCCAGCACAGAGAGACGTTGGTCGTGGGAGGGAACGGAAGTGCGAATGGTGCATCGCTAAAGACGGGTGACATCAAACGCTGTTATGATGTTTCATTTACCCTATGAATTAGCAGGGAGGATTACATTGACATTGTGGTTATGTCTGCACAGTACATCGCTCTAGTAATGATCAGTGTCATCGTTTTGGTTTCGTGCACTGTGTGAATGAAAGGACTCTCCAACCTCGTGTGTGAGCCCACAACCGGGCTGGGAATCATCAAGGCGAATCGCAGGCTGACTGATCCGCATGATTGCGGGCGACACCGCGGCCGCCTTCTCCTTAACCGTGTCACATTCTCCCCACGTCGGCTCAGCGGGGCCATCACAGCGCCGTATGTGCACGTGCGCGCGGGCTGTAATGAGTGGCTGTTAGCTGTGCCCTGTAGATGTGGGGGGAGTTATAGGTTAAACATGGAGCCTCTGTGAACCTGCTTGTTTGAATGCTGGGTTCTGTTCACGCAGGCCATTACCCCCCCCCCCCCCCCCCCCCCCCAGACCAAATGGAGAGGTAAATCGAAAGTACTAGGAAGGAGTTTTATCCTCTTATAATAGGAGAGCAGAGTCCATGTGAAAACGGCAACACCAGTAGCAGCGGCGATGTTTCCACTGTTAGGCAGAGCTGAACAAATGACTGCTGCCTGGCTTTTCTCATGAAGACGCCGTGTGCACAGATGTTCGTTTCACAGAGTAATCTTCGTTTCTCTGTTTCTTGAGCGTTGCTCAAATCTGTGACTAATCCCACAACCAGTCTGTATTTTGTCTGGTAGGACTCCTCTGTAGAACAGTGGTGCAGCTTGAAGATGACTATATGAGATGATCTATAATAATCCCAGACTGGAATATGCGTGCATAAACCATTCTCATCTCATCCTGGCGTCCTGGGGATGCGTGTAAAAGCACTCGGACGACACCAAATCTGCAGTGGAGCTAAGGGCTGGATTACGGGGAGTTAATCCTGGGATCATGCGCCTGGATGGGCTACAGATTACGCTGCCACCAGGGAGGCCACAGGGGGTCGGCTCACCCAAAGGGGAGATTACAGCCCCGGAGGGAGAGGCACCTCAGCCTCGAGAGAAATGGCGAGTGTCGTGTCCACCCACACCCGTATCCCAGCTGCCCCCGTATTGCTGTAATCTGGCTAGTCTAAGGGTTTAATGCTGTGGTCAGGTTGTGCGATGGTAATGTGTTTAGGCAGCTGGTCCTGTGTGTCTGTCCTCAGTCAGTATTTGCGCCTGTGTGAAGCCCACTTCATCTCGCTTGCGTGTACTCAGGGTTCTGAGTTCTGTTATTAATTTTAAAGTGCTTTTTGTCAGCACCTAGCTGGCACAATTACTAATTTAGTTTTGCTCTTATTTCGAGCGCTCATGCATTTCCTGAAGAAGTAAAACGAAACAGATGCAAATGTGTTTGGTGCAGCTGAACTACCAGCGCGTCCGTGGTTTTGAAGTTTTGAATTATTGTATTTTAATTATTGTTCGCTAGATGTTACTGTTAAAAATGTGAGTTTTGTGTCATGCACTAATTATGTCTGCTGTCTGTTACCATTATGTGCTAGTTAGTAACTACTATATCATAAATGTATCAGTCACCAGGGTTTGTACTGTATTCAAATAAGAGCCTGTTCCCTGTACTATGAGCGGTGTCTCTACACAGCACTAATATATGTATTAAATTGATTTCCATGCATCAGTTGTGTTGGGGGAAAATTGGACCCTTCTAAATAGCCATCATGCCAGGTATCCGCCTCGTAACCTCAATTTAGCAGTGTCCTCCTTTAGCTCCTGGTTTGGCCTGGTAGCTGACAGCAAGGTCAGCTGCCAAATATTGGCTTCCATGTTGAGATCAGAGGGGACTGGGGTTTTTTTTTTCTTGTCCAATTTCACTTTATGGCACCTATATTTTATATAAGGGACGTGGTGCTATCTTTGTTTAACCCCCCCCACACACACACACACCCTCCCTCTCAACCCCCCCCGTTTCTCTCTCTCTCTCATATATTGTGTGTGCGTGCGTGCGTGTGACTCGTGTGTTTCCGTGCATGCAGGTTCGCCTCCCCTCCGGCCGCCCCCACTTTTGGCAGCATGGCCGCTCAGACCAGCACGCCGTCGTTCGGCAGCCTGGCCCACCAGCCCCCAGCCTTCCCTGCCCAGACCAGCGGCTTCACCACCTTTGGGTCCTCTGGGGGTGAGTTGACACCTTGGCACTAGCGGATAGCTGACCACACGACTGGCAGCTCCTCCTTCTCACCCAGGAGCCGTGGTAAAGGTGTATATGGTCAGCCCCGCCCACTGAGCAATCGTGTGTTTACCGTCTAATGGAGCAGAGAGGGCATGTGCTCATAATCTGTCTCATAATTTGATGCATATAATTTTTTTACTCCATCTGTTCTTTTAATGACATTTAGCTACATTTAGCAGATTACCTAAGCCTAGACATTCACACCTTCCATCACACTTCGTAATTAGTGAGTAAACAGAAGGGAAACGAACAAGCCGGTGGAGCATGTGGAGAGCCCGGCCACAGGAACAGACCGGTCCCTGCAGGCCCAGTTCAGGGCCACCAGGGTCTCTCCCACTGGCCAGACATGAGTGTGGGTCAGGGGGTGGGATGGCTGGCCCTCCCTGCTCTCTGCTGCCTTCTGCCTGGCTGCGAGCTGGGAGCCAAGAAGATGAGTTTCCTTATTAACCCACATCCCGCCACAGCCCTGCGCTGCAGCCGAGGTGGGGGGCTCCCAGAATAAATCAACACCATGGCCCATTTTTAAACAAAGTGTGGCGTGAAAATCCACTTCTCGGCATATATAATGTATTTGCGTATCTGTAATGTAGCACAGCGTATAAACTCGGAGTCGATAGAACAAAGATAAAAGCTTTATTACTGCCTGATAGCCAGTGGATTGAATGTTGGTGTGGTGGAGAGCGTGTTTGCTCCTCCTTTAAAATTCAAAACACAATATACCAGCTAAGTGTTTGTAACACACTCCTGTTCTTCAACAAACAGTAGAGTTATAATGTTGGCAGTCAGCCCTAGAATTATCCTCTTAGTGTTGGGGGTTTGTCAGGGGGTGTTTGAACATTGTGATTTGGGTTCTATGGTCTTCCAGTTCTCTTCCTCTGTCTATTGCAAAGGAAGGTGGTACTGAACACATCCACCTTCATGAAGTCGTGTAGAATCTGGAACAAACTAGTAATTTAGCTGTGTGCACCATAATTAATTACTGCCCCACTTCTGACTGGCATAGCAGAGATGTGCTTAAAATCTGTTTGGATTTATGTGGACATTTATATGTGTTTTCTTCTTCAAATGTGGCATTCCGTCTAAAGTTCAATACAGGAAACTATGCAATTTGAAATTGTTTCAGTGTGTTTTGTTAAAAACTTTTTTTTTTCTTCCCTCCCTGAAGGTTTTGGAGGCTTTGGAAATACGAATACCAATCAGTAAGTGTGTATATGTGCTTGTTTGTGAGCAGCTCATAAACAGTCTACACACACACACACCTACCACACATACTTCCTTCATTCCATATACATGCTAGTCTCTGTTGCATTCTTCTGTCCCCAGAGAGCAGCATTCCAGTTCTCTTTCTGAGGGGGAATACCCACTTTCATAATAATACCCACTTTCATACCCATTCATAGTGATTTTTGCCTTTCTGTAATCCACAGTACACCCTCCCAAATCTCACACTTCTGCCTTTGGCCTTCAAGTCTCGCCCTTGACTTCCCCATCCAGTGTGGATGATGTAATCCCATACCCTGGCGTTTGTGAGCCTAAATGTGTAACGGCAGAGTCCCTGCACATTTTTTAGCCAATCTCCGGCCCCCATGATGCTTTGGTGTCTTTATTGTGGGGTGTGTTTATGGTTCTGTGGACTGGTGGTGATGCCAAAGCAGACTACTACTACTGCAAAGCAGAAATTAAAATAAAACGGTCACAACTCTGAGAGAAATTAATGTTCCGTAAAAAAAAAAAAAAAAGCTAATCGTGTTCCACAATTGTGCACGGTCGTGTTATTGTTTTTTCTTTCGTCTCCCCCTGTTTTTGCTCCAGGTCTTCTTCTCAGACCTTCGGTGGATGGAGGAGTTAGTTACAGGAGAACCCACTGCTGTTCTCGCCTCCGCTCCCATCACGCCTGTTTGTCATTCAGCAAGCAGGAAAAGCCTCGGCACGACCTCCTCGTGTTGTAAACCACAATGATGGCACATGAAACGTTCTCCAGGAGTTACCTGTAACCTTCTCCCCACCTGTAATATGAAGGCGTGTGCCGCTGTGCACCTAACTTCACAAGCCGTCACGGCGCCTTTCTTGTGCACTAACCCAACCACAGGCGGCACAGACTGTTTACACCGTGGTCTCGCCATATTAATCAGAAAATGAGGTTTGAAGACTTTCCTGATACAGTAGTTTTGTGAGCAGAAGCTGGGTTCATTACTGTCATATCCCAGTGTGCTGCTCATTTGCGCTACAGTGAATGCCTGTGTGCTCTCTCTTGGATGTGTTTGCTGTTTCTTCTCAATTCTTAATAAACTGACAGCCCAAAACATGATTGTTACCTTTTGCTGAAACGTTGAGTTTTACAGGGGAGCTGGGTGTTTTTATACTGTTTAAGGTAGAAGTGTATAGAATACCTCTGCACCCCAGAAGACCGTTGTGTTGAGTATCTTTACATTTAACCTCATGTAATGAAATAAGCGTGCTCTCTTTTTCATTAAATGTATATTGCAAGCATGGAAAGTGGGCGGGGGATTAATAAACACAGGTGATGCCTTTTTCACTGTACACTCTTCATTTTGTAGTGCTCTGAAGTTTAGTTTGTGTCCCACCATATTTTTCTGCTCTAGCAGTCTGGTCCCCCCTCCTTGTAATGTAAAACTTTATTCGAAACAGTTGTGTTCCAAGGAATGACATCTAGACTGGAGCTACAGTCGGTACATTTATTATCACATCAAGCAGCACGTTTACAACGAAGGATGCATCCACCAAGATAAGCCGGACGGCCCCCGGCAAGTGTTGTTGCACTGCTGAGAGCTTGTTATGAGCTCGTGTGTAATCGCTGCGTATGAAGAATGCCTACGTCCCCCTGGGCCGTTTATTTTCCCCAAACGGCAGTGCAGCTGTGATGGAAAATGTCATAGTCACCCACGTCCTTATCGTCCTCTCGGTGACGGGAATGAGGGGCTAGGGCCGACGTGCTGGAATGCGTCTCTCCTCGCGTCCTCCAGAAGGCTCCGTGTTGGAGTGGCAGCCTCTCGCTTCTCCGGCTGGGAGTGAGCTTGTGCTCTTCACCCCATCACAGCCATGGTCTGCCCGTTTTCTGGTGGTGGTGGTGGTGGTGGTGGTGTATTTTCTCATTTTTCATTCAAGTTTTATGACACCCTTTGTTGCATGTTCGTTCATGTTCACTTATTCCAGCGACTGAAAGTAATGATGCGTTACGTTGGTTTGTAATTATTCTGTTTTTTTGGAGAATTCGGGGGGTGTGTAAGTACATTTAATGCCTTGGAAAGCCCAAAAGGCTGACTTTCCTGTCAGGGCTCTCACTGGTAGGTCGCAAATGGCTGTTATTGTGGCCTTTACAATATATTCGCGATCATTATCTTGGACTGTTTGCAATATATAGAAGCAGAGCCGGAGTGGCTAATCGGGAGATTCGGGAGGATTCCCGATGGGCCGGTTCATGTCAATCTCTAGTTTGGGCCGATTGGGATGGAAATATAAATTTGGGCCGGATTTGCGCATGAAACTCCCGGGCTGAAAAAGTGGCCCACTCCGGCCATGTATAGAAGTCTATAATATGAAAATTATCAAAAAAAAAGTGTCATGACTGATCATTGTTCTGTGGTGGGCTAATCCCAGCATTATCCTACAAATGTAGATAGTTTTGGTCAGAATAAGTCAATCCAGTCTTTATCCATGTCAGCTAAGTGCTTCAGCACTGTGAGTGATGCAGATCAAGGCATGTCATTAGCAATGTAATCTCAATGTGATATTTTGAGCCTCATTGGACATTTGCAGTACACTCACATCATTAATTTGAGACGGCTACCTTGCGTCTACACTCGCTGCGTTAGGCAGACGTCTTCCTGGTGCCTTTTGTTCATATAACATCACAGGCTGCAGGCTCTTTGGTGTCATGTCCATTCTGTCAGGCCTGTTCAACACCGCTCCTCTTTCTGGATATGCTTTGGGTGATGTTTGATGTGTAGCAGATGGTGACCAATCGTACGCCATTATTAACACGACAGCGGCGGTGATGACATGACTGTGGGTGTTGTGCTGGTGAGACTGTTGCAGTCACACCGGTTTGTGGATTTATTTCTTGTGTCCTTTGTTGGTATATGTATTTTAAATATGTCCGTATCCTTGCTGGGCTGGTAGTCGCCTTCTGACCAAATGCGGCCCCGTGGACAGAATATTGCCTCTTGACCGCATGGCAGCAAATGTCTGTAGCGTTGTTACTACACCTGTGAGTGCACAGGTAAGCAGATCTTAGCACAGAGCCAGAGATGTGGTCCAGGGCTCTCCTGGCATCCAAAGGTGAAGTGTGGGAGCGATCGGCCCCTCTGTGCTGGTGATGGTGTGGTCGCATCTCCAGGTGAAGCCTCCTCACCTCCTCCACAGTGTCGCACCTTGAACTTTGAAGGAAACGTTCATCCGAAGACGTCTGATGTTTTCGTTCTGTGGATTACAGCTTGTGCACATTCTTCCCGTCTTTTCTTTTTTTAGGTTATTGTTGAGATAAGGAGGTTTTTTTGTAAGGCCGGCCTTGACTAAGTCACACTGGCGAGTCGTGCGTGTTTTGTGACAGAATGTGATTAGGACAGGCCAGGTCAGTGCTGGAGAGAGCTTTAGTTGAGGTCTCATTAGTCACAGCTGTGCACAGTGACTCAGGAGTTTGAAAAGCTAGCGTGGCTTAAGTTTGCTCTCATTTCGAGGAATGATCACTTCTTCCTGCTGCTGTTCCCCACTGCTCGCTGGGTAGATAAAGCTTATCTGGTGTTTGATGTGCAGCAGCTGGTAGATTTAGATGGCTGGAATGTAAAAGCTATATCTATGTCTATGGTATTATCTGATTCAAAGCACTTAGTAAAGGTTTTTTTGTTTTTGTTTCATACTCATCCACAGTAAAATTAAAGGTAATGTGTACTCCAGGACTATAATTCAACGGCCAGTGTCATTTACGTCGTGCTCTGTAAATCAATCTTCAGTGTTTTTCTTCACTTTATTTTCAGAACATTAACATTTTAAATGTGACAAACAGGCCACGCTTAAACGGCGTTTTTTCAACTGCTGGTTCAAGGTGTGTGAGCGGTATACCGAGCCAGCTTCAGATTGCATGAAGCTCTGAGAGACGGTGAGCAGATCCACTCCAGGCTGCTGAGATGTTTGTAGATCCACTGACTTCCTCACATCACTTATTTATGATCATTTCTCAAAGTCCCCTGTCAGAAAGTCCATCCAGTTCTAAATGTGCCATTCCTGGAAAGACATTACAAATTAGGCTATTAGTTGTACACGTAACATTTTAAGTTATGGCAGGCTGCAGTCAAAAACTGGACTTTTGTGGCATGATTGACAGGCTTTTGACAGAAACCCACTGCCTGGCGTGACCCGCCCCCTCTAGCCCCCTCCTCCTTCACATATGAGCCAATCCCATGACGTGATGAGCTGTGATGAGCTCTTAGAGAAATGACCTCATGCAGTGGGGGTCGGGTGAGCAGGGTGGGGTCGGGGTGGGTCGCACCACCAGTGCTTGTGGAACGTGTGGCTGTGCCTCTTCTGAGCCACGTAGTCCTGCTTACTGTCTGCATCTCTGCATGACTCCTGGGAGCTGCCATGGCCTCGATATCATACTTCATACTTCCTAATAACACTGTAGTGTTCAAATCACGTTTGTTTTAATTAAGACACTGTACGAAGCTATGCTTGCTCAAGCCTATGGGTGTCACTGTCACGTGGCCCTCCCCAACACAACTTGTTTAATTCTTTTGCGACCCTCCGTTTAAATACCCATTCCTGTTCATGATTGTGAAGCTGCAATACTCTTTAATAAACTGTTTCTTCCTCGATCCCTGCGGTGCAGAACCTTGATTTAGCTTCGGCTATATGAGATGTGGGGCGCAGCCTGGTTCCTGGCGATGATGAAATGCAACGTTCATCCGTCTTAGGCAGAGCAGGGCAGAGCTTCCTACCTGCTGCTGGTGACCATGGTCATGATCTTCAGCTGACCTTGGCATGCCTTCTCTCTCTTTCATCACGGACCCTAGCTCCCTGTGTGGTGCGGGACAAACTTGAAGGTCACTGTTCCAGGACCTGACGTGCATTTTCTTTTTATCAATAGCAGCTGGTGCCTCGTATCTGAGCCAGCTTGCTGATCTCAGATCAGGACTAGGTGATAAAATACCTCGGTCAGGTGACGCGGTGTAAGCTAATGGGCAATGACAAGGCAAAGAGCTCGAGGCTGATAGAGAGCTGAGGTGGCGTTCAGATCACCACGTTCTCCTGACGCCCGGGCCCCTGCCATCCCAGGCTACCCTGGGGCTATTGTCCTGGACTCAGAGACGCCCTACTGTAATACAAGCGTGTGCCAATATTAGCACTGGAGATCTAGCTGTGATGGGCACAGCACGATCATGCTGCGATTACATGGTGTTATAGATGGAGACAGGTGTACGCTGGTTGCAAGACCGAAGGGTTCCTTTAAATTTAGCTCTGAATGCGAGGCCTGAGATCACCGGTCAACCAGGAGCGTGTAGTCTGCCCGGGCTGGTCATGGCTGTCTGAAGCCTCCATAAAGTGCTAAATGACCCTGGAAGGCTCAGTGACGGATAAGGTGTGTATTCTGATGATATAGTTCATTGTCATGGGTGACAGACTGAGCAGAGGGACACTGAAAACGAACAGGCATGCTTTTGCTTGTTGGAGTCGATGTAACTGGAGGTTGGTGTCTGATGCTACGACAAGCAGATTCCTTCAGCCAACAGCAGGGCTGGAGATCGGCAGTAGCTAAAGTAGTATTTGTGAATCTTTCATAATGAGCCTTGAAGAAGATAACTAGGAAACACAGGGACATTATGCACTCTATGGCCTTCCATAACCAGAAGTTATTATGCAACATGTATGTCGAATTGCAGAAACTCCATGACTGTGGCTCTGAGCACATTTACAGTATATCTGGATAGTCCATTATTCTTTTAGACCATATGACCTGGTGCATTTTGTTTGTCAATTTCTCCATACGGCCAAATCTGACACTGTAATCAATGAGAAATGTCTTTGCTATTCAGATCGATGATGCAATGAGATGCAGGGCTGCATAATATGACCAAAATGATGCATTGTGATTGTGTTATCACACCTTCCAACTGCAGACAGCCATGCATTCGACACGCTGGCGAACCCCTGATGTGACATGAGTAAAGACAGGGCGGCATTATTTTCATCAAAATCACATTTAATGAGTCATGTGAGCACCATGATTATTCAAAGCACACATCACAGCATTCTGCATTTTCTGATATTACTTCAGATGCCTACGGCACACAATGAAAAAAATGCTGTGACTGGATTTTTGGCGTGTTTGCATACAGAAGCCTTGTACCTGTGCTGCAGAGGCCAGTGCTGCGAATGATGCGTGATGAGTGAGTCATTGTGCACATTTCTGTGGTGACTTGGGAGAGGGAGGGTGAGATGACCCAGACGAGTCTAAGTCTAAGTCTCACCCTCGGTCTCGGCCATGAATAACAGCATTCACTCCATTTTCGAGAGTGTTCAAAGGGACCGATGACTGTTGGTGAAGCCATTTGGTATGAATTATACCACAGTGCTTCTGAAGGCTACAAGTTTATTCGTAGTTCATGTGTGCTTTATAAGACAGGAAACAAGGTTTTTATACGGCATTTCTTTCCCCTGGTGTCTTTGGTTGTTCCCTGTGACAGATGCAAATGATTATAGAAGTTTAGAACTTCGTATACACTGACCGGACACTTTATTAAGTACATCTACATCTACTGCGATGTTCACACACAACCATCTCTAGAGTTTACAGAGAATGGTCAGAAAAAGAGAAAATATCCAGTGAGCGGCAGTTCTGTGGGCACAAATGCCTTGTTGATGCCAGAGGTCAGAGGAGAATGGCCAGGCTGGTTCGAGTTGATGGAACGGCAACAGTATCTCAAATAACTGGTCGTTACAACCGAGGCATGCAGAAGAGCATCTCTGAACACACAACACGTCGAACCTTGAGGTGGATGGGCTACAGCAGCAGAAGACCACACCAGGTGCCACTCCTGTCAGCTAAGAACAGGAAAGTGATGCTATAATTCACACAGGCTCACCAAAATTGAACAATAGAAGATAAGAAAAACGTTGCCTGGTCTGATGAGTCTATTTCTACTGCGACATTTGGATGGTAGGGTCATGAAAGCATGGATCCATCCTGCCTTGTATCAGCAGTTCTAATCATGGATGTGCAGCCGACAAATCTGCAGCAACTGTGTGATGCTATCATGTCAATATGGACCAGACTCTCTGAGGAATGTTTACAGTACCTTGTTGAATGTATGCCAAAAGGATTAAGGCAGATCTGAAGGCAAAAGGGGGTCCATCCCGGTACTGGCAAGGTGTACCTAATAAAGTGGCCGCTGAGTGTATATTATTTATAGCAGTTATGGCAGTGTATGAAACTAGATACCTGATTGAGCATGTAAGCATGTGGTGTATATGGATGAGTCCAGTGTCTCCGTGTTATAAATAGCAAAACGTCTGTGTTATGGGTCTGAAAGCTTGGCACATGAGAGGTGAAGGAACTGTCAGCATAGGCAGTTAAAATGAGCATTGATTTCGATTGGCTCCCGCACAAGCTCTGACCCACCTCCGCCCAGTTCACCCAACAGGGGACTGTGAATTCTTTGACTGACACCTGTTGCATAGGGCATTCTGAGCCACTATTCAAACCAAACCTCACTGGCGGCAAAATGACAGCCCCGTGGTCGGTGTATATAAAAGTAAGGGCCTTCAAAAGGAGCACAGGTGGCTCGGGGGATGGGGGCTGCTATTTTTCCACGTCACTCTCTTTTACTCACTGTCAAAGCCTTGGGCTCATTTCATGTCCCAAACAGCCTTTCCTCAGCTTATGTACAGGGCTTTAGTAAACGTATCGGGCCGGTCACAGCTGTTGATACTCTGCCACTATCCCTCTCGGGTCTTGAGGTCACAATCACTTTTCCTACCTCTAACCAGTCCGGCAGTAAGACCCAGTAGTATTTGCAGAGGGAAAGTTGGAAGCAAAACATTTTGGAGGCAAATAGGTTTTATTTTCTCAAACTCTCAACTCTCTGGACGCTCAGACTGGACTCTTTTCTTGTACACACTTATCACACTCTAATAAACTCGTTTCTACAGATTCTCTTTGTGTGTTTACGGACATCACAGCACCTTATCCCTTATGTATAGACCTGCAGATCTTCATGTCCTTGGCCAGGGACAAGATATCCAAATCATTTTAATCACCCTTTTTATAACTCTCTAGCTGAGACAGTCATAACACTGCAGTTCTTAGGACCATTTCGGCCAAGAATAGCAACTATGGTCAGTGGTGTCCAAAACTGATCTTGGAATAGCACCGACAGTCAGAGGACTGTTTTATTAGGGGCCTCATCATTGTCTGCGTCCGTGAGGAAAATCGGATTCCAAAGGCCGGTGAGGAGGAGCACGCGCACACACACCACCCGATTGATGTATTAGCCCCCTGCAGCTGGTGAAGTGTGTGTGTGTAGTCCTGAATGGCCGTCCTCCGTCATTAATAATCCACCGTGCTGCACTCGTGCCTCAGCTGCCTGCCGCTGCTTCAGCTCTCGCGCGTCACGGAGGGCTCGCCTGTTTTCCCTGCTCTTCTTTTACTTGCACAATCTCGTGCCTGCACTCCCACTTCCTTTAAACTCCACTCTCACTTCCTCTCCTCCACCACCTGCTTTGCTGGTCCTGTGTGTGTGTGTGTGTGTGTGTGTGTGTGTGTGTGTGTGTGTGTGTGTGTGTGTGTGTGTGCGTGAGGCAGCATCTGAGGCTTTTATAGCCCCATTGCTCCTCTTTTTCGCTTTGCCGGCCAGACTACTGAACACTCCCCCCCCCCCTTCACCTTGGAGTGTGTTACAGACTGAAAGTCTAAATTCTTGCTGAACAGTGAGTTTAGAATATATGACATGTTGACAACACAAAGTCGTGACGTTTCTTTGAGCTGCTCAAAGACTCCACTCTCAAACCAAAACCATGAAACATTTATATATTTGCTTGCTTTTATTTTTTCATTAAAAGTTTTTTTTTTCCATGTTGTTCTCATATTATTCATTGTCACAGTTTTATATACTTTGCCAATAACATTTTTTTTCAAGTATCAATTTTAATGGCAGAGCTTCGGTAAAACAACCAAAAAAAATCACTCGTGTTGTATAATATAGATTTTCATGTAAAAACAAATGGAAGGTGTAATAATATAGGCCCTTGTGTGAACAGTGCAGAGAAGCACATTTCACCAAGTCTCCAGAGCAATGAAAAGCAGAACAAACAAGCACCTCCAAGCAAAAGGCCTGGGGAAACCTCGGCCAGTTGCCACAGAGACAGTAAACCGGTGTTTTGGTGAGAGACACAAAGGAAGGACCTCCATGATGTCATGCATGGGGTCACCATACGCTTACGTACGCTAGATTCTCTCCTGCTGTCAGAGGGATGGTGAGTCTATTTGTAGTTTGTAGTTTCTTAGACAAACGTAAGGACTTTCTTTACAGAAAAAACAGAAGTATAATAAACTTACATTAAGACCACATATTTTGAAGTAATAGAGAATGCAGAACTTGGCTGGTACTGATGCTGTTAACAGTGCTGACATTAACAGCTGATGGTACTCTTCCATCTTACAGCAGCAGACAGGTTAAATTGTGCATGTTGTTTGGCCTTTTGTCAATGTTATGTACCTAAATACTGAACTCAAATGACCTTTTTTTGTTCGAACCCTGCGAGATATCACAGTTGTATATACTGAGATATCAGTTGTATGATTACCATATTTTTGTAGGTTCTTGCACAATATACAGGCACTGGACGTTTTTATGGTGTCTTGGCAGAAAACTGCATAAAAAAAGAAATAAAAACTACAAACCACATCCGTGTTCTCATCAGTGCTGCGTTACCTTGCCGATGGTGGGAAAATGAGTTATTATTATCGATGCATAAACCACTCAGTGATTCGGTGTTCTTTTATGGGGTTTGTTAGTTTGTTTTCGTTTGTTAGCCTCTAAGCTGTAGGATGCACTAATCTACTCATCAATGTCTTGGGGAGAAAAACAGAATGAGAGGAAGAACTTTCCAAACTGTCTCTTTGGGAGCACTAGTTTATAAAGGCGTTATTTTTAAGGTTTATGCCAGCCAATGATTTGCTGTTTGTTTCTTTGTTTTAAACCTGTGGGGATACCACTGAATGATCGAGTCCGCATTTGTCTGCTGTCGGTGGCCAAGCCGTAGTGCTCCGTGAGGCTAAGTCCACCCACACTCCCCAATCGCGCCATCACTACGGCTCTGTGTACACACTCTAGGGTTACTCTAGGGCTGGTTTAACCCTAACCCTAGGTAGATGGGGAGATACAGGGCAAACTTTCATCACAGGGCAAGAAATACCACGCGCTGCAGGGCTTGGTTAAGGGTGAACAGAGTTGTGCAAATCGAATCTGTCAAGGCAGCGGCTGCCTAACGGCAAAATAGGGGGAAGATAGTTGGATCCAAAGTACACCTGACAGGCCTTTCTCTGAAGACCTGCAGAATTAGGGCTCTGCAGCTGCCTTAGACCCTGGGCCCCTTGGCATCCAGTTGCTCGGGCTCTGTAGTTCCTTCCAAACAGTGGTGTGGACAAGCAGGAGGCCCAGAACAGCTCCAGACCTTTTGTGTACGCTCCTCACAACAGTTCCCCCATCTCTTCCGCC
Source organism: Brachyhypopomus gauderio (assembly GCF_052324685.1). Taxonomy (NCBI): domain Eukaryota; kingdom Metazoa; phylum Chordata; class Actinopteri; order Gymnotiformes; family Hypopomidae; genus Brachyhypopomus; species Brachyhypopomus gauderio. The sequence goes on from NC_135217.1 coordinate 9,580,130, forward strand.
CTCCCGTTCGACTCAGAGAGGACACCACAGCGTCCCAGACGCCTTCTGACGGACAAAAGGTGAGTCCTGAATGATCAAACTGTTAAACTTCTCCTAACATAACACAGTGATGCTTCCGACGGGCACGGTCGCACGCCGGCTGTTGGAGAACAGACCCCATGGTTTCACAACAGTCAGGGGGCAGCAGGGTCCTGTCTGCCTCTCGCCTCTGACGACTGACCCCTAATGACTGACTGGAAAGCCACAGAGAGCAGGTGGAGCCTACAGCTAGCACAAAGAAGCTTCATATCTGCTGGGTAATGAGGCATTTAATGTAATTAAACCTTCAAACTACAGTGAGGTACATCTAGAGAGGTCTCAGGTTTTGTCTATTACTCAGGCTCTCACATTCATAACTTAAGTTCTAGAAGATGCTAGAATCATAGTAATGGAAGGGGGTTGTAAGAGGATCTAGTAATCCCTTCAAAAGCACATTTGGACAAAGATAAACACCTTGTGGACAAAATTAACACACATCACATTGCCATGAATCTTTTTTTTCTTTCTTTCTTTAAGGAAAGGGGGAAAATCCTTCCATAAAAATAAAAATACATTAACAGATGCTCTTCCCTAGAGGAACAAACATACATCTTTCAGTATGACTGTGTGTATACACTGTCTCTAGGAATCAAACCCAAAGCTTTGGGGCACTAGCACCGACTGCTTGGCCAGGTGCACTACAGGAACAGGCTTAGTAGATAAAGTCCAGTAGATTGAATCAGACATCAACTATAGCTCCAAACCACTGTAATACATTACAGAAGATTTTGTCAACACCTTCATTAGGTGTTGACAAAACATAGCTCAGCTTCACATTAGCTACTTAGTTGGAATTTCCAATCAATTCCTCTCTGAGGAAAACCACTAGATATTCTGTATGGAATCCTTAATTGTCCTTTGGTATTTGAGATTTTAATGCCATTTAGTGGATGGGTGGAAGTCAAAATAAAAAAGGCAGGTTTCCTACAAAGCAGTATACAACATACATTTAGAAGAAAAGGTATTGGAGCATCAGATAAATGAAATAAATTAAACATGCAAATAAAAAGATTAGTCATTGTTCTAAATTTCCAATTTGTTATATTTTATTATAAAACTAAAGATTTGTTCTGCACCCCTATAAACCTACATACCTTTAAAAGAGAACGTAGAGCGTGATGCATGCTCAAAAATGTCGGTGTCATCAAACCATTTTGAAAAAAAGCTAAATCTTCATCAAAATGACATTTTGTTTTCTGGGGGGTTTATTGTCGTCATTTATGTTAAATTAGTTTCGGGTTCAGCACCATTAAATGGCATCAAAATCTGAGATACTTATATGACAATTGCTCAAATTGGTGTGAAATGACCCTTATGTCACAACAGACCTAAACAAAACCTTTTGGGGTTTGTTGAGCACTGATAATGTTTACTTTTACAAACACACACCTACCTTAAAAAAAGAAGCTCTGCTAAAGCAATTCATACCTATTAATACCTAACTGAAATGAACCCTTCTGCCAAAAATGCCAGCATGCCTACCAACTAATTACATACAAATGGGGGTCAATTACCTTAATTTGGCTTGTATAATAGTAACCTGGGTACCTTTGGTGTGTCAAGAGGAAATGATAGGACATGTTTGGGTGAGCTGTTCCAACGGTAATGAGTCCCTCAGAACAAAGCTGTCCTGGCAGATGGGTAAAAATATCTAGTGCCCGTCCGGCCCCGCAGAGAGCGCTATGTTAGTGCTCAGCTGTTAAATATCCATCCTCTGTCCCAGTCTCCTAGCACGCGTGGTCAATTTTTAATGAGATTATTGATTAACCATCTCTCCATGAATCTGCCTGGAACATCCGTGTCAGGGGGGAAACTTGCTGGTTTTGAGAAAACACGGAGGAAAGGAAAAGGAAGACAAACTATATGTATTTCAAAACAGAATTTTCATTTCTCAGCATTTTTTTCAATTTTGGATCAGATACCGAGGGGTTGACAGTGGTTCAAAATAAAACAAATCGCAAACAGCAGTCTTTAGTTGTTTTGTTGTTTAAAGTCCCACTGTACTCACAGAATATCTTTACACAGAGTAAAAACATTCTCTACTTTATATTGGTGAGATGAAGCCAGAGTTCAGCTGATGAGCACGAAGGGAAGAGGAAGACCGGTGAGGTCCGCTAACAAGATGACCGATAGGACTGCAAACTAATGTATTTCGCTCCATCCTGATGTAAGTGGTGTTCATGCCGTAGGGGCCCCATGTCTGGCTTGCATCTGCTGTCTAATCGAGTTTGATCAGGACCAGAGTCACACCCAGAGAGCAACTGAAAGAGCCCACTTTAAGAAGCAGTGTTTGACAGACACTGAAGAGCTAACGTGTTGTAGTCTATTGGCTGCCTGCTCCCCTTCCAAGACATGCAAGCTCTTTGTTGTTCAGAGCGTTTCTGAATGCTCCAAGCTCTTTAGAGAGACATTATTTGGATGAAGATTTATTGCCATATCTGTGGTATCTAAATCACACCTCTGTCCTCAACACAGCCCTCATGTCTGATATTTTTCATTTAAAGTTATTAATCTATAAATAGATCTTGAAATGTGCTTTAAAAAGAAGGTGCCCTATGAAGGGAACTGGCTATAAAAGGAACACAGCCCCCTTCAAGTGTACCACAGATCATGTGTCGCAGATAAATGAGGGTTTACTGCACTGCGTGTCATTTAAGGCTAAAAGTCTGCAGTAAAAGCAATGTAAACTTAAGGCAGCATGGATTCAATGTTTCGTGCTTAAAAAAAAAAAAAATCCTCCAAAAAGTGTCATTTTGGATTTTTGAATTTTTCCTTACTCGTATATCCGAGCATAAAAAGGTGTCTTAAGCAATTCATACCACTGCACTCCACCTAAATGCATCAAAATAAATAAATTTCACTGGTATCCCAGCACATACATACAAATTAGCCACATTCTCTTATATGGCTGCAAAGCAAACTCTCACTCTTGCACACCTAAGTCCCGGTCCTCAAAAACACAAACAAACAAACAAACAAAAACAGCCAGTACATTTCTTTTGTTTTTGCAATGACTTCATGTAGCACAGTGATTCCCGACCCATGTTGAAGGTAGAAAGGTTGCACGTGGTTCCCCTGCTCCTTGTTCACATTTCCAGGCGACTCTTTGCACCTCTGGTGGTTTCATTTTCATTTAATGTGTGCGTATATATATATATATATATATATATATATATATATATATATATATATATATATATATATATATATATATATATATATATATATATATATATTAGCTCTTGGGTGGGATGACCATCACTGGATCCCCAGTCCTAGGTCTCCACATGAGGACCTGTGCATCGTTGGCATTGGGCTTGACCATGGCATTGGGGGGGATGGGTTCGTTCTTACCCAGCACCTGGGGCTGCTGCTGGGTCAAGGGCTCGCGCAGCCTGGCCCTCTTGCCCAGGGGCTTGTCCGGGTCCACTTCGATGTGCAGCTTCATGCGCCAGCGCACGGTCTGCAGCACCAGCGTCTCCCCCGACGCCTGGTTGATGGCCACGAGCCACGTGGTGAAGCTCTGGTCCCGCCAGATGCTGCTAAGCATGGGCACGTTGCTGTCGCTCACAGGCACGCCCCACGTCACGCTCGGGTAGAAGTTGTCGTTCATGCTGACCGTGAACTTGGTGTCTTTCTTGGTGGGGCCGGTGATGGTGCAAGTCTCCGTGGTGTTACCGTACCAGGGGTAGTTGACACCGTCCGAGTCACTGATAGCTTGGATCTTACTGTCACGCAGGTCTGGTAGCTCCCAGCTTGACCTGTAGGACAGAAACAGGGATGAGTGCTTTGGACGAGAGCCATGGCGACTGGGCTCAATTAGGACAAACCACCACTAAAGTTCACCGAGTCAAGGGTTTTGGGTAACCATGACAAACTGGTGAGAAAGGACGTATTGGAGCAGAAGTTGCCAAAGGCTACTTAGGGCAAGTTAAAGATAGCATAGTGCCTGCACCACATTTTCATGGTTGAGGATTTCTAGGTTAGAGGGGAGGGGATTAAAGACATCTCTTCTTCAAAGAACATCGTTGGCCATTGTAAACAGCGTGCTCCCAACGACTCTCAAGATCATCTGGCTTGCCTAGTAAATCACTCCAACAATGGCAGGTATTATCACGCCACACAAAGATCAGCAAGGACATCGGTGCCCAGCTGGAGGGAAGATCCTGGACGCCCAGCCCAGCCCGGCAATCTGTCCTGCCACTGCAAGAAAGAGTCGACCTTGTTCACTCAGAACTCGCAGATCAGCAGTATGGCTCTGACTAGCCCACAGCAGTGCTAGATTAAGGCAGAGTGCTTGCATATATATGTAACAGCAGTGACATTAAAAAAAAAGAGGTCAAGCTAAAATGTTTTATGCTTTCATCCGTTTTCAGTCTGGAAAGCTAATATCACAAACAGCTGCTGGAAAGAAGTATAAAATGAATACACAAATTACACATGAAACAAGAGTTGCTGCTTACTGCAGTACTGCACAATGTGTTCAACCCACCAAAATAAGAGCACGCCCATGCACACTTTTCGCTGTGAAGGGCAGGTTTTCTGCAGCACCGAAGCAGAAGCAAACATGCACATATACCATGTGGGTTTTTTTTTTTTTTTTTTTTTACAGACTTCCTGTCTTATGATGACAATGATCGACTATAATGTTCACCAAGGGCTTCTTTACTCAACACCAGAAATGAAACCACTGGTTTAAAACCCAGAGGCTGCACTCGTGTGCCAGAGCACAACTTCTCCATTTACATTTAATGGATGATCTAATGCTGAAAGACGAGTGGCTAATCAATGTGTCTGCACGACAGCATGCATTTTAACATGGAGCTGTTAATTAGCAGGTCAAAGTGCATCGTACAGACTGGCTGGAACCTCAATGAATGGGACTCTCATTGTTATTCTTAGATGGTAAATAACTGAATGGGACATAACTAAATAACTATATAACTAAATACATGCCTACTGTACACCAGCATTGATATTACAGGCCAATGACCAGATTCTGTATAAACTGTTAAATTTACACTGGTAGTTTAATCATGTCTTACAGTCAATATAGTTCCACTATGCATTATGTAATGTGTATATATAGCAAAAATTTATTCAAAATATTTTTTCTTAGTTCTACTCTATTTTGTTTACTTGTTGCTATGGCTGTGTTAATATGCCATCTACTGCCAAGACAGACTCTTTAAGTGAAGTGTTGGTTTATTTAAAAATATATATTCTGGACGTGATTTGTGTATTGCGTATTGCATTTAATGGCAACGGCGGACGTGTAATGTTCAGATGACTTTAAAAGGCACACTGGCATGGAGAGGCAGACACGTGGAAGGTTCATATGAGCACAAGCGGACCACACATCAGCTGGAGTGACCCCGCGTTCATCCGTCAGCATGTGTGCGAGACAAGGCGACGCGAGGAATTACATCTCGATCGGCTGGTGCACCTTACGCAACTTCGCTCATAAATCTGTGTAGAACTAGTCATGTCTGGACCCCTGACCTGCACGGGTTACGTTGGGGAGAAACCAGGTCTTAGAATCAACAATCTTCACATTGCATTGGTAAGTAATTTCAAGAAGAAAGAATTTGGGACAAACTCCCAAGAGTCCCTAAAAGGCAGAAGTGAATATAAAGGATTATTCAGTAGTTCTTAAAGGGTGATGGCATGGAGTGCATGTGGTATATTCTAATTCAAGGCATTGTGTCTTGTTCTTATTCCAGCTATGCTGTTTCTGATAAATGCTAAAATGGGAGGGTTACTGGAAGAAAGAGCCTGCTTAATGTCCGCCCATGTACAGGACGCAGCACAGCTGGCATTTAAGCCGAAAGGACCTGGCCTCCCAGCTAAAGGACCTTCAGCTGTTTTCATCAGGCATGCAGTTACGGGCCGGTCCTTGATTACAGATAATTCTGTCATTCATCATTACAAATAATAAAATCACCATTTCCAACACTGGAACCCAAATTAATATATTACAATTAACTACCCACAGTATGATGTGTATAAGGAATCCCACACAGGGTCTGCACAAGCTTCTGAACCTTGAATAAACATTGTTCGTCATTTCCAATATGTTGTTCTAAGGTATGACACTAATGGGATTTTTTGTTTTTTTTTTGTTTTTTTGGTCAAGAAATAGGGCAAAGTGAAGTTCCTCCAACAGGAAGTGGGACATGAGCGGTAGTAGCAGCATGTGTGCTACATAAAGTCATCAAATGTCTTGGCTGCATGATGCAAAATGAAACCACCAACAGTCTCTGCGTTTTATGCTTCCTCCAAACTGCTTGCATGTACAATTATGGATTTTCCTGTAGTTAAAACTTTCTAAGCAAGGCTTCACCAAATGTAACCCTTCTGCCAAAAGTCAGACCTAAAGGTTATAGGGAAATGTAGCAAATGTGCTCTGCATATTCAGGGCTATTTTTATATGATGTACTGTCAACAGCAGTGTTATTCAGTAACCTAAAACCAGTGTTTATGAACGCTAAAATCCTATTTCTGTGAAATTACACAATTAAAATTTTTATTAATATTAATTTTACCTTTGATTCTGGACAGGTGCTAAGATATTTCCTTTCTAAAGTTTAGACGTTAACTGTATTTTTTTTTTCTTTTCAGTGAAGTTATACCAACATATCTAGTTCCTTAAATATGTTATTCGATGGTGTAAGTGTTTTAAAGTTTTGCCTTTTTAAAGCAGCTCTAAGCGGTCTCATGGCGTGAATGCAGCTTGGCGTTACAGTTATTGGCACCGTGCACTCACATGTCAAAAGTGAGATGTATAGTTTCCCGGCCTGTTGCGAAAGACGATGTTGATATGTCAGAATTCGCACTTCCCAAAGTATCCAGAATTTGTTCAGGTGCTACATCTTTAGTTCCTACGATAAACGGTGCGGTTTTCGCAAGACATTTTGAACATGTTTGGTTTGTGGTTGATGAGAGTAGACGTGCGCCGCACCAGGTTTGTTAGATACACGTTATCAGAAGCATTACGCACGTATTGGCTATCTTGTTTTATTTTTCTGCGGGATTGTGCGAGTCTGCACCTTGTGATAACTTTTAAATACAAGCGCATATGTATGCATTATACATTTCTCTCATTAGCATCGGATGCTGTACGGTGGATTTTGGATTCTTCTTTTTGAAAGACACACTGAACACGGAAATGTGCTTTTGGAGAGCAGCGGAAACTGCACGCGCGTTGGGGCAGCGCGTGAACAGATCTTCAACCTGTCCATCACACCAAGACTAAAACCTTCCACTGACACAAGTGTGAGCACTATTTCACGACTGCCATCAAACCCTCAAATTCTCAAAAGTTACAATGCTGCCGAGAAGGTACTCACATCCCCTTCGATCCGTATTTGTTGTAGAACTCCATGTGGTTGCACGCTTGGATCCACCCAACGGTCCAGGTCTCCTTGGCGGCCACCGGCGGCACCAGTACGCGAGCCGCCGCTCGGAAGTGCGGTGTACGGTAGCGCAGGACCACGCTGGAGGACTCGTCGATGCTGGTAGGGTTGGGATCGATGGAGCAGTTCACCTCCAGGACGATGATACTCTCACGGAAGCTCTTTGGATTACACCTAATGCTCTGAATGCAGCCCATTGCATTTAACAGCAATAAGATCCACGAAAATGTCCGAGCGTCTGAAGGAGACTGACGCATGGAAACTATCTCCGCAAAAATTGCATCCGTATTTTGTTCTTTCACTGGAGAAAAATAATTAATGGTGCAGTTACATTGATGACTCCCCTATCTGTTGTTTCTTCTTCCTCTTCTAATGATATTTGAGGCGTTTAATTCAGGAGCTCATTTTGAGATGTCAGTAGGCTATCGCAATAGTTCCTCTGTGCACTTGTGCCGAGTTTCGAGCTTCATGGCATGTCCCCTGTCACACCATGATCTCTACAAATGCAACTTTCTTTACCTCGTCCTCCTTCAGCCGCGTGCAGACGTCTCGAGCGCTACGGTGCCACGCGCACGTGTGTTCTATGACATTCCGGCGCGTCTCGTATGGCACGAGATCAATTTATGGCCTCATAGAGACTACCGGCTGATCCCGAGCTAAGCACAGTTTACAGAAACTGCTAACGTAACATTTCGACGTCATACTTTATCCAGTATTGCAGAATTATTGATATAAAACTGCTTATGACAAGGATGCGTTCCACGCGTACCTTTTGAAATAATTATCATAAACACCTGAAAAAGCACAATAACTATTAGCCTAATTGATTCGAATTATGAGAACTTTATGACAGGGCATTTTATATAAAACATCTCTTCGTTAAATAATGCGGTCTTATGGTGTCCTTATTACGTTATAATATTGACATTTGTAATATTGTTCCCTTTTGCACTAGAAAATGTAGCTAGCTCAAATTTTATGCACGCAAATGCGCCAACTAAGTAACAGACTAAATACGGTAGTGGCAGAAATAAAAACTGCCGTTCTTACTGACATAATTTCCTCTAATTAATAATATAACTGTGGTTGGTATCTCTGGTTATGCCGGTCGACAGAAATGCAAATTTATTTAGATTATCTCCAAAACTCTGATGAGGTGAAATACACAAACCGTGCAACTGTCCGAAGTATTCCCTAGTAAAAATTCTGAAATTAAAGAGTTGCAGTGTGCTTGGTAGAAGACGTTTTAATCTTGATTTTCCTGCATGTTTGGTTGTGTTCAATCCCGTCGAACAGTACAGACTTTAATCCTGTTCCGTTTCTTTGTCCTCTGAATATTAAAAAAGTGGAGTCAGCGTCCTCAAAATTCAGTGGCACTACCGCAACATTCCAAAGGCAACCGGGTCAACTTTCTGCAGCCCATCTGTGCAGGCGATAAAAATATGCGATAGTAAAAATTAATTGGACACATTAACATTTTAGATAACAGGAACGACATTCCTTCTTGTCTCTTGGTTGGTCTATGCACCCCAACCTAATTCGGTCCCACTATTTTCCTTGCCTAATAATTTCACTGCAGCGTGTATACTCTTCATCCAGCCACACTGTTTCAAATGACAAGGATCAAGCCCCTTTATTTTAAGTGCCTCCAAAGACACTTCCCCTCCACGAAGAAGAGCATTCTGGGTAATGTAGTGTAACGCCTGGTTTTTGAACGGCTTTCGATCAATATTTTGGGAGCGCTGTGATGATGCAGATGTATGTGTGATTTTTTTTATTATTATTTATTTCTTGTTTTATTAACGTCGTTAAAATGCAAAATAACTGCTGATTTGGTCTAAATTATAAACTAAATTATAAATTTTCTAGACTGCAAGAGTAGGGCATAAATTAAACTCAGAGATACGTCCTAGAATTTCCGGTGTGTTTTAATTAGCACGTGCTAAGTGGACCTATCCCAATTAACATCATTATATTGTGTGAGATGGTCATGTTCATTTTATGTAAACCTTCTTTTTATGCACCTTACAAAACGGCAATCCTCAAACCGGAAAAGCCTGGGACAGAAGGTGTCGGGGATTCTGCGCTGTGAGAGGTTTGGTGGATGTTAGCCATTAAAATGACAATATACCATCTATTGTGTTAATAAAGAGACATAGGATACAGTATCCTGGTGGACACCACAATGCATATCAGGGTGGCGGTCTCCATCGCTCCAAATAGAACTCGCAGATATCTGCATTCCAGTCGCACCTTCTCGATGCCGGAGTGAGAAGACCTTCCTAACGCTGCGGTAGGCTTTAAAAGGCTTTTGTCCTTGGTTTAGCTTCTAAGCATCAAGCAGATATATTTATTAGATATTGCTTTTGTGATCAGTGGATATAGGTCACATGTGTCGCCGACGTTGTATCAGCCTAGGTTTTCATAATATAATCCGCCTAATACTGTTGATATTGGTGATGGTTTTGTGTCTGTGTTTTTCTTTCTTAGGTTCATTTGCACCCTTTGTCTTAATATAAACAACGCATACGCATTCCCACACGGCTAAATATATCCGACAGGCTTTTGTCAAAACGGTTCCAAATCACACCCCCCATCGCGCTTACGACATATTCGGTGTCTTCTACGTACGACATATTCGGTGTCTTCCATCTTCTATACATCAAAACAAACGGACGTCAAACGGACGTTACAAAAATGCCCATTAATCAGAACCGAACCAGAGCGCGCGACCGCGGTAACGTCCTCGGCAGACCGGAGTTCATATCACTGAACCAGCCCCTACGGAGCGGCGGTGGCGAGAACCGGGCGGCATCCAGAAGAGCCGGACAAGCTAAGAACCAGCAAAACCAACAGAACGACCCTCCGCACGAGCCTACGGACGGAACCAAGGACCGTAAAGAGCCCCAACGAATGCCGGAGGAAGATTGCATGCAGCTCAATCCGTCCTTTAAAGGGATTGCTATGAACTCGCTACTGGCCATCGACATACACCTGTCCAAGCGGCTCGGGGTCTGCGCCTACACCTCGTCTTCGTGGGGGAGCGTCCGTTCCATGGTCACTCTTCTCGCGCTCACTGGACACGGCATCACGTGGATCTGTGGTACTCTGGTGTGTCTCACGAGGAGTAATACCCTCGCGGGGCAGGAGGTGCTGGTCAATCTACTGCTGGGTAAATGCACTAAAACATCGTTTTTTTCTCGTGAAATATAGTGTACACTGTCTGGAAAGAAATATATCCTGTGTCAGTGCAGTTTGTGTGTCACACAGAACAGAGAGACAGAGACAGAATGAGAAGTCTTAACCACCAATCAATGAAACCAGTGCTAAACCAATCTCAGTCTTGCACGTTTGCATACTGCCTACAGTATTGTGTGCTCAAGCATTACATTGAATCTCACAAGTGCAATCTCACAAACACAAAATGCTAACGCAAGAGTGTCGTCCTCAAACTCATCACCTAAAAGTTATCTAAACGTTTGTGATGAGGCTATTTTCACAGCCATTCAAATAGAAAAATGCAGTTTTTGAGTTAACGGTTTCACTAGGTTATGCAACACCAGGCCAACCTGGTGAAAGATAATATACCGAATGATCAGTGCACAGGTGCAGAAGAGCTGTGGTCAGTTTTCCAACATGTCCAACCAATGGTTACAGATTTATTTTTGATGATCTGGTTTTTAACAGCAGTACAAAATGAAGTGTATTACACACTCCATACTTCCTTCACAGGTCATTACATCATTGTTCAGTGTTGTCATCAGTACTCTCTTTAGTTTGCGAACTCATCAGCAAGAAGTTACTGTGGCATCAGATGCACAAGATGCATTTCAGCACCCAGCAGTTCAGATCCCAGCAGTTCAGCACCCAGCCAGAGCCGGAGTGGCTAATCGGGAGATTCGGGAGGATTCCCGATGGGCCGGCTCATGTCAATCTCTAGTTTGGGCAGATTGGGAGAGGAAAATAATTTTGGGCCATATTTGGGCATGAAACTCCTGGGCTGAAAAAGTGGCCCACTCCGGCCCTGCACCCAGCAGTTCAGCGCCCAGCAGTTCAGCACCCAGCAGTTCAGCGCCCAGCAGTTCAGCGTCCAGCAGTTCAGCGTCCAGCAGTTCAGCGTCCAGCAGTTCAGCACCCAGCAGTTCAGCGCCCAGCAGTTCAGCGGTCCCACTGTTTCAGATTTTTCAGATTCTAGCACACCTGCTCCAGCTCATGAAAAGCTTGATAATTAACTGAAAACTGCATCAAGCATACAAAGTTGAAACTGTGTCGCCTCAGGACTGGAACTGAAAGTAGAGTTTTGTTTTAAACTATGATTCCCATCCATGGTTAACTTGTGTCCAGAAAACCTGTCTCATGTATATTATTTTTTTTATTATGTCCAGATGGACTTTAAATTTCAATTAACTGCATTGCACATTACAGTTTCAAGTGTGGCACGTACTGGCATTTAATGTCCTTTGGCCGAAGGAGTTAATGCATAGCCGTAGGAAGAGAGTGGAGTGTAAGAATCACAGAAAGCTGTGAGGAGACAGGTGTGAAAACTCAACAGAATATGTAGCAATTTGCAGTAACATATCTTTTAGCTGTGGCATTAGTTCTGTTTAAAGATGTAATATAGGATTGCTGGTTGGATCAGTATGGAAACTCAGCACAGATCCATACGATAAATTGCACTGTAATTAGGAAGCAGGCTGTGTCTTAGTGGATCAATTAGTGAATTAATTAGGGAGACGACGTTTTGGCTTTACAATGGTGTATTTCACAGGAGAGTCTCATTACAGTGTGTATTGCTAGGCAGTAAGCGTCCTAGATAAAGTCTACAGACTAGAAGGATGGCAGTATAGCTGAACTTCATTACAAGTCTTCATGGTATTTGATCAACTACGTGAGGTCTTTGATACTAATCTGCAATTACATTTACATTTATGGCATTTGGCATACGCCCTTATGCAGAGCGACTTACATTTTTATCTCATTTTTATACAAGTGAGCAATTGAGGGTTAAGGGCCTTGCTCAGGGGCACCTCAGTCATGGCCTCGGGTCTGGGAATCGAACCCACAACCCTCCGGTCACAAGACCAGTTCCCTATTACTATTGTACTGCATAGTACTGGATTAGCGTTGGCCCTGTACCCTTTGTTGACCTTTTTGTTGTTAATAACACGTTGTTTGAGATGAATAACATTTATTGTAATTGACAACACTTCCTGTACTTTCAGCTCTATTTCTTGACATCATGACTGTGGCGGGAGTCCAGAAACTCGTCAAGCGCAAAGGACCATGGGAAATGAGCCCTGGCTTGCTGGACTATGTGGCCATGGACATCTATTCATTCCCCGCAGCCCACGCCAGCAGGGCGGCGATGGTGTCCAAGTTCCTGCTCTCCCACCTGGTCCTGGCTGTGCCGTTGCGTATCCTGCTGGTGCTGTGGGCCTTCCTGGTGGGGCTGTCCCGGGTGCTTCTGGGAAGGCACCACGTGACGGACATGGCGTGCGGCTTTGCCCTCGGCCTCCTCCAATTCAGCCTGGTGGAGACGGTCTGGCTGTCCTCCGGCGCGTGCCAGACTCTCATCTCCATAGGAACGCTCAGCTGGAGCCCGTTCCATTAGAGTGCGTGTCCATCACCAGGGGACAACTGAGAAGTTCCTACAGGCCCGTGAGCCGCTACCCACAACTGCAGGGCACGGCGCTTTAAGTCATACTGACTGCAAGAAGGAGACCTCGAAGTGCATATTAAATAAGGAGGAAATAATCACAAGAAGTCAGTTAACTAGATTAACACTGCAATTTTATTTGATCTGTATAAGATCAGATGTGATAATTACTTGACCTATTAAACTTGCCGCTCGTGGTAGCAGGGGAATTGGGGACGCATCTCATTTCTTAATCTCTCCAGCTTCTCTCTTTGACCAGTTTCTCTTACATTATTCTGTAAAGCTGACGTGCTTAATCCAAATACCACAAATTCCAGTTCACCTTCGTATGTTTGCCAGTTTTGCTTCTCAGCATTTGACCTCTAATACAGACCTCAGTGCCAGTGTACAAATGCAGTGATGTGGGCATTCTTTGCTAGCTGTGAGTGATGTGCGGTGACGGATATGTCGGTGAAGGGCTCGTGGATGTGAAGGGGGTGGAGAGGACTGAGAGGGTGGAGAGGACTGAGAGGGTGGGGAGGGTGGGGAGGGCTTCCACACAGGTGCTGTTGGCACACACGTCATTTACATGTCAGTCCCAGCTTCTGTCCACCCATGACACCGTTTCAAAAAAGCATGAATGTCCACAAAGAGAACTGTGTCATCCATAATCCATCAGTCACATGCTTTTGTTTATTAAGGCCCTGAGCAGCATACATGTACATTTCATGTGCAAATTCTCATTATCATATTATCACTACTTCATGCTTTGAGTGCTCAAAATGTTTTTTATGATTGATTTTGTTTGTTTGCTTGTCTGTTTGTTTTATCTGGCAGCAACTGCCTAACTGCTGTTTATTTTGGTGGGAAAGAGGGTGGTATCAGAATTTCAGCTTAAGGCATTATACAACCATGCATGCAATGTTTTATGATCAGGTAAATAATAATAATTACTTTCTATTGTTATACTTTCATTTTCAATTATGCATGTCCAATCTTGGTGTAGGATGAGAAATGTTATGAGAAAACTCATTTTTCATTGTTGTGATGTAACATTCTTACTTTATTAGTGCTCTATTAGTATTTTCATGTCTCTGAGCATACTGTATAAAATCAACTGTCTGCCATACATACATCTACATACTTATGTCTTCTTTCCTTCCTGAATATTTAACATATTTGATTTTGGTGTTTTGCAAGTGCAATTCTTAAACCCATAAAGACTTTGAACAATGTGCTAAAATAGTACATTTTATGTGGTGATGGAATATTCCATGACACCAATTAAAAATGCTATAAATACTTGATTATCTGTTGTGTTAATTATAGTCTGTATGCATGGTCTTACATAACCCATCACCGATCATGTGAACTTGTGGTGAAGTTAAGTTGGTGCTCATGTGATGATGGTTCTAGCTCTCTACATACAGTAGATAAGAGAGCTGCTTGCTCTTTGGTAGATTAGAGTATCAGGGTGACCCATATTCGTCTGGGTAACATCCATGTGGGTTCGCGTCTGTCACCCATCATGTTTAAAGAAGAACAGGAAAGATTGCGTCTGGGACAAACTCACTCGTGTCTCCTCTACAGCGTTGACAGTACAGTTGGCTTTATGCTTCCATCTGCACCATTTACTGTAATAAATCTAAGGACACCACTCAATATGCACTCATGGTAATAAAAAAATGGATGAATATTCTGATCTTCTCCGCAAATTTCATCCATTAGTCTAGCATCTAAATGCCTGCTTTGTTTATCCAAAGTGAGTCAGTTTCCAAGGAAACCGGCACACAGCCAGAAAAAAAGTTTAAAAACATACTAGATGAGATATATATATATATATATATATATATATATATATATATATATATATATATATATATATATATATAAATAGTGATAAGATCTTATAAAGTTCATAAGAAATGTATTTATTTTCTAAATTGCTCAATCCATTTCAGGGTCTCAAGTGTCCAGAAACTATTCACCCTGCACGGTGCCTGAGACAGTTGCTAACCATGGACAGGGCACATACATTGAGTCACCGTAGAAACACCAGTTGGGAAGGCAGGGGGAAACCACGGTAACCAAAGGAATCCCATGCAGACTCAGGAAGAACACATGAACACTACACAGATACCAAGCTAGGAACCCTACCCAGATGAATTGTTTTACACAGCCGAGCGCCATGCAACAACCCATGTTTTTGGACACTGAGAATGTAAATACTCAGTTGTATCATGCAATAAACATAAGATGCTTAACAGATGAAAGCTTAGGGATTAAAATGTTTTAAAGCCCTGCAGAATTCATCACCGCAGGCAGAGATGAAGCACAATAGGGCAGTAAGCAGCTGACTCAGAGCCCTTGTTTGCAAGGCCATGTCTGATGGAGAAAGAAGAGGACTGTTAAAGGGGTAAAGTGTGTGTGTGTGTGTGTGTGTGTGTGTGTGTGTGTGTGTGTGTGTGTGTGTGTGTGTGTGTGTTGGATGTTGGTGGGGCCGGGGGTGTGGTGGGGGTGGGGGGGGTTATCTGCTGGGTCCCAGCATAAGCCCATCAAAAGTGCTTGAGACACACATGTTTCTGAAGGGAACTCATGCCTGCTTAATATGGCACATTACAGGCAGCAGGGAGGGAATGAAAACCCTTTCAGTATTCCCAGATATGTGCTGGATGTCAGACAAAGAAATAGCCTCTAAAATAAGAACTGAACCTTCAGGCGGCCGGCACGTTGTTTTCACTGTCAGTGGTTGGTGAATCTAGTTATTTGTCTCAAATGAACACTAAACTATACTTGTAGACAAGATTAAAATAAATGTGCAGTGTGCGTGAAATTGAGAAACTGTGGCTTGACAAGGGTGCCACCTAGTGGGCAGGTCAAGCAATTAAATATAAGGCAGCGCACGGGCGGACCAAAGGTGCATTCCAATGCGAAGTGGACGACGATAGAAATTCGGCCGTTTTACGGGAGATTCCCGTAGGGAGTGAAAACGCGTGGTTCGAAGAGAACTTCAAATTATTCAGGGAGTGGTGAATAGTTTGTCACTATAAAGGAAGATAACATGAAAATATGTCCATCAATCATTGCCTGTCCCGTCGAGATATTTTGACTAGTGGAGACTGCTGGCTGATTGTTTATTTACCAGAAAAATAAACCGGAATATGTCGAGGTTCACTTATGTGAGTGCAATCAATTTATGCGGAAGCAATCAGTAAATATATGGGAAAGTAACCTGTACAGGAAAGTTATGAAATCAGCTGCTTCACTCGTTAATTAGCTAATTATGAGATTGGAGTAGGAGCCTGCAATAGCAAATCACAGGCTGAATCCGAAATGTCTCCTATTCAGTACGCCAAAGCAGTACGAGATAACAGGTAGTATGTCCGAGGTTATGAAAACTGCCCAGTCGCCTTCTGAAAGAACGCACTGCATTGAAATCTAGTGCCTAGTTAATTACGGCATTTCAGATTCAGCCACAGTTTTACGTGCAAAATATGGAGTCGACGTTACACATTAATTAAGGAATTGTCTGATTGCGAGACAAGCAAACCACGCAACACAAATCATGTTTCTGCCTGCTGACGTTGCAGGCCATTCCGAATGAAGAGACTGAATCGACCGCAGTTCTATTGACCCACATCATGTCATTAGTGTCGGGAATACAAACGCACGTGCCCTGTGTCATGGAATGTTGTTCGAGACAATCAGAAACCGTCACTCCATCCTATGCCGCTCCGACATACACTGTATTGCCAAAAGTATTCGGTCACCTTCACTGTTAACCCTAATAAGTTCAATCTACTTAAAAAAACAGAGGTAACTCGTTGCCTCAAAAAAATTAAGTAATGGCTTCTGTCAAAACTAATATAATTGAGTTGTATGGATACAATTCATACTTATATGATTTAAATAGAGTGAACTAATCAAAAGTTGAAATTACTCAATCTACTGAATTTAAAATTGCTTTTAATAAAAATAAAATAAAAATATAAAATATATATAAAAATAAAATCAATTTAAAGTTGCTTTTACATAATTACAAATAACTTAAACTATTAAGAAAGAACTACCTACAGTTAATACATCAAGTTTTTAATACTTTTACTTATGAGATTTTTTATTATTAATACTTAATTGTTATAATTATTTTAAATGAACTTCACTGGCAACACTGGTGTCATAGATATGAACTTGTTTATTATCATTTGGCATCAAATAACATTTTAAACCATTACTGCTTTCAGTCAAAAGCAAAACAGTGTGCTTCATACAAAAGATCAAGTGAATGACAACACATAGGCTATAACGTGACATGAACAGAAAGATTCTTCAAATCAGTGCTTTTAAGCAATAAAGTTATTTTTGAGCAATAAAATGCTTGCCTTGCACAACATAAAATTAGAGAGAGAGAGAAAGAGGAAGCATTTTCATTTATTTACTTCAACCAAGCTAAAATAAACACAAACTTTACATCCTGCTGGTAGTGAGTGTATTTCTAACTAAAATTTCTGCTAAATTCTAAGAAATCCTTTACAGTTTTTTTACGACTGCTAGCATGCGTTTCTCAATACTTGAGATACATTTTCAAAACTCTAAACACAGCAACACATTTACTGAATGCTAACATGTAACCGAATGCTAACGTTAGCAGCAAGCTAGCATTATCAGCAATCTATCCAAATTAATACATTGCTAACCAGTGTTGCCATAGTTACTTTGAAACAGTAATCCGACTACTGACTACTGACTACTTCTTTAAAAAGTAACTCAGTTAAGTTACTGACTACTTGCTTTTAAAAGTAACTAAGTTAGATTACTTTTAGTTACTTTCAGCAGAGGCTGATCCCCCGCCCCTATAACATGAAAATGACTACCAGTTCTGCCAATACTCACTTTATTGACATGTATTTTAACCGGAACATCAAAAATGACACTGGCATTTGTAAACTTTTTCTTGAAATAGGCTTACATGTTTTTTAAATAAATAAATAAGACAGTCTTTCTGTTCAACTCCGCCCACTTACAGGGTTGCCAACTGTCACGCATTGAGACACACGCATTTGACTGTCTTCACACGCTTACGCCACACTTCCGATATCTCACGCCGAAAAAAAAATCCAGTTTATTTACCTCTGATCCACATCTATGATTCAATGAGTTACTAGTTCGATCTGGCGCCAACCACCGGCGATCGATCGATCGCGATATAATACTGAATTTAGTCAATTTTACACCCCGCCCGGTAACAATTTACGTTCGCCGCCAAGCCCCGGTTTTTTTTTTTTTTTTCAGGTTTGACGTTGTGTTTTGGAAAGTAGACAGCACTCTGTCGCCAGGACAGAGTGTACAACGGACCTTAATGTTGTCTTCCTTAGCCGAAATAAAATCAAAATAATGCCTGTATTTCCAGCTGCTAAAGGCGAACCTCTCCTTCCATCTGACTTTGGCGCCGCAGAGCAGAGATGACGTAACCGCGTAAGAAACGTGTAGCCAAAAAATAAGAATGAATAAATATAACCTACGTTCCCCCGAAATGCAGAAATAGTAACGCACGATGTTTTAGATAAGTAACTTTAATCTGACTACTAGTTTTTAAATAGTAGTTGCGTTAGACTACTCGTTACTGAAAAAAGTAGTCCGACTACAGTAACGCGTTACTAAGTAACGCGTTACCGGCATCACTGTTGCTAACACATCTATAAAACAGTTAGTTCCTGCCACACCATCTAATTGGTTAAGACATTGATCTATATTACTATAGTATATAGTAATATATAATATAGATCGATGGGTTATATAGATCGATGGGTTAAGAAGTGCTCTAACCGATTGGATATTTCGCCATAACGCCAGGGCTGTGATGAAGAATACAATAGTGGTCTTTATCTTGTGTCTGCATTATCACAGCTGTTATTTCACCATAACAGTCCATGTCGTCTTTTATTACTATAATATGCCATCCTAGGTCACATTTTATGCATGCATACACATATTGAGAGATAGCCAAATCAGTAACAGCAGATTTATACAGACAACTTACCTCGCGCTCTTTTTGTTCGCGCTGTTCTTGGCGGGACGGTTCAGCTAAATTTAATGTTGACCAATCAGAGCAAATATCATGTATCACGTGACAAATCAATTTTAAAACTTGTGTTTTTTTGTGTAGTTAAAAGTCAAATACACAATTAATTTTACATTTACGGCTAAGAAAGTGAAAGCAACTTTGATTTCCAAGTACTGGTAATATAATGTAAGATTTTAAGTAAAGATTACTAATGATTACTGGATTGTTTTAGTAAAGATAACATTGGGGTTTACAGTGGACTCACATTTGGAACTTAAGTCACATCCCATTCCTACTCCATAGGGTTCAATATGATGTTGGTCCACCCTTCGCAGCTAGAACAGCTTCAACTCTTCTGGGAAGGCTGTGCACAAGGTTTAGGAGTGTGTTTATGGGGATTTTTGACCATTCTTCCTGCGCATTTGTGAGGTCACATATTGATGTTGTTCCTTGATGTTGTTCCATTGATGTTGAAGTTCCTGAAAAACAACCCCACACCATAATCCCCCCTTCACTAAACTTTACACTTGGCACAATGCAGCCAGTCAAGTACCGTTCTCCTGGCAACCACCAAACCCAGACTCGTCCATCAGATTGCCAGTTGGAGGAGCACGATTCGTTACTCCAGAGAGCACGCCTCCACTGCTCTAGAGTCCAGTGTCTTTACACCACTGCATCTGACATTTTGCATTGCATGTATGGCTTGGATGCAGCTGCTCGACCATGGAAACCCATTCAATGAAGCTCTCAACTCTCTGTGCTTGAGCTAATCTGAAGGCCACATGACGTTTGGATGTCTGTAGTGATTGTGCAGAAGGTTGGGGAGCTCTTCACACTATGTGCTTCAGCATCCGCTGACCCCGCTCCATCAGTTTACGTGGCCACCACTTCATGACTGAGTTGCTGTTGTTCCCAAGCACTTCAATTTTCTTATAATACAGCTGACAGTTGACTGTGGAATATTTAGGAGCGAGGAAATTTCATGACTGGATTTGTTGCACAGGTGGGATCCTATCACAGTTCGACGCTGGAATTCATTGAGCTCCTGAGAATGACCTACTCTTTCACAAATGTTTGTAACTGGAGTCTGCATGCCTAGGTGCTTAATTTTATACACCTGTGGTCATGTAAGTGTTTGGAACCTCTGATTCTGATCATTTGGGTGGGTGAGTGAATATTTTTGGCTATATAGTGTACCTCTGTTGTCAAGTACCATGCTAGCCCTGTCCGTTTCAGCAACTTGCATTCTGCATTTTCCCTATACCTTTTTCTTTTGAACAACTCAAGATTGCCTTCAAGGGCATGATAGCTTATGCAACGATTTCATTCACAGTACTGTATTTTCATGGCCCCATTGAAAGTATGAAAAATCATGCCCTTATATGTGTGTGTGTTTATATAAAGTATTCAGAGCCAATATACCACAATTTCATCTTTTAAAAAGAATTATCAAAATGGGCTTATGTATCTGCTTAAACTGGCATCTGGAATTCCTGGGTTACTGAAATTGCTTTACTTAATACTGAATGTTAAGGTATTTATGTTCCCTGAGGCTGTGCAATTAGTGTATTATTTCACTATGTTAGTGAAATCAGGAAAATGTAAAATGCATGTACATGTTTCTACTGCACAAATGTATTTATGTCAATATTAAGAGGACGCTGACCCCCTAAAAAATGAAGAGGCTTGAAGATGACTTGATACTGTGCTACACAAGAGCCACGGTAGGGGGCGTTGTTGAACACACACGTCATATCCGTACACAGCGACACCACCGTCGACGAGAGCAACTGCTTTTATTTTACTAGGCCGAGTCGGTCCTATAGGCAACGCAAGTGAACGGAAAGCAGAAAAAAAGAACTGGCCGAAGAATCTTTATCCATCCTTTCAGGTTTTACTAGTAGGTGGAAATATTTTACCATATCTGATCAGAAGAAAACGCAATACGTTGAATCGGTGAGTTCTTACTGCCATTTCTGTACCAAAAAGCGCTGTTTGCCCCACGGTTCGGCGGAGGATCCCCTTCCCTTCCTTCATTGTTGCTTTGTTCTGAGCAGCAGCCATCTTTAACGGCCCTGGCGGCGTACGTCGCGCTCCCTCTTCGCACCTCAGTTCAGACCACTCAATATGTTGGACAATGTCTACAAGCAGATTTTACCGTGACATTCTCCAACATTGTTGAGACAGAGCTTTTAAAATAACACGTAATTGCTGAAAGCTGTCGTTATTATCCTTGGTGTCGTTTTTTTGCGTATTCAATCCCAAGCCTCTGTTTCGTTTAAAAAGACCAGGGCAACGTCTACCTTGGCTATCCAGCCAGGTCCGTTTGCTCTTTTTGCGAATACCGTTGAATATATAAACGGCGTCGACTCTATTTGACGATAATTGTGTATCTAGTCGTCGGCTAACCACATTAATAACGATATATTATCGCCAAACCCCGCTTGAACCGTTCACGTTTAGTTGTAATTGAACACAAAAGCGCGTTAGCCAACACCTAGCCGTGTTTACATACGCTGCTAGCGGGCTGAGGCGAACACGCCGCCCGTGAAACGAGCGGGTGGACGCGGCGAGGGTCGGGACGGTCTCCTCGGGTTTAATCGGTATATGTACGGGGCACGACCCTAACGTGACCGCTGGTGGTCGAGTGCCGGTGGGGTCTGGACGTACTGGTGGTTTGGGATTACAGCACTAAGGTCTGGGGTCGTATACGGTGAGCTTGTCTCGCCGTTTTGCCTCCAACGAGCGGGCTGTTTCATCAGTGGGCCAAGTGAACCAGCTGTTTGGGCTCTCCTAGTTCGCCCACCACGGTTTTGTCCGATAATCAGGGCTGCAGGCTGGCTAGCCCCCCACTTCAGACCGGGCCTGGCGCAGCTGCAGCCCCGCCAGCAGACGTGTCCCTGCCCCGCCGTCGAGGGCACACGGCGCCCTCCATGGTGGTTTTAAAATGGTGTGAAATTCGCTTGGGCTTTAATCAACACTAGTAGAGTTTAGTGGTGGTTTTTATTTTTGTATTTTTTTTGCTAATTGAGCTTCTGAGCATGTGTGGGGGGTTTGTGAAGGAGCGGAGAGGAGCTGTGCGCTGTTAGCTAGTCATCAAGATGGAGCCCGTTTCCACCCTCCAGAGTCACACACATCGGGGATCAGGTCGCTGGGGTTTGGGGTTTAAACGCGGGCCTAACATCGCTCACAAGCACACACGGTACATTTGATCACGCCATGCATTAACTGGCTGGCTACCTAACGTCCTTCACCATTACAGCTTGCTAAGTGTTGGTTTATTTTCTTTGTATAAAAAAAAAAATCTCCACAGCGTTTTGCCTACTGCAGTCGCAGTTGGTTAGCAAGCTGCATTTAGTCACCAAACCGTTCAAGGGAATACCTTGATTTATAAATGAGACCTTTTTAGCTTTTTTTAAATACACACTTCCTTTGCCTATTGTCATCAATTAAACGTGTCTGTCTGGTTTCATGAGTGTTGGTATGTGTATACTGAATTGTTAAGGTGTTATTACTGGAATATTGGTTGAACTGCACGTATATCCTGTAAGCAGTCTAAACGTTGCTGTCGTCCCCCCTCCCCCTCCCTCAGAGGACAGAGGAACCTTTCTGTTGCTGTGGTCTCTCGCTTAGAAAAGTAATTTGTGCCGTCTATACTGGGGACACACGCGTTTGTGTCATTGCCCCTCTCCTTGGGCTGGCTGCCCCACCGCCCCACCGAGCACTTTACATGTGGAACGTCCAGTTTTATTGGGCGGTCGGAAGTCTGTTGAGGCTCAAGTGGTTTTGTTATGACTGCTTTGCTCTCTTGGACCCTGTGGTGGCTGCTGTCCTCTGTAAAATGTCAGATTTCGGATTATAAATCCACGCCTCACTCTTTATGGTATGCAATGGTGTTAAAGGCGATTAATTTAACCATTATTAAGCAGTATATTTGTTATGGTGTAACATTTTTATCTGTGGAATGGATTTTGTGCATGTATGAAGTTCTTTGTAATAACAAAATGGAGTGGCTCTGTAGTGAACTAGCACATATAATTGGGGGCCTACTTGTATACTTATGTATTATATATTATGTATACGTATTATATTCTATGCCAGAGAACAGTGGATTCTCATTAAAGTTGGTAGGTCTTAACATTAAGTTTAACTGTGTTGGTAGCCAGAACTGATTTACAGTGACTAACGGCTGCCAAGCAATGTTTTGACTTCTGTGCTGGTGTTTTTGTTGTTTGTTAGGGTTGTTTTTTTAACCCTAACCCTAGGTTAATACGTATGACACAATCAGGTATTGAAAAGCACTAAATGAAGCAGAGCTGAGCTGAACATAGGTCACTTGAGTTCAATCTTAAACAAACACCTCCCTAAGGCAGTTGAGAACTCGGCACTGCATCATTGTGTTATTAGCACAGAGCCTCCTGGGTATTACTCAGAGGAAAGTGATTGACTCCAGATTAAAAGCATGACGTCTGCGTTAAAATCTAGCAAAAGATTTTCATATTCTTGTTTTCAAACTGAATAGAACTTTATGAAGTTGATATTCAAATCTGAACTTCAGTTTGAGATATTTTTAAGTCCGTGATACATTTACTTGCTTCATAAAGTTTACTTGGATTTTTGTTCAGGCAATATTCTCTTGCTTGCAATTATGGACTAAAATTATATTTTTGAAATGCCTAATACAGATTTTTCTCTAGAAAACTTCAGTGAAGGTTAGAGAGCGAAGATGCTTGTAAACACATACTTGTTTACAAATCAACATTAGTTCAGTGTTATCAGTACCCGATATCCAAAATCTGCTTTGAAACAGTTCTTCTGCTAATGGGTCTGCTTGTTCAACCCACTGTCTCCTTGCAAATAGTTGAGTGTTTTGTGATATCCTTAGTTTACTAGTGGTATGAAATGTCTTAACATGCACTTCTTTAGATTTTGTATTGTTTGTGGTTAATGTGAAATGTGCCATCTTTGTCACCGCAATCCAAATTTGTCCTCCGCATTTACCCATCTGTGCAGTTATAACACACACACTAGTGATTACTAGGGGGCTGTGGACCACACGTACCCAGAGCGGAGGGCAGCCCTAGCCCGGCGCCCGGGGAGCAGTTGGGGTTAGTTGCCTTGCTCAAGGCACCTCAGTCATGGCCTCAGGTCTGGGAATCGAACCCACGACCCTCCGGTCACAAGACCAATTCCCTACCACAGGACCATGACTGCCTGGTTAAGCAATGCTTGAACATGTACTTTAACATCTTCCAAGTAATCGCTAAGCTGTTTTTAGCTTTACCTGGTGTGTGTGTATAGTCTGAATCTTTTATTTGTATCGACAGAATCAGAACGTCCACAGGAAGAGGTGCAAAGAAAAATTCCCATACTCGATGACATTACATCGCAATGTCCGATCGTTTGGGGCAAATAACCAAGTCCAAGGATGGGAAAAGCAAGTATTCCTCGCTCAGCCTATTTGACAAATACAAGGGAAAGTCAATAGAAACTCAGAAAACCACAGGTAAGTCCAGAAGCATTTGCGTGTCGACGTGAGAAATCACTTTAATTTTTAGTGTGATTGCTGGGTGGGAAGCTGATGTGTTCACGTGTGGTATTCATCCATTAGGTATTTCTGTGCAAGGTGTGTGTAAATGTATTCACATGAAGGTGGTGGTTCATCTGCATCTGTTTTGGAATGTCATAATTGTTTACAGTTGATCATAATCTGTAAAATATGTGATGATTTTTGGCCAAAATAAAAGTCCCTGGTCTATTTTCAGCCAGCTAGTTCTGGCTAATTCTTGCTGCCCAGAATTGTTACATTTCGGTGTGTGCAGTATTTCTGAATCATACCAAATTATGGTAAAAAGTGATTTACCAACAAGACCCAAAGACTCACAATCCTTTTATTTACGATCCATTTTTTCTCTCCCCTTGTCCCGCCTCTGACTCCGCCCCCTCCCTCCACTTCCTGTTCGTCAGTTGTTCCGCGACATGGCTTGCAGAGTCTTGGCAAAGTGGCCCCTGCCCGGCGCATGCCCCCCCCTGCTCACCTGCCGAGCCTGAAGTCTGAGAACAAAGGAAACGACCCCAACGTGATTATTGTGCCCAAAGACGGAACAGGATGGGCGAACAAGCAGGAACAGTCCGATCAAAAGAGGTGAGGTGAAGCTTTTTGTGACTGACGCTCTCTAGTGGGGGGGGGGGGGGGGGAAATACCGGTAGCATAATTGTATAATTTCGTCGGTGAAATATGATGAATGAAAACTGGTCAGGCAGTTTACAGTCGTAACCAAATTTCATTGTTTATTTATTGTTCTTCTGTGTAAACCAGAATAATCTGCTCATCTTGCGTTGGTCCAGTTCAATGCCTCCAACCCGGGTTTCTCCAGTACACTTAAGGCGCAATGGGAAAACGTGTTTTCGTTTTTGTTTTTCTTCACTTTAGTGTGCGAGCTAGCATAGGTGTGATAATTCAACTGTCCTGTAGCGAGTTGGTTCAGTGAGTGAAAAAATCTGTTGGAAGTCAGTTTTTTGTGTGTTCAGTTCAAAGAACTTTCTAAATGTTTGCCGTTTGTTTAATAGCTTATTTTGATCACAAGTTCTCCGATATAAAATATGGCTACTGTTAAAATTTGGCAAAGGCATTCAATGGCCAATTTCCAGGCAGTTTTGTCATTTGGCAGGTTTAGATTCCTTCCTTATCAAAAGTCAAAGTGGTGCCACAGTGTGAGTGTTGGAAGTCTTGAGTGTCCTTTAGTGTTTTATTATTTAGGTTTTCTGTAAGTGCGGTTGCAGAGACAGTGTTTGGCAGACATGGCCCTGTGGTGTGATGGGGCTTTTGGCAGACACACGACGTGATGCGATTGTGATGGCCACACAGCTCATCTCCCACTGTGCTCTGGTTTCCAGCTCCAGAGTCTATGTGCATGTATGTCTGAGCAACAGCAAACTCCCGGCAGAGAGATGGAGAGAGTTAAAGATGGAAAAAGCAGCTCCTCAGAGCGTTGGGCTGGCCGTGTGGGTTAGCTGGCTGCACTTCCCGACCTTGGTTAGAAACCAAGATGCGTCAGCACATGATTCTTTTTCCAAGACAAAGGACCATGGAGAGGCTGAATGAGTTAACAAAGTAGAAAAGAAAGTGTGTGTGGGTGTGTGTGAGGCGAGCAGGAGAACACGATGGTGCTGTGTTCTTCTTGACAGGTGCGTTTGGACCACACATTTGCAGGTAAATGCATTTTGATCATGTGGTCCATTGCAACATGTGACGGCCTTACGCTGTCTTTGTGCCAACGTGCCGGACTCTTCCCAGCCCTACAACAGGCCAAGGCAACGCTAGGGCTGAACGATTAATTGCATTTGCGATAATTTCGCGATTTTTTAAAACGCGATTGTCTAATCGCACAGGCTGCGATTTAAACTGGTCACGTGACTTGGGAGCGAGCCGAGCCGAGGACGAACGGAGCAAACCCGAGCAGGAGGCAGGGAGGTGGAGAAGTGAAGTTAACACAGCGCACTTTAACTTGTTGCACAATGGCTTCAGGCTCGACAGAAGCTGACACAACTGAAAGTCTAATTACCAAAGAGGGGCAGCACATAAGTTGTGTGAAATTACTTTGGCTTTTAAAAAGATGCTGCTCAACGTCAGGTACCCTGCAAAACATGCCTTGCTACTGTTGCTACGACGCGAGGTAACACTACAAACCTTCAGCATTAAAAAACACCACAAAGCCTCGTATGATATTTGTAAGGCTAAAATGCCAACGACCAGTGCTGCATCTTCAAATACGCCAAAGTGTTTCTCTGCGCTTATACAGCTTTAGTATGCGGTGAGCAGCGAAATACCGTAAAATCACGCATATATGCGCAATAAGATTTAAAGCACGGATGAATCGCGAAAGCGCGGATAGCTTGACCGCGGTCCAGCAGACAGGGTTCACTGACCGAACCGTTTGAAAGTGTAACTCCTTATGGATGTAATTCGAAGCGGCACGCTGAAATAACTTGGGCAGTAACGGAGTTCATAGTGAAAGACATGATGCCCGTTAATATAGTGAACAAGCCCGGCTTCATGGCTTTGTTAAACACACTGGATATGCGCTACCAAACGCCCTCACGCACATATTTTAGCCAAGTTGCTATACCTGCAGGGCTGCCAACTCTCACGCATTGAGCGGGCCCATCAACATTAATATGCGAGAAATAAGTTCAGGTTCACACTACAAGATTTTAGGCTGGTTTTTCAGTCGCCGACTGTTTTTGTAGATCGCCGACAGAAACTGTGGTCGGACGCAAATCGGGGATCATTCGGCGCTCGCTCAGTCGTGTAGTGTGAACTGCTGAAAGACGCTCGCCGAGCCGTCGCCGACTCATCGCAGACGACCGGCAGATATCTAGCATGTTTAATATCTAGAGTGTTTAATATCTAGCATGTTTAATATCTAGCCCAGTCGGCGACTGTGAGTCAACAGCAGCGTCTAGCTTCATACAACTTTACTACAAGACTGTGTTTAAGTTATTGTGACAGCACTGGGGAAATAGTGCGATTGACTATATATATGTTCACTGCAACGGAGAGATGAAATAATTCTGGCAATTTGGGATTATGGAGTGGTTAAACGGTAAAAAAAAAAAAACGAAAATGTGGAGTACATGTACGTTGTTTTTATTTTCTTCGTGGTGTTGCTGGTTCTCGCGAGTGTTTCATTTTCGTGTTCTCGTGTTTTTGGACGGCAGCCAGATGAGTCGGCGATTCCCCAGTCGTTTAATTCGTGAGCCCACGTCGCCGATCAGTCATGTAGTGTGAAAGCCACAACAACTGAAAGACTTGCGATTACAGCACAACCGTAGTGCGAACGGCACAAAAACCTGACGACTGAAAAGTCGTGTAGTGTGAACCTGGCTTTAGCTAGACAAGGGGGCCCTACAGTGGGAGGGGCCCAAGGCAATTGCCAAGCAACGCCTCTATGCAAAGACCGCCTCTGTTTACACCCCCCCCCCCCCCCCCCCCCCCGCAACCCTGTATCTGAGCTGTATAAAAAATGCCGAAACAGAGTTTCCTGAAGTGGAACAATGGGAAAAAATCGCGATTTTAAATCCCAATCGCAATTTATTGATAAAAAATTGCAATTAGATTATTTTCCAAAATCGTTCAGCCCTAGGCAACGCTTCTGTTTATTTTGATCACTTGCCAGAATCTTGACTGTGTTCTTTCGTGGGCCATTCACTGTACTGTTGACGCATCTTGTATGCTATGGATGTCAAATATACTACACGGTCCCCTTTCAGGTTGAGGTAATACTTATAGTTTGGTTCCCTTAGACCTGAATATTTTGTTGCTTTTTAAGTCTTAGTTGACTTGGTCTTCACACTAACATATTTGCTTTCAAACCAAAAGATGTCTCGTGGTTGCATCACATCCTGTTCAGACAGGTTTCATATATGACTTGTATTGACAATGACTATAATAAATCTAACCCAATGACAACACTGATCTCCACTGGGTTAAGTGTGCCTTTGGGGTTTGTGTACGTTTGGCCCCTTCGTTCCGTACCGGTTTCGTACGTCGAGCAAACCGCACTGGGGTTTGGAAGCAGACTGACCCGCTAAAGGTTATTAACTGCGCACTGGTGTTGGAAGAGCAGCAGTCCCTCCATCATACCACAGTAACGGAGCAGTCGCACCAGGGCTTGTTTGAATCTTGGCAGTCACTAACAGGGTGATGGGAGGAGATATACTCCTCATGGGGACATGGGCTACTTTGATGTTTAGATGCATGGCAGTGCCCACATAATGGGCTGGTCTTTGCTGTAGAGACTTCCACAATTCAACCGCAGTCTACCTGGCTTCCCAGCGCACGCTATTTCGATGCTACTTTCTTTCGTCACCTAGCAACCATCTCTGCGTCGCATCTGCGTAGTTTTCTGGGAGGTCCCGCCTGCACTGATCATCTGAACGCAAGCTCTTAGTTTTGGGTTTGTATAGGCCTAATGGGTACAGTTCACAAGGAGAGATTAGGGCAAAGTGAGGGGAATATTGTAAGGAGAAAAAAACCATTGGGGGTGGCTAAGGTGAAATTTATAGCTGTAGCAACTGAATCGATGTCTTATTACTGAGTCATGATGCAGCAAGTCTGGCTTTTGCATCTGTCATTGGTTGTCATAATTTCGGGAGTCTAGTATTGTTTTTGCAGCCTTTAATCTTTAAGCAGAGATTTGTTTTTCTAGACGCTGATTACTTGGTCATGACTTTTGGTGCCACATTATTTGGGGTGGGGGGTGTTCAGGAGATGCACTGTGGAGCTTATGACATTTCAAATGTCCTCCGTTTTAGATGCTCTCTCTCAGTGCCGTGGTACCATCCTCTATTTTTGGATTTGTGCAAAGGTGTCATCTCTGTCACGGTGCGATTGTTTTTGAAGGAGCCCTTAAATACGACCTTGTCACCACATTCACACCCCTCGTTGGTGTGTTGCGTGGAGGCGGGGCTAACCTCCATCTTTCTTGTTGGTGTGTTGCGTGGAGGCGGGGCCAACCCTCTTGTTGGTGTGTTGCGTGGAGGCGGGGCCAAGCCTCTTGTTGGTGTGTTGCGTGGAGGCGGGGCTAACCTCTCTTTCCCCGCCTCTCCCCAGTTCCGTTGTGTCGACAGCACAGCCGCCGGAGTCGCAGCAGCAACTGCCTTTGCAGAAATCTGTCTCCAATCTTCAGAAGCCAACACTGGCAGTCAGCCAGGAGGTTGGTACCGAGCCCCAGCTTCACCCCGCACCAGGGGTGTGTGTCGGTCGGGTTGATTTGATATTCAAGTTCTGTTTATATAAAACAAACTTCCCCATCAGTAAAATCAATGCTTTACGTTTCAATATTGGTTTACATTAATATTTTGTGCAATAAATGTTAATTTGTTTCTTTCTGTGTTTCTTTTTTTATACGTGTATAGAACACAAGCACAGGTGGACCAAAACAATGGGCACAACTAAATGGAAAGGCAGTAGATCAAGATGGTAAACAGCTACATCTTCGTCACATTCACCATGTACTGCACACAAACCCAAAGGTCATTGGCTTCTTGTGTGATTGACCTATGCTGTGTGTGCGCACAGAAAACACAAGAGCCTTGTCGCCTTTTATAGGCTGTGTATGTGCCAGTAAAAGTGAATTCAAGGTCCGACATTCTGCGCAAGTCTAAGAGTCCTTGAAATGTGAATGCCCGTGGTTAGGGGCGGACTTTCTGGAACCTTCCAGTAGTCACAGACATGGTTCTGGTTGAAGAACGCTGGGTCTGTATGTGCTGAGTCTTAAGTGGAGCTGTCAGAGGGGCTTGAACTACTGAGCCAGCTTTGTTTAATCGTATTTAACCCAGTGCCCTTGGTTCAAGATTATATACTACATCTGGCCCATAATGTTGGAGGTATAAACGGTGTGTGTGTGAGAATATTCCTCACACACACAACGGTGTGTGTGTGTGAATTTGTGTGGGGACCACTGTAGACATCCTTTATGTAGGGTGTGGGAATGGTTATAAACAAGTGATTAAAACGCACGTGGTTGAAGGAGCAACATGAATAAGGCAACAGCCATTCGTTGGCCTGCTCAATGTAAATGTATTTATAACAATGTTGTTGTAGGACAAATGATTTCTGATGGTGTTATTGCTGCTTAAAAAGAAGTAACTTGTCAACAAATATCTGAAGGATGATTCTGGCATTTATAATGCTGACTGAATACAAAGTAAGCTAAGAGTCCAAGATCTGATCTAGCTTTAACAGTACAGAGGAACGTAAGACCACTCTGACCAGCATCCAGTCACTGTGGACCTTAATTGCCGTACTTGCTAGTTTTTAATGATTTTTTGAGATTCTATAGAACTAATAGTGAATGATTGAAGAATCCTGGTTGTTGGTGTGACTCTGCTGTCCGTGCAGGTTTAAGGGCCTCAAGCCGACTGCAGCCCTTCTCTCACGAGGAATTTCCGACGCTGAAAGCAGCAGGCGAACAGGACAGGGCTGGCAAGGAAAAAAGCGCCTTCGATCCGTCGTATGGGCCCGGACCAAGCCTCCGCCCGCAGAGTGAGTGCCCTACGCCCCCGGTTCTGTCGCGTGGGCCCAGCCGCTCTCGCTCCTCACGCCAGCTCCGCAGGTGCTCCGGTAATGAGGAAGACCACGGGAAGTGGAGCGATGAGCCTGCAGCTGCCAGGAACCTGACGCGCCCTCGAGCCGTCATCACTGCTGCTGTATTTTGGGAGTGATGAAGACACTAAATTTAATAAGAAACACAAGAGAGGGTTTGGGATATTTATTTGGCCAGTAAAGGCCCCAAACATGTATACAAGGGCAAAGACTGCTGGTGTGTAGCACAGACGGAAGACTGGGTACATTTTGAGAGAGGATGGGTTCCCCTTCCTCTCAAAACCACCTGCTCTTTCGTGGTCGTCCCTTTTTCAGGTGCTCCTAGCTGCCCTGTGATTCGCTCACGTGGGCCGTCTTCTCCTCGATTTCTGTCCAAACTGAGAACTAAACTGTTACTTCAACGTTTCACCATCTCCGGTTTCCACAAGCGTCTTTGTTCTTTCTCGTTGTTCAGATGTAACGAGCTGGAGGGAGGGGGGTGGGCGGTTCCTCCAGCCCGTTTCCCTGGCCCCTGCCCTGACCTCCGACCCGGAGACCAAGGCTGTGGGCACCCCGGCTGAGGCCCCAACCCCCACGCCTCCGCCTCCGCCGTCCTCCGTATCTTCCACCTCCTCCTCTTCCTCGTCCACCAACGCCACCGCTGCCACGGCACCGTCGCCCGACCCGAAAGAGCCCTCGCTGCGGCCCGCCCAGCCCCTGCGCAGGACGGCGCCCCCTGTCTTGCAGTACCAGTTCCACCACGCTACCACCACCTACCACGATATGCTGCCTGCCTTTGTGAGTCCACCGAGTACCTCAGCTGCCAGACTAGTGTCTACAGTCCAGTTTTGGATGTTTCTACATTTTGAAATTTGGATTTGTGCAGTGATGAATCAGCAGCTTAATTTACTCAGTCATGCAAAAAATAATAATTTGCAAAAAATTATAGCTGTGTACTAAATCCTAAAAAAAACCAGCCAGTAAGACTTTTGATGTGAAACCAGGAAGTGTTTATGTTCTATGTCACTGAACTGCAACTAAGCCAAAAATAATGTTGAAACCTGTTTCACCTCCACCCTCACGCTTCAAGATGTGCCCCAAAGAGCCCCGCGATGGCCCCGGTTCCTCTGAGCATGGCCCCGCCCCTGTGGTCGCCCCCCTGCGCTTTGATCCTAGGCCCACCTTCAGACCAGCCTACCCTGCTCCTGAACCCGTCAAGTAGGTCCCCAAGTATTTCTCTTGTGCGTCACCTGTATGGCAAATCCAACGTTGTTTTGCTTTTTAAACCCCGACCTTCCAGAATGTCGTTAGGATGTCCATGTTTTACCAGCTGCTCAGATTTTGGCAGATTTTTGTGCGGGATTGTGAGATAAATGAGCCGTCATGGTGTGAGATGGCAGGACACCCTGATCCTGTGCTGGATGCCCGTCTATAGCGGATTAGATTCGGCGCGAGGGTGACAGTCCCTGCTGTGATGAGGCCTGGCTTTGTGTGCGAATCCATGGCAATATCTGTGAGGGTGTGTGTGTCTGAAACCTGTGTGTGTGTGTGTTGTAGCGGAGATGTGCGGAGGGAGAGCCGATTTGCACGGGCACCCCCTCGCCCCTCTCAGCGCCCGCTGCGTCGCCCTGGAGACAGGGCGCCCCGGGCTGCCATCATTAACCCCGACGATCTGAAAGACCTGGATGAGCTGGACAACGACTGTGAGGACGGATGGGCGGGTAGGTTCTCCTAGCGTCTGTCACGCAACATGTGCTGCTAAATGCTGTGGGCTGCTTTTGTGGTTGTTAAAAACCTAATGGCTCCGTGTACTTGATCAAATGTTCATCAGAAAAATGTCTTGCTAACAGTTTTCTGGTTATATGAAGAGGGACGCTTCAGCGCTCGCCTTAAATGGATCTGTGTTTTTGGGAAACCAAGGTTTTCAAGGTTGGTTTTTCTGCCTCTCAAGGTCTCCATGAGGAGGTGGATTACAGCGAGAAACTCAAATTCAGTGATGATGAAGAGGACCATTCCCCTAGTCAGAAGAATAAAATTTGGTGTGTGGGTTTTTTACGTTTTTTTATAATGGATTAAAAATGCCTCTTTGTGAGAGTCTTTAAAGCTGACTTGCTGAAGCTTGTTTCCAGGGGAGAGTGGGAGTCCCGTCGAGAGCGTCAGTTGTCTGTGAGTTCAGGAGAGGGTCAGTACCCACAGGAGGCTGAGGAAGACTCCTTCCAGCACCAGTTCGACGCGCCACCTTGCAGGAAGACTAACGGCAGATATGCCTCAACAGATTTACAGGTAATGATGGCTCCTGGGGGCGCTTCTTGTGGTACGGTGACTTTACAGTAACATCGGTGTGTGTGTGTTCGCGTGTTCAAACAGCAGAAGCCCAGTGGGACAAGCGAGTTCACGGAGGAGCCGGATGAGCCTCAACGCCCTCCGGCCCCCCCTCGCGGGAAGTTTGTGTCGGCGGACCTGTCTGAGGCGGTGGAGAGGGCGCGGCGGAGGAGGGAGGAAGAGGAGCGGCGAGCCCGCGAAGAGCGGCTGGCCGCCTGCGCCGAGAAGCTCAAGAAGCTGGACGAGAAGTTCGGCCGCAATGAGAGGTCGGCGCGGCCCGGGGACGCTCAGCGGGACGCGCACGTCGCAGAGGTCAAGGAGCCCGCTGCCTCCCCTGGCCGCGAACCCACCAAGCAGCTTGCGGAGGGGTGGCAGCACGCCCCTAAAGGTAAACGCCCCCCTCCAGCACGTCCCCCCACCTACTGCAGGCAAACGCCCCCTCCTCAAACCCAGGAGTCACCAGTTAGTTCCCATTGCAGTATGACAACTTTCCTGCCCCTTTTGTTTTTGCAATGCTTAAAACCCTGTGTTCTTCTGTCACAGAAGTGTCGGAGCGTCCTTCTAATCCGTCCCCCAGCCTGGATTACAGAGATGACGGTGTGGGCTACCGGATGGAGGACGATGGCCCGGAGCCCACCTCTCCCCTCCCCGACTACGGCCGGCACCACAAGGCCGTCCCACCGCGCTTTCAGAAACACCACCAGCAGCAGGTGAGCGGCGCCCTCAAAGCCGCCCAGCCCTGCAGCCCATAAATCCATAATTCCCTGGGATTAGTGTTGTCAGGCCTCTGTCAGAGTTCAAAGAGAACTCCTCCTCAGAGAGGGGGCAGGGCTTATATCAGCGGCGGTCTACCCATCAAACCTTTTTGTGGTGGTTTTCCTGTGATGTGTGTGTAAACAGCTGCACCCTGTAAGGGTTTTTTTTTTAAACGTCGTTTGGTTGGCAGTGTCCTGTCCAACAGTTTGGCGCCGTCCCCTACAGGAGCAGGTGTACAAGATGCAGCAGTGGCAGCAGACGGCTCACCCCCCACAGACGGGCTCGGGTCACCCCCAGCGAGGGTACTACCCCCCACACGTGCTGGGCTTTGACCCGCGCTGGATGATGATGCCTCCCTACATGGACCCCCGCATGGCCCAGGGCCGCTCCCCTGTGGATTACTATCCTCCCAGTGTTCACTCCTCCGGTGAGCTGCTTGACCCGTGTGCAACACGGAGTAGGTTACTGTGACTGGGCTGTTTAGATTTGGATGTTGAAATTGTGGGTTTTTTATTTTGTTTTTTATTTATTTTTATTATAGTGGAACAAACTTTTATTTTGTATGAATTGTTGGCATCTGCAGTTATTGCCATTTCGTGGAGTCTGGAATTTTCAGAGATGCAGCGCCCTCTGCTGGGCTGCTCCACCCATCTGCTCTTATGCTGATGTGAGTGTGCATTGTTTGTGCAGGAATTATGAAGTCGGTCATCCAGCAGGATCGCCTCAATAGCCCTGGCTCAGCCTCAGACGAAGGAAGCCATCCCAGCATGCACCAGGAGAGGCGGGCGCCCTCCACCGAGCCCTACCCTGTCTGGAACCAAGATGGCTACCCTCCTGGTCGTAGTTTCACTCCACCTTACCAGAGACAGCATGATAATACCGATAGGAGTCAGACAGATGACAGGTTGGTTGTTTTAAAATTGTTTTTTTTGTGTGTGTGTGTGTGTGTGTGTTGTTTTTGATTCTTTTTGCTTCTATTTCAAATTTTGCTGTTCTTTCAGGAGTGACCGGTCATGCTCACAGCAGGACTCGTATGAAGACCGAGGTACAGAGCGTGTGGACAGTCCAGCCGATGACCTCCCACACCAGGGCTACCGCCAGGGACGAGGCTCCGACATGTCTCTGGGCTCCCAGCGGGACACGGGCTACGAGGAAGCTCGGCCGCCGTCGCTGCACGGCCGCCCCCACCCGGGAGACGGGGAGTACTCCAAACCCGACTTCCAGAAAGAGGTCTGCTCCACGCGGCACCACAGGGAGAGCGCCGATTCTCACGACGAGGCGTGCGAGGCCAAAGAGAAGGGCTACGACTCCGACTTCTGGAGAAAAGAGGAGCCGATGAAGAAAGACGGTGGCGTTCAGGCTCAGTGGGCCGATCCCGGTTCAGGCGGAGCCGGCCCACCGTCCGAGTCCAGCGGCAGAACCCTCAGGAGGACCGGGCCCATCAAGAAACCCGTGCTCAAGGCCTTGAAGGTCGAGGACAAGGAGAACGAGAAGCCCAAATCGGAGCCGGAGGAGAAGACCGTTCCATACCGACTGGAGAAGGAGGTGTTGACCAATGTGTACGACCTGAAGAAGGACAGCCAGCCCCTGACCAGCAGGCACTCCGCTCCCCCTTCTGCCGCCCCTCACGAAGACAAGCAGCCCGCTCCTCCCAGAGTGGAAAAGATCAGCAACCCAAGCGAGGATTCCAGCAAAGAGAATTGCTGGGACGGCGGTAAATCCCAGCTTAGAGAGACCTCGGAGAGCCGCGAGCCCCCGATGCCACGCCGCAACAACTGGATCTTCATCGATGAAGAGCAGGCGTTCGCCGGGGCCAGGGGCGCGGGACGGGGCCGCGGCAGGGGCTTCCGGGAGTTCGGCAACCGGGGCGGCGGGGGTCGAGGCGGGCGGGGCGACAACCCCAGAGGCGCCTACAACTCCAGCAACGGCCAGCGGGCAGGTCGGGGCAGGGGCGCGCGGGACTTCGCCAAGGCTGAGGAGCCGCAGCGGGGTAAACCACGGCGCCGTAACGTGAGCGAGACGCTGAGCGAAGCCTCGGAGTACGAGGAGCTGCCCAAACGCCGTCGGCAGAAGGGCGGGGAAAACGGCGAGGCGCCGGCGTCGGGCCCGGGGGACGTGAAGAGGGCGGAGAGGGACTCGTGGAGGTCCAACAAGGTCTACAACAACGACCAGAGTGGAGGAGGAGACCCGAGGGAGAAGCCCAAGTCGACGAGAGGCTTCGGCCGATCGCTCCCTCCGCGCCTGAACGCCGGGTACAACCGCGGCTTCGTGTCCAGGGAGATCTCCACCTGGAGGGGAAGAGGAGCCCAGCCCGGAGGTGCCGCCCCGCAGGAGAACGGGTACAACTTTGGGAGCGACTCGTATTCCAGGAAGTCGGCCGAGGGCGAACCCTTGAAGTACCCGCCAAAGTTCTCTGCGTCCTTTGTGGAGAATGGGGTGGAGGACCGAGGCGAGGGGGACTACTATCTGGACAACGACAACCCCGACAACAGGCCCCTGAGGAGACGCCGTCCGCCCCGACAGGACAAGCCACCACGGTTCAGGAGGCTGCGTCAGGAACGGGAGACCGGGGCTCAGTGGAACAGCGAGGAATACGTCAACGGGGACCTCGCCAACCCTTGGCCCGGCCGCTCGAAGGCAGCCGAAGATCACTGGCCGGGCCAGTACCCGGGCAGCAGGCAGCAGGAGTTCGGACATCAGGGTGAGGACTGGGAGACCGGTTCAGACAACAGTGACTTTAACGACTGGCGGGAGAAGCGAGGCGGCCAGCACGGCGAGGCCCCCGCGGACCCGTCCCACGGCGAGGCCGGCTCGGAGAAGAGAGAGCTGTCTAAAAGGAGCTTCTCCAGTCAGCGCCCCCTGGTGGAGCGGCAGAACCGTAAGAACGATATGGGCGTTTTGGAAAGCGGCAAAATGAGTCGCTCTACGGACACCCCGTCCAGCGTTGGCTCGTCGACCCGCAATGACAGCTGGCAGAACGGAGTGTCTCCTAACTGCCGAAGGTGAGTTTAGACACTTCCGTAGAACTAGATTGGTAGAGAGGACCTTTACGTTCATTAACGAGTCGTTAATAGGTCAGATTACTTCATAAAGTCTTCCAAACAAGTCGTGTGGTTTGAATTGTGCAGGAGTCCAGATGATGCAACTCCAGGTCTGAGCACAGGACAGGTGTACGCGGTGGAGCAGGTGGAGGAAGGCCTCTCCACCAGCACCTCCGACACTGCCACCAAAAAGATGGAGAAGGAGCTGAAACCCAGGGGCATGAAGGGCGACCTGGCCGAGCCCCTCTCGCCGTACGACCTGAGCAGTTACCCCAGTAAGAGCAGCGAGACCACACACACACTACACACGCGCACCCTTGGTAATGTTCTACCCATATGTTGCATTCAAAAGCTTCTCTCCTAAATGTTGCATTAAATCCGTATGCTGTTAGGTTGTACCATCTCTGTGAAGCTCCGTTCTTGGCCGATTGCCTGGAACTTGAGTGCCTATTGCACCACCTTGTGGAGAATCTTTCCTGTGCTTCTCATGTCGACTGTGCGTGTTATAAACGCTAGTGCTTGTTGCGCTGCGTCTGTAGAATACATCGTTGCTCTCGACTTTTGTATGAGAACGTTTTCATAGCATCCTTCATGTGGTGATCATCGGAGTCCTCTCTGTGCCACGCAGTTGAAAGCGATTCAGGAGCTTCCATTCCCAGTCCGGAGGGGTTCCAGGACGCCCTTTCCAAAAAACAGCGGCGCCCCCAGGAGGACGATCGTAGGAGGAAGGACCAGGGAGCACAGGTGTGTGTTCCTCCATCCTCAGCACAGTGGCACTGTACAGTAAATGATTTGTGTTGAGAGTTAGAATTTGTTGTGTCTGCCGGCCTGTAGGTGGCAGTAAAGAATAGATCCATTGCTTCAAAAATGCCTCCGCGGTTTGCTAAGAAGCAGGGCAGCATGTCGATGGAGCAGGCGGAGGAACCTCTCTCCACCAGCAACCTGGGCACGGAGATATGGGAGACCAACAGCACAGGTACAACTGCGCTCGGCTGCTCTGGTCTGGGCTGGTAGTCCTTCACACATTCCCTGGTTTTGAGAAGCCAGAATGTATAATAGGTGCAGTAACAAATGGGCAGTTCACAGACTTGTGAAGTAAACACTTATTAATCAGCTCTTATCCCCCCCCCCACAGCTCTCTCTGTTCAGTCGTCTGGTGGGGACTCCTGGACGAAGCAGGTCTCGTACACGGGGAGCGAACCAAATTCTGAGGTAGCACGTGCTGTTTTTGTGCTATTGCAGTTCTAATGCTAACATAAGTCTCACACAACCTCCTTAGGTATCGTTACTTCATGAATCTTAATTCATGAGTGGGGGCTGGTTGCTCGTTTTTTACGCGATGTACTATCAGAGACATTTTCGTTCTGGATAAGCCGGCCCTCTAACCGCCCGTTGGTTCTGCAGGACTCTGATGCAGGTCCCGAGCAGAGCAAAGAGCACAAGCCCGGCCCCATCGGCAACGAGCGCTCCCTGAAGAACCGCAAGGGCTCAGAGGGCGTGGAGCGTCTGGAGGTACCCATCACGCCGGTCAACGGCGTGGACATCCACGTAGACGCTGTCATCCCGGTGCCCCCCATCGAGTTCGGCGTCAGTGCAAAGGACTCCGACTTCAGCCTCCCGCCAGGGTCCGCCCCCGTGGCCGTGTCCAGCCCAGTCACCAAGCTGCAGGACGCTCTCGTGGGCAACGTGGGTTTCTACGACTTTTAAAATAATTCCGATATTTAAATCAAAGTGAAATTTCACGCTAATGGCGTTCGATTTTCCGATGTGCTGTAGGCGGGCCTTGCTCAGGGCATCCCCATGCTGCGCAGAGACCACCTGCAGCCTGCCATCAACCTCACCTTCCCCACCACGGACCTCACCCTTAAGGTACAACTCACCACCTGCACCTGGAGGGGGAGTGGCCCGGTGCTGCCACGCCCTCTCACGCTCCTCCTCCTCTATTACCCCACCCAGATGGAGTCTGCACGTAAAGCCTGGGAGAACTCCCAGTCGCTGCCCGAGCAGGGCTCTCCCGTCGGGGCCGGCTCGGGCTCCCAGCCCCCCTGCAGCGTGGGCTCCTCCAGCGGCGTCAGCTACAGCTCCTTCGGCGGAGTCTCCATGCCACCTATGCCCGTGGCCTCCGTCGCCCCCTCCGTGTCCATGCAAGGTGACCCACCCGCCGTGTAGCGTTACGTTCTGTTAGGCCGTATGACGATTACCTGTCGGGTACAGGAGTGTGACTGTTCGGAGCTCGTTTCCTGAGGGGCTGCTGTCCGTTTTAGATCTGGTTACTGCTGTGTGGTTGCGTCTGCTGTGTCGAGTGAGCCGAGCGTTAAGCGTTTCGCTCCTTTCTCTGCAGGTAATCACATCCCTCCTCTGTACCTGGACGGACACGTCTTTCCCAGTCAGCCCCGCCTGGTACCACCAACCATGACCCAGCAGCAGAGCTACCAACAGGTACCCACAAATCAGAGTATCCCATCATGCCCTGCAGGATCAATTCTTACAGCTCTTGGACAGACTTGATTGAACTCTGCTTGCCTGGTCAGGCATGTTCGGAGCTGCTGACCGCGTTTGGCGCCCCGCGTTGCTCGGCGGGACCGTTCTCGGCGTTGACGTCCTGTGCCGTCTCTCCCGTGTGTGAGCAGGCAGCCGCCGCCCAGCAGATCCCCATCTCTCTGCACACCTCCCTGCAGGCGCAGGCCCAGCTGGGGCTCCGGGGGGGTCTGCCCGTCTCCCAGTCCCAGGAGATGTTCAGCTCCATCCCCCCCTTCAGGTACGCCGCGCACGGGAACCACGCTCACTACAGCCAAGCAAAAAAACCCTCACGGCAAGGTGGTCGAACGCTCGTAACCCGCTGTCTGCAGGTCCCAGGTGTACATGCACCCCAACCTCTCCCAGCCCAGTCCCATGGTGCTGTCGGGCGGCGCCCCCCTCAAAGGGCCGTACTCCGCCTTCCCTGGCATGCAGCCTTCTGACATGGTGAAGCCCCAGTCAGGCTCACACTACCAGCCCATCAATGGCAGCCAGCCCCTGGTCTACGACGGGCCCATGAACCAGGCGCCAGGCATGGGCACCTCCCAGCTCATGGACTCCCAGCTTATTCAGGTAACACGGCCATATCTGCTTAGAGCCCCTCCGTGCTGACGAAACCTATAGATCTTAATTTTTTGGCAGCCTCTTTTGGTTTTGTTTACACTAAATACAATAAAACGATTCACTGGCAGGGGAGAAACGCCTTAATAGAAAATGAGCATGTTGTTGTATTGAAGGTTTGTCGTGTGTGTGTGTGTGTGTGTGTGTGTGTGTGTGTGTGTGTGTGTGTAGGTGCCCATGCCCCTACCTGGCTCTCAGCTGCGTTATGGCTCCGCCCAACAGCACCTCATCCTGCCCCAGTCTATCCAGCTACAGCAGGGGCAGAATCTGTCAGTCAGTGCCCAACGACGCATGATTCCCCCAGGCTCCCAGCCGCCCGTCATGCCTACTAGCAGGGAGGTGAGCGGAATAACCTGTTCTAGCGAAGGTTTGGGAATCAGCTCTTTGTACTCCATGTTTATATTCTAACTTGTATGTTTTCAGGCACTGTTTCAATTTTTAAGCTTTGTTTGTACACCTTGAGTCCTTTGACACTCCCTCCCTCTCTCTCTCTTCCCCCCCCCCAATGCAGCCGTCCCAGATGGAAATGAAGGGGTTCCAGTTCTCCGACAAGGCCAGCCACTCTCCTGGAATCCCCGCTGGCTCCTACAGGTGAGCTTGACTCTTCTGATGCCGTGCTGAAGCAGTGAAGGAGCTTCACGTGTACGTTGTGTTTGATGGAGTGTCTGCTGGCCCCCTCCCCAGGCCTGGCTCGGCCAGCCCCAGCGGGAAGCCCTCTGGTCCCAATGGTCCCCAGCCCGTGGGCCCTCTGCCTGGACATTACCCTCAACAGGTACTTTCCCCATGACACTCAGTTACATTTTTTTGCGTTTTGTTTTTATTTTTCCGCCATTTTTCCAAAGTTTTCTTGCCGGCTGCTGCAAACTAGAGAACCATTTAAGAACGGACCGGTGTTTGAGTCCAATGATTATGTATGTGTAGATGTGCATTCTGCCATCCCTGTACAGAAGTTGAAAAACTTCTGCTGTAACTGCAAGTTGGTTCTTTGGACCGCTGCAGTTCTGGCGCTGTTGAGCGGCGGTGAGGCGGGTCGCAGCTTTACGAGGTGAGGCCAGCGCCCCGCCTCGCCCCTTCAGACGCTTGCCTCACTAATTGCTTCCAGAGCAGCACAGTTATGGGATCAGAATGGCACCGGTTCTTCTGGCCACCTGCGACGGGGTGGATGAAGTGACACCGTTCAGGATCTTGCCTCCAGCCCCGGCATCGTGCCGCTGGAAAGTGTGCCTGAGTTTTACTCTGTTTACTTCCCCATGAGAGAGGAAATAAGTCTGGCTTCTTCCAGAGCAGGTTCTCTAGTTTCCCAAAAACAAAAACCCACCAAAATGCCATGGAGGAGCGTGCAGCACTTAACCGTGGTGGTGGTGGTGGTGGTGATGGTGGTGTTCTCCTGTCTGTTCCTCCGAGTAGGTGGCACCCCCCCAGGGCAGCATGTTGATGCACATCCGTGCCCCCACCACGGGCCCCTTCCCCACCCCCATCCAGCGGCCCGTCGTGCAGGTGAACAAGGCCGTCATCATCCGCTCGCCCCCTTACCCCAGCCCGGGCCGGGACCCGCCCCACTCCACCCCACCTTCCAACCCTGAGGCCACCAAGGGGCCTGAGGAGGGCACGAAGGTGAGCCACCCACTGTAAACGTAGGTAATCTTATTCACTCGCTTTCTCTTCTTCTACTTGTTTTATGTGG
This sequence comes from Brachyhypopomus gauderio, assembly GCF_052324685.1. Taxonomy (NCBI): domain Eukaryota; kingdom Metazoa; phylum Chordata; class Actinopteri; order Gymnotiformes; family Hypopomidae; genus Brachyhypopomus; species Brachyhypopomus gauderio. Next base: position 9,622,351 of record NC_135217.1, read on the forward strand.
AGTTGTTGTTGTTGTTGTTGTTTGTTTTGGGGTTTTTTTGTCCTCATTGGTCCTTCCTGCAGGTTGCCTGTTTTTGTTTTATTGTGAGACCTTCTGGACATTTGTACTCGTTTATTACTAACCGTGGATCCGAACACAAAGCTGGACGAACTTGTCCACTTTTATGTAAACGCATTCAAAAACGTTTATGATGTAAACAATGTTTATATAACCCGCCCTGTTTACCATAAGCATCCGTGAGCTTGTCCTGCATTTCAACATTGTGTTTCCTACCCTTTCCGTCGTTTGGCTGCCCGTCCACAGACCAAGGCCCTCCGTGAGTCCCGGCAGGCTGTGGGGGACCTGAAGGCCTCCTCAGCAGCAATGCCCAACAAGCTTCAGGAGCCCCTGGCCCCTAACCCGGCCAAGCCGGCCCGCACCGGAGCCATCAAGCCCCAGGCAGCCAAAGCGGAGGACAGCAAGGCCTGATGGGGGATCTCCTCACGCCTCCCGTCTGCTGCAGTTACATCAGCCCCACGCTGCTCAAATGTTGTTGCCTTCGGGCAACTTATGGACCTCTCTGCCCTTTCGTCTATTCTGTTTGTTTTTTTTTGTTTGTTTGTTTGTTTGTACCCACTTTACATCCATCATTCACTGCTCTCCAAGACAAGCAACTGAAATACAGCAACACCAGAGTCCAGCACATACTGTTTAACAGCACCATGCACACACACACACACACACACACACACACACACTACACAAATGCGTGTGTGTTTGTATATATTACACACACACGTATACATACACACCTGCATATACACACAAAAAATAAAATTGTGTACACACAGTAGCTTGGGAGTCTAAGCAGACTCTTCAGAATCCATCTTTATTTATTAGCATTTTTCATTTCAAGAAACGAATAATGTTAATTATTTTCTGATGCATCAGAGTTTGAAAACCGAGAACATGCATCTGAAAAGTAAGGAAGCATCACAACCCTCCTCAGCTCGGGCGTCTCCCCGCCCATTGCCAAACTGTTCCCATCCGGTTGGACTGTAAATTTGAGTGACATGGTTGAGAACCAATGAACATAATGGAAGCTTATCTGTAAGCCTCTTTAAGAACTGCAGTGTGGCACCATTTGTCATTTTTACTGGGTACCGTGGAATTTTAACTTTTTTTTTTTTTTGTTTCTCTTTTTTTTAAATAAATCTAAATATCATAATCAATGCCTATTGGCTCTATTATTAAAGGGCACCTTTTACTGAATAAAACCAACTTCAGAACCCAGTTTAAAGACATTGTTCTGTGAAACCAAGGCAAGCTTGACCTGTAAGATGCAATCCAGACGGAACAAGAAACTGAACTTTCAACAGCTCATCAGAGACTGCTTAGTGAATACCTATTATTTTTTAAAGCTTTCTTTTCATGTGTTATGTAAATGTAATTTTTGGAATTTTTTTGCAGAAATTTTGCTTCTTGAAGTCTCACTGGCATTGGCGCGGTGTCAGTATTCAAATGAATTAAAGCGCGTGCGTGTGTGAGCGTGTGCACGTGTGTCCGTGTGTGTGCGCGCTTGTTTCTTAGCCTGGGCCAAGAGTGGAGGGCATGTATTGTTTTTGGTGTGTTCAGGTCTGGAAATATTGGGTCGTGTGCATTTGGTGAACCAAGGTGGAATGTGTGGAAACGTGGGGCACTCGATCATTTACATGGCTTTTCTGTGCTATCCCTATAGCTGAAATGTTACTATATAGATATATATATGTATCTCTCTCGCTTGATTTGGTTGTTTTCAGCAACATAAACTTAAATTTGCATTAGCCAGCAAGTTTTTTTTTTTTTTTTTTTTTTTTTTTTTTTTGAGGGTTTTTTGTTTTTGTTCCTTGCTGCCACTCCACCCTGAATCAACACCTGAAACCCTTGTGTGGATGCTTGTGAGATGCCCTGTATTAATGTTAGTGCTAGTAATGGCTAATTGGGGTTAGTGCTGACGAGGTGTATAGCGGGCACATCGTCCTCGCAGTGGCACACGGGGGCGAGAGATGGATCCAACAGCACAGTGTGTTCTGTCTAGACTGTAGTTGGGGTCCAAGAGTGTGCGGCTTCACGGAGGGACCGGCTGACTTGGTCTGCTGCGTCATCGTTTATCGTTTTGGTGAAGACTGCAGATCCTCGGTGGTGACACGCAAGCACATTTCTGTGGTGTATGGAAACGTGAGCATGTCTGCTGCATTTCTCATGTCAGAAGAGGTGGGGCAAGCAAGCAGTATATTGATTAGTGATCACTGGTGAACCAAGTGAGGATGAACAGGTATTGGTCCATACTAGTGTACAGCACTGTAGCCGTTCCTGCTTGACTTTGCAAAATGACATGAAAAGCTTGAAGATGCATTTTAATGTTCATGTTTGGGGGGGACTCTTTGCTTTAAGGACACCACCTGTTTCACAGATTGGGACTGCTGTCTCTTGGCTTGGTTTGCAGGACATTTTCTGCCCCAGTTTCCCTCCTGGTTTTTTTTTTGTTTTGTTTTATTTTTTTTTTTAAAGAGTATTTGGTAGGTGTACATTGACACTGCTTGAACACTTGAACTTCAATGGTAATCTCGTTCTTTGACCACAAAGTAATAACTGTACAGGCACACATTACTGCCCTTTTCTTTGTAGACTTGTATTTAAAGGGGCGACGATGGGTCTTTTCCTGTTGAACTTCATATTTAAGTTTGTGTAAGGGGCAGTGCTCTCTACTGCCCTTCTGGTCTGTTTACCCCTTCATGTTGTTTATCCTTTCAGAGATGTGATCATAATTGCTCTTTTTCTTGTTACATGATCTCGTTGAGAGGAAAAAAAATAAATAAAGCAGACTGCTTTTTCAAAGAGCTTGTTCCTTCCTTGCTCTGTGGGAGGAGTGCGTGTGTGGACCTGCCTGGGGGCCCCGAGAATGGACCTGCTATTGCGTCCTGCTCCTTTGTGTCTCCAGACGTTTCATGCTAGGACTTCACATTAAATTGCAAAAAGCATCTGTGCAATAGATCGCAGAATGCCACATTTGCAAATGTAGCTTTTTTTAGCACCACACGCAGAGCGGCGTTAACGTCCTGTCCGTCTCAGATCGCAGGGTTTCCAGCCGTTTTGACTGATCTCAGCAGTCGTATGATTTTAACGTGTGTAGTCTTTATTTCTGATGTCGCATAGAGATCACCGTGTTAACATGGTGTCAATATCGCGATCGACACGAACCTCCAGTTCCCCGTCCGTGCTGTCTGTCCACGTTGCATCCGCTCGGTGTATTTGTGTTACACTTCATTTCTGCCTTCATTATCGTATCACACTCCTGCTCTAATTACTGGATAAATGAAGCAGAGATTTGTAGAGGAAGCACCACGTCTAGCAGAAATGCACATTATTTCTGGTACTTTCATCAAAGTAAACCCTTGTAGGCGGTGCTGGGTCCGTGAGATCGGTGTGTCCGCTCCTCCGGACCGTTTAGGGCCGCTGTGTTTCATGGGTCTCGGTGCCATTGGACTAAACTGCACTTGGTCATGTTACATTTACGTTTACAATAGTTAATCGACACATTATAGCATTGTTGTTTTTTTAATGAACGGGCACTCAACATAATTTCTACAACATGTGCGTAATGGTTTGAACCTTTATCCCTTTCACGTGAAAAAGAAGTTAAACTTCATCCATTTGAACTTAAAACATTGACATGCTGAGGTAACTGTAGTTGGGGTGAATGTGAAGCAGGAAGCCCGAACACGAGTCCTCAGATGGGCGGTGACGTCCACACCTGAACTACTGAACTACACGTAAGAACTCAGTAGTTCACCAGGCCAAACGAGAGGGGCATTTCCACTCATCTCCGTGTTGAAAAGTAAGTCGTTTCAAGTGCTATCGGTATTTCGGAAACTGGAAACAAGAATCGTAGTCTTATTCGTAGTCGAATTGACCACGAAAGTATCAGTTGCGCCGTTTTTAACTATAGTGTTTCACTTCTTGCCAGATCCTAAATGATCAGATGTGTGCAGGGATTTACAGGAACTGTTTTAAGGATTCAAATAACGCGTTCGCTCTAATAGCATAGTAATATATTACCCTGCCTTTACGGAATACGGATATTTGGTTTGTTTTCAAACACTGCTTATGGTGAACGGCTAGCATCATTGTTGTGTCCTGTTATAACTTGTTTTTCAAGATTACATCAGTATCCTCGCCGCTGCTATGCAGGCCGCTTTATTCCCGCTGCACTGTATGGATTTGTGATTTTACTATTACATGGCGCCATCGCAGCTTTTAAACACTTCTTCAATGAGCAAATATGATTAGCATTCTATTTTTTAGTATACTGAGTACTTGAGAAACTTTCTTAAACCTCTAAAGTGTTTTTTATTCTGCAGGTAATTCTTGTTCTGTACTAAATGCAGAGTACACTTTTTCTATTTAACCTATATCTTAATCATTCATGATAACTGAATGTCTGGGAGTAGATCATGGGGACAGTTCTCCACCTCTGCACAGGGCTTATCGGTCAACCATGATGTAGCTTCCTATCAACACACGTGTAAAAGAACCAGTTCATATACCAGCCTCTTCCTAAATAGGTCAAACATGCTAATCCGCACAGGCCAGATGTTCCGTAATCTCATGGTGGACATTGAATACTTTTTAAATGCTGTGATAACCCACACCGGCCAACAGCTTCGATCCTTGTTCTCTGACATTTGTAATTTCTTGCGGTATCTGCGCAGTGTCACACAGAGTATTGTTTGGTGACACACCAAAGGGGGATAAAGAAACTGCGTTAAGTTTGTCATGCGATAAAACGAACACTAGTAACACTGCAACAACTTTTAACCCCTGTCAACCCCCATCAGCCATTGTTTAAGCTAGTTGTAGCAGCATAGTGGTTTGGAAAATACCTTAGAATAAATGCCTCACACTTACCTAAGACGATACTCTTTAAATTACTGCCGATTTGTTTAACTTGCATTATCACTACAAAATGCAGACATGGTAGAAAATATTTTCCTACCTGAAAATGGGTGTTTTGGCAGTAAAATCTATTCGTCACACAACTATGCAGTTTCGCATGCAGGGTCACGAAGGAGGCCATACATGAAACTGGTCACATTATTCTCAGGTCATCACGTATTGGTGAAAGTGGTGCTGTTATGACCATCTCTCCTAATTTGTAATTAATGTAACATTTAATTGCCACTTTAAAAAAACGTGCGATAGAACAATTCAGTTTAAAGAGTAGTACAACATCCACATATTTCAGTTTTGCAAGCAAAACTCATATTTTTTAATATTCCACTGTATTAAAAACAGGTTTGCTGCCTTCTGCATATAAGATGAAATGACAGGGTCCATCCTGACGAGCTGATGCGCTGTCTCTGTTGTCATAGCGCCTGCCTGTGTCACTACTGCCCCGCGATATGATTGGTGGACGAGGGATGAGGAGGGATGAAGGTCTGATGATGATGCAGGAGCTTGAAGATCGGCTGAAGGAGCACATCGACAAACTGGAGCATGTGCGCCTGTCAGCCACTGACCTTAAAGACAGCCTCTCCGGGGTGCGGTGCAGTAAGGGTATTCGGTAGTTATGTAGGGCCACGGTATTTTTTTTCAAATGTGTGTTAATTGATAGTGATGGTCATTGGGCAAATTATTATTATTTTTATTTTTTACAGTGAGCTGGTGAGTTTTCTTTTCTGGTTATGAGATGAAGAGAAATCATTTTAATTTAAATCAAGTATTAAATCTACATAATAATAGGTTTGCACCTCTCTGTCCCCTTCCTAATAATATTATTCAGCACTCTGTGTATTTAAGCTAAACTTAGAGCTAAAAAAGAGAAGCACAGGTTAGTGAGAAGATTATGCTGTAATTCTGTATTCAATACAGAACGGTGGTGACCTGAGGCAGTCCATCACCGAGCACGTGGACTGGTTGGGTCACCTTACAGGGCGTGTGGAAGCTCTCCAGATGAACATGTCGGTCTTCGTTCAGGTCTCAAAACCTTTATTTGTGTTTTACCCTGGACAGTTGAGTGGTTTTGTGTCTTTTGCCGAGTTTAAATTCGTGTTGTCGTGTTTTTTGTCCCCCCCCCCCACAGATGAACTCCAAGCCTCGTTTATGGAGAGGGAAAAATCAAGGCGCGCGCAGCTCCTCGCGCTGGGGGCGGGGCCACATGGCTGATGATGCCCAATCAGAAATCGGGTGGTCTCCAATCCGCACGCGGCGTAACAGCGACGCCGCCTCTGAGCTGTCGTGTGCCTGGTGAAAGCGGAGACCGTCACTGGGTGAAAGTGTGAATTGGGAAGTTCAGTTTTTTTTGGACGGTTGCAATTACAAGATGATGCATTTCTGATTTGTTAACTCGGCTAAAGGAGCAAGAAAGCTGCCATTTTTTCTTTGAACTCCTGCAATCAGTAGAAGTTTAATGTTAAAACAGTATATTGCCAGTAGTAAAATACCAAATATACATAACGTGCACTTGTGTATCTAAATGTAGTGCAGATTTATCATACGTATATAGTAGTAATGCGTTGCTATTGCACTTGTTAGAATATTCATATTCATGAAAAACTCATTTCACCTAATTTGCCAAATATACTGAATAAGCCGATATATATGCCTCAATGTTCAAAAGCACCGTTGTAGTGAGATCATTATAGGTATGAGACAATCATCCACCACGATACTATTCTGATGACCTACCGGTCGTGATAAGACATTAACATGCTACATATAATTTTGGGGGAAATCACCTCAAGCACATTTATTTTAGCTACGACATTATGGAAATGGATTAAATTGCTTTAAATAAGTAAACACAAATTCTATTCGAGCTCTTTGTTTTAAAACTATATATTACATAGTCTTAAACATTAAATATTAATTGTACTTGTCAAGAATTCTTTGGCACTTGTTTATATGCACGTGCTGTTTTGGTAGTGATAACGAAATTACGCTGAATGAAAGTGTGGAGTGGTTGTTTAATTCTATACCAGCTCATCTGGAAGCGCAGATGAGAAGAAGTGCAATTCATAAGGCAACCACATCCTGACATACGGATAAATATGTTAATTACTTGGGAAATGCGCATCTGCCAAATGCATTTAGAATGAAAACGCGTACACTGCTATTTTAGGAAGTGCAACACAAATGACCGTAAATTCTGAAATTCCAATAACGATCGACAGAGGGCGACAACACACCGTTTTATTAGTTTTAAGCCGGCTAGCTGATGTATGAAGAAGAAGCTTCACAAGTAGGCCATAGGACCCGGGGACGCGCAGGAGGGGAGGCTCTGTCGAGGTTATGGACCAGCTCTGGATTTTTTATTTCTCCTTACAATGGAATACAATATGTAGATGCGCGTCAGCGAACAAAATCAACCACGGACTGTCCCATTTCACACCTCAACTCTGTTGATTGACTGTTTTTCATCTTTACAACTTATGCTGTTCGCAGTTTGCTGCAAGATGTCCATGCAATAAAAAAAAAAACAAGTCTAGCTATTCTTGCAATTTTCGCAAATCATGGCCACTGATTTGACAGTCTCGGAACCAGCGGAACCGACCAATGAGTCCGAACTTGTCGAAGATGAAGAGCATTGGCTATATGGGGGTAAACAGCCTATACACCCGAATAAAACATTGTGTAACATAAGCAGTGTCTGCGTCCTTAGGACGGCCTGTCTTTTGTTTCTCATCAGCCCACGAGGTACAGCGCGCGCCTCTAGAATCATTAAAAGGGCAAAACGTTCTATTAGTCGCACGAGCGCTACTGTAATCTTGAGCAGACGAGCCCGTTACTCACAGGTCGCAAACACACTGCGCTGCACACTTGTGCGATATACCTGCGTGTGCAGGCAAGCAAATAAGGGTCCTGTTCAATGCATTATTGTCGAAGCAGGCAACCACAAATATTCGTTTACATATCGCAATCGGACATCTGCCTAAAATCGGCTTGTGTATCATATATTTTTCTATGTTCTCAACCAGATGAAAACTCCAAGAATCAGACTGTACACAGTGAGACGAGGTAAGAGGATCGCTGATAGGATGTTTGTGTTTAATCAGCTATTAATTTATTATACAAAATGATGAGAAATCATGATTTTGTTTGTATATCACACTCGAGACTTTGGGAAAGTCACACAATGAGTTAGAGACTGAGAGTACGGAAATCAGTGAAATCTGTGCTCTTCGCAATGTGTGTTGCTGGGAGCAAACTTCACTCTTAACTGTCGGCAAACTGCACCAGGCAGCAGCAGATTGTGGTTAAAAAGACAAAAAATGTTGCTATCAATTAGCCGACTGCTCGTGACATGTGACCCTATTAGCTGAACCCCCAATGCCATATCTGTACCCCAGAGAAAAGGGAGCTGTTCTGGATGGCAGTATCAGCACGGAGCACAAGAACAATGCAGAACAGGTAGTGTGTAAAAATAGGAATGAATGAATGAATGATATGACAAACCATTTATTTCAGAGCAACGCATTTGTTTCATGAGCGCACAGATTTGAAAGTTAATGTTTGCATTACATTACAAGTGAATATTCTCCAAAGCGTTGTTGGAGTACTCTGAAGTCAAAGAATACAACCACGATATACTGTATATAAAGCAAATGTCCGGTAACAAAAATAACTGTATTTTAAAGCTCTGAACTGTTTGTGCAAAATTAAAACATCTTGCAGAATAGTTGCATAATTGAATTTTAATGGTCTTTGAGAGTCAGTGACCACACAAAAAACATTTGGTTTGCACAAAATGGAAGTGAGTTCTTGTTGGTTGCTTTCAGGGAAAAATCTAATATGAAATAACAAAATGAAAATTTACATTTTTGGGGGGGTCAGGCAGCCAAAAGCGTGGAAGAGGAGGAAGAAGAGGAAAGCGATAGTGATGATGATGATGTCAAGGTCACCATTGGCAACATCAAGACAGGGGCTCCTACATACATGTATGATGGTAGAGTCTGTTCTCCTGTTTCTTGTTTGCCGTCACTCTATATGTGAAAATTCTCACTGAATGTGAATTGTTCATTTTCACAGGGGGACTGGGATTAACCTTAATATAAAACCAGTGCGGGGGTACACAGGGGCATCTGCTAGTAAGCAACCATCAATCACATTCTTATAGAAGAAATTACAATTATACTAAAATCGTTTAAATAAGATCGTTTTCCCTCATGGACTGTTTGTGAATGGTATTTATAGCACATTCGTTATCATATCTCCTATTATCTTTGTATTACCTTTGGGTCTGATCTTTGCAATACCAACTTCTCCACTCTCATGGTGGAATAGACAAGCTTCCGTCTAAAGGAGTGGACATGGAGTCTCTCGGGGGCTTTAATGGACATGCGGTGGAAGCAGAGACAGATATGTATGAGGACAAGCCGTGGAGGAAGCCAGGTAGGCATGGCTCGTATTAGCTTGGCTACAGATGCTGTGGATTCATTCCTCCCATTCATAGATTTTTTCTTTGTTTACCATGAACTAATTAGGGTCAGTTCTTTTTATGACACAAATGTAAACAATATCGCACACATACCTGTGTGTGAGGTGTTTTCATTTTTCTTTTGATATATTTATATAACCTTTTGGGGTTTTAGTCTATATGTGTGTCTGGTGTTTTTATTTGTCCTTTGATATTTTCTTTCTTTATCGACTGTTATTATTCTATATGTGTGTGGAGTTTTTATTTTTATTTTTATCGATTCTTTTTTTATTGACTTTTGGGGTATTATTATGTTTGTGTGGTTTCATGTTATAGATTTCTTTTTTATTGACTGTTGGAGTAGTTTTCTATATGTGTATATGTGTCTGGGGTTTTTCTTCTGATATATTATTTCTTTATTGACTGTTGGGGTTTTATTTTATATATTTACGTGTGTGTTTGTGTGTGTAGGTGCTGATCTGTCAGATTATTTTAACTACGGTTTTAATGAAGAGTCATGGAAACTGTACTGTGAGAAGCAGCGAAGACTTGTGCTGGGTCTGGAGCCCTGTCTGCCTCCCAGTTTCCACAACAAAATCACAGTGTGTTTACAGCCGTTCTCTCCTGGCTGACCCTCATCATATATATCACAGTTAATGCTTCATACGTAGATATTCAAAATCAAATACCCACTAATACATCAAACACACTCTCTGCAGGAAATATGAATGCAACGTGAGCTCACTGCCAGGTTAATAATGGGAGTCTTGTTATGTCTTTGAGGTCCAGCAGGGTAGGACGGTCAGTTTGGAGAAGGACGCTGAAAGCTCTGTGGTCAAGATGGACTTTAAATCAGACTTTCCTGCACAAGCCATGGCAGCTAGCAGCAGGCTGAAGGCTGGGCCTCCACCCAACAGGTGCTTTGATCCCTGCAGTAAATACATGAACATTGGCCTGCCCACAGTCCATTACTTTTTCTTTGTGACTTTGAAAAGATCACATGTTTTGTGTTGTATTGTGTATTTTGTCATTTCGGATCACTCTTGAAATTGAGGAATAGGAAAAGAAAATATCAGATGGTCTTTATTAGTATATATACTCAGAAATGACATAATGTAATGGTGGCAAACCTGAGTGCCCGTGCACTCCAGGCTAAACTCATCTTCTCCAGGAAAATGGCCGGAACAATTGATGTGATTGGTGGACAGACCGGAACAATTCGCCGGGTCGAGGGTCGTAGGAGGGAGATGCAGGAACAGAATCCTATTCAGGTGAGTTACAGAACTGAAAGGATGGATCAGTAGGAGTGTTCAGTTAATGGGTGAGTAGGTGTGTTCAGTTAATGGATGAGTGGGAGTGTTCAGTTAATGGATGAGTAGGAGTGTTCAGTTAATGGGTGAGTAGGTGTGTTCAGTTAATGGGTGAGTAGGTGTGTTCAGTTAATGGATGAGTGGGAGTGTTCAGTTAATGGGTGAGTAGGTGTGTTCAGTTAATGGATGAGTGGGAGTGTTCAGTTAATGGATGAGTAGGTGTGTTCAGTTAATGGATGAGTAGCTGTGTTCAATTAATGGATGAGTAGGAGTGTTCAGTTAATGGATGAGTTGAATGTGTTCAGTTAATGTGTGAGTAGGAGTGTTCAGTTAATGGATGAGTAGGTGTGTTCAGGTGTTCAGTTAATGGATGAGTAGCTGTGTTCAATTAATGGATGAGTAGGATTGTTCAGTTAATGGATGAGTAGGTGTGTTCAGTTAATGGATGAGTAGGTGTGTTCAGTTAATGGACGAGTGGGAGTGTTCAGTTAATGGGTGAGTAGGTGTGTTCAGTTAATGGATGAGTAGGTGTGTTCAGTTAATGGACGAGTGGGAGTGTTCAGTTAATGGATGAGTAGGTGTGTTCAGTTAATGGACGAGTGGGAGTGTTCAGTTAATGGGTGAGTAGGTGTGTTCAGTTAATGGACGAGTGGGAGTGTTCAGTTAATGGGTGAGTAGGTGTGTTCAGTTAATGGATGAGTGGGAGTGTTCAGTTAATGGATGAGTGGGAGTGTTCAGTTAATGGATGAGTAGATGTGTTCAGTAAATAGATGAGTAGGTGTGTTCAGTTAATGGATGAGCAGGAGTGTTTAAACATTCAGTATATTGCCAACAAATGTCAACACTTGACAATACTTTGGCCTCAATCTATAATTTAAATGTGTTGTACAAACTTTATATATAATTATCAGTAGGAGAAATTATTGAAATTGCCTTTTTCACTATGTTGACTATTTACTGTACAATCCAACTGACATTCCATGCCATCTCGCCTAGACCTGTAATAATACTTATTATTATTAAATTGAGTAAATCTTGCAAAATCCTATAGCTCTGCTGCAAATACTTTTTTATGAGCTAAATGTCACCGCTTTTGCAATTTGCGGTGCCTGTTTTCACTAGATTGGGCTGAAATTTGCACTGATCATTCAAGTAAGGATATTTTGCAACGTTTTTGTGCTGATTCTGTGTTTACATTAATCAAATCAGTAAATGTAAATATTTTTTATTAAAGTACAAAATCTTTAATTAAAACAACATTTATATGACCAGTAGTATCAGCAGTAGTATCAGAGGTAGCGCTTATTGGTGGTGACACAGAGCTTTCTTCAGACTGTGTTGTGATCCTTCAATGTACATCAAACTTGTGTTTCTCAGCTTCAATAAAATTTCAAATATTATTTGAATATTTAACATTTCATGAATAAATTAATATGATGATTGAATATTGTACAATGAATATTAGCATTTCCCCATATAAAATGGAAAAAAAATGGAACAGGAATAATCCTTCGGGGAAAAAACTACAAACATCTTTAAAATTGTGGTTTTCAGCTTGGAAGATATCTAGTGAGATCTTCATTTGGTTTTTTATCCAGCACCAAATAATTAGATGTGATAGAACCATATTAACACTACACAGATGCAAAATGTGGTTGCAAGCAAGTGAAATATCCAGTGGAAATATCTTTTTTTAAATCAAATATGCTGTGTTTGAATAAGAGGATGTTCAGTTCAAATTTCAACCAGTCCAGTAAAAAAAAACAGGTAATTGGTGTGGGTTAGAATACACAATAATTGTAAAAGTGCTGAAATTCAGCACAGGGGGGCAAACCTCAAAATTTCATAACTAAAAACTAAAAAGTTTTTTTTGCAACTGTGATGGGCAATGAGTGTAAATAAAGAAGGAAGCAATCACGCCAGTCTCAGGGAAAAGGCAGGATTTAATGAATAAAGTGCACTAAGATGATTTAAGTGACTTTGAATGTGGAATGGTTGTTAATGCTAGATGGGCTGGTCTGAGTATTTCAGAAACTGCTGATCTACTGGGATTTTCACGCACAACCTTCACTAGGGTTTACAGAGATTGGTCTGAAAAATATCCAGTGAGTGGCAGTTCTGTGGGCACAAATGCCTTGATGATGCCAGAGGTCAGAGGGAATTGGCAGACTGGTTTGAGCTGATAGAACGGCAACAGTAACTCAAATAACCAGTTGTTACAACCGAGGCATGCAGAAGAGCATCTCTGAATGCACAACATGTCGAACCTTGAGGTGGATGGGCTACAGCAGCAGAAGACCATACAGGGTGCCACTCCTGTCAGCTAAGAACAGGAAACTGAGGCTACAATCCACACAGACTCAACAAAATTGGACAATAGAAGATTGGAAAAACAATCCAAGCCTGGTCTGATGAGTCTTGATTTCTGCTTTGACATTTGAATGGTAGGGTCAGAATTTGGTCATCTCAGATTGGTTTCTGTAACACGACAGTGAGTTTACAATACTCGAATGACCTCCACAGTCACCAGATCTCAATCCAATAGAGCACCTTTGGGATGTGGTGGAACAGGAGATTCGCATCATGGATGTGTAGCTGATAAATCTGCAGCAACTGCGTGATGCTATCATGTCAATATGGACCAGACTCTCTGAGGAATGTTTCCAGTACTTTGTTGAATCTATGCCACAAATGACTAATGCAGGTCTGAAGGCAAAGGGGGTTCAACCCGGTACTAGCAAGGTGTACCTAATAAAGTGGCCAGTGAGTGTACATGAACAGACAAACGACCCTCAGGTGTCAGGTATACTAATAGGCCCCAACATCAGGACAACATGAAATACTGCAGCTGCTGACAGGGGCGGCTTGTAGGAGGCCTCCGTAGCGTGACAGCAACATCTTAGGAATTTAATACGTTTTCACATTATTTTTTTCAATAAAATCCATGACACAAACTGGGAGGTCTGGCTAAGCCGCTTACATTTTAGCTGAAGAATTTTCTTGCTATGTGCCTACAAATGCATTCAGTGTTTCCGTAAATTGTAACCATACCTCCTTAACATCTTGCAGGTTCTTGGTGATCATGGCAACAAGACACAACCTTTAACTCCACCCACAGGTCCACCTCCTCTCCCAATAGGAGTGCCTCCTCCACACTTCCTGCATCGCCCACCTCCGGTATCCGGCATGCCCCCACACATGCAACCACCAGGTAAAGAATCCACCTCCATCTCCAATGAAGGGCTTACTGGTATACTAGTTGATACATATGGGAAGGACTGTGGAATAGTGAAGTTTAAGATGATGATGATGATGATGATGATCCCTTCTACAGGTATTCCTCCACCTACTCTTCCAGGTAAGAATAGGAGATGAGCACCACATGATTGATTTTACAACTAAATATTTTAGAAAAAATATGAGCATGCGCAAAAATGTTAGTGTTAATATATTTTGGATGGTTTTTAAATGTAGGACGATGATCCTGAATGCACAACTGTATGGTTTTAAATTCAACCAAGAACGTGAGTAACAACAGTGTAGGTTACAGAGTGTTAAACACAGCTCTGAGATTTGAAATCACTGTTTGTGCCCCAGGTATTTTCCCACCTCCTCTGGCCCCTCCACCAAACCTGATCATGCCACCTGTCAACAGGTGAGTGGCAATGTCTGCAGTACCATGCAAGTGCTTGTGTCATTGTGAATTTGTTAATCTCATTAGAATATTATATTGTGTTGAAATCAGCTACCATGCTTGTTTTGAATGTGCTTATTGTTTCATGCTTGCATATTTTACAGTATACAGACTTTTTTCTTTGTAATATTACCAGTGTTAAATCCAGTGCACAATGCCAGTGTTAATGCCAGTGCACAATGCCAGTGTATAGGGTGTGCACTATTGTTATTTACACTCAAGCTGTCTACCATCAGTGTGTCCTGCTGTAGTTCAGCCTTTCCCTCTATTTGTCAGCATGGGTCCTTTCACAACTCTTAATTACCACAAACCCCATTCTACATCTACCCATAATACTTCTAAACATGGGATTTGTAGTCTTTGGACCTAAAGTTTTGATTCAGTTCTCTAAACCAGCTGTATCTCTGTATCTGTATGTATGTCGGTCCACGTGATGCTGTAATGCATTTCCTGCCTAGTTCATGTGGAAATATATATTACAGAAGACTGTGATGTAACACTATAAAGTTCACTCACTGCTTGCTCACTGGGGGCTAGGACTCGGCACTTGTAAAGCTGCTTTGTGACAACAACTGTTGTAAAAAGCGCTATATAAATAAAATTTGATTGATTGATTGATTGACTCAGTAAAGATGTAAAAGTCAATGTCTTGTCACTGGCCAGTTACAAACTATAATATTCTGGTTGTTCTGTTTAGAACAAAACTGTGTCCTGTCTGAGCAGTAAATAACTACATCTGTGTGCATTATTTAAATCAGCATGGGCAATTATCGGTTCAGTAAAGCAAGCACTCTTGAGTTTATTGGATGTTTCTTGCGTGCAAACATCAAATTGGAACCATGTTGTTACACTTGATGCTAGATGAAGCAGCACAGTGTGTGTGTGTGTGTGTGTGTGTGTGTGTGTGTGTGTGTGTGTGTGTGTGTGTGTGTGTGTGTGTGTGTGTGTGTGTGTGTGTGTGTGTGTTTCTAATCATGCATCTACTAAACAGCCGGTGTCCCACATCCACCTATGGGAACAGAGCGCCCCCTCCCTTTGGATACAACAGTGCAGGTCGTGATAATGCAACACAGCATACATCATACCATGTAATACAACCTATTAGATAACATATAAAGTAGAGTGAGCTGAAAAGTGGCAACGCCGCTCATTCTTGTCCGAGAGGCAGGGCCCTGACCAATGGTCTTCCTTCCATAGACCCTAATTACATCACCTACCCCCCGGTGTCCTCTGCACACGTGCAGTGGGGCTCGATGATGGAGAAGGGAGGAGGTGGGGCCGGCTGCGGAGGGGCGGGGCACTGGGACCACCAGGCCTCCCGGCGAGAACGGGAACGGGAGGTGGACAGGGAGCAGGACAGAGGAGAACGAGCAGGCGCAAATGAATACAAGTGAGTGAACACTGGCCTACACAATGATGTTGGGAAGAGCATTGATTCTTCCACAGTGATTATAGTAAAAAAAAATTTTTTTTTTATAAGACCTCATCTGCTTCCGTGAGCTTGTGCATGTGTGTGTGTGTGCGTGCATGTATCTGTGTGTGTGCGTGCATGTATCTGTGTGTGTGTGTGTGTGTATGTGTGTGCAGATCTGTTTGAGGTCTCTCTCTGTTTGAAGCTTTCTGCCTCGGAGTATCTCTAAGAAAGGCCTGATTCAGTAAGAGGGGAGGCTAACACAAAACCCTTATTCTTTCCTCGTCATGGCAATGGTGCTGGAATGGACCCGCCTCAGCGAGGACGAGCGCTACCGTTACTACGCCCGCGAACGTGACAGCTTCCACCACGCTGGTGACAGTAGTCGAGGCAGAGAGGAGCATTCTGGGAGAGACCGGCGCCTCCGAGACAAGGAAGAAGGCAGCAAACACAAGTCTTCCAAACGGTGTGAAGCCTGAATGAATCCTGGGGTGAAACGACACAACTCAGGAATTAAACTTGCAGTTGTAGAGCTGGTAAATTCAAACAACCAAAAAAACAAGCTAACGTAATGATCACAGAATAAACCGTCCAAAACATGAGGGGGGGATTGACTAATAACATATTTACAAATCTTTCTATTTTGCTCATTCCAGTGAATCTTCACCTGGTGTCTGGGTTCTCTGACTAGTCTAGACATGGTCCAGATTCCATAGCCATTAGTGAATTAATGAATGCCTGACTGTCTCCTTCAGCGTAGGCTGTCTGGATCTGGGCCGCTGGTGTTTGATCGTCTGAAGTCGCTGATTAACGTCAGCTGTGAAATAACCAGACTGTGCGTCTTGCCACCAGCAAACAGCACGATGATGACGGCAGTGGCGGAGACGGCCATCGGAGGCACAAGCACAAGAAGAGTAAACGTGGGAAGGAGGAGCGTGGCGTGGCGGAGGACGTGGGCGGGCAGGAGGCCGAGCGTGAGCACAGGGACTAGACGGCAGCACCAGCCCAGAGGGAGCAGTGTGGTGCCACAACTCGCTTAAACGCCACTGTCATATTAATACTGTTGTAAAATTATACTTAAGAGGAGGAACATTTGAATGTGTGTAAACCATGACCATCAGGTTATGGTTAATAACATGATTTTTTGTTTAAGAGATTGTCCTAGAATTTTCAGTGGGCAGTTTTGTTGATGTCTTCCCAGACTCTGTTCATACAGGTTTTTTTTACCACCATGGTCTGTATTCCCAGACTGTGTGTGTGCATGTGTGTGTG
This sequence comes from Brachyhypopomus gauderio, assembly GCF_052324685.1. Lineage (NCBI taxonomy): Eukaryota > Metazoa > Chordata > Actinopteri > Gymnotiformes > Hypopomidae > Brachyhypopomus > Brachyhypopomus gauderio. The sequence continues at coordinate 9,639,471 of NC_135217.1, forward strand.
CGTGTGCGTGTGTGTGTGTGTGTACTTCTTACCTCTCCTACTAGACATCAGTTTCCTATTGTGGATACCCCAGACTACTGTAACACACTGTTTTGCTATAGTCAGTCTGACAAATATTTAACTGCATTTTTGAATTGTGTAATCTAATTTACTTTTATGCAATATGTATATATGTATGTGTACTGTACGTTGAGTTTGTGTGTGTGTGTGTGTGTGTGTGTGTGTGTGTGTGTGTGTGTGTGTGTGTGTGTGTGTGTGTGTGTGTGTGTGTGTGTGTGTGATGTAGCAGGTAGCATTGTCACATATGTATCTATTTTTAGATTATATGTTACCTTTAGGATTGTCTAAAATGTTTTATTATAGCATTATATGACATGTATTATACAGTGCATATATACAGGGAGTCAATTCAGGGAGTTGCAGTGTATTGTAGTTACGCAGATAGTTCTAGTGATATAAGATATAGAAGTTGTTAAAAATACAGCGTAGTACACAAGCTTTCCAGAGAAGTGGAATGTTTCAGAGGTCCTACAGCGCTTTGCTTGCTGGAAACCTTGTGTTCTACACTTCAAGTTTTACTACTTTCCTCTCTGTCACCCTCTAAAAATGCAGAGCATTTTCTTATCTAAAGGAAATGTCAAAGCAATTATTTTAAGGGTTGAGCTCTAAAATATTGTGCAATCTGTATTAAGCCTCAGTTGTAGGCCCCATATTTCCATCTGTCCTCTGTTTATAACGCACTCATCTTGCATGAGCAGATGCTGTATCCCTGCGTGTTTCTGTACTTTATAATGAAAAATTAATTTATTTACTCTTATCAAATACAAACTAATTAAGATTGCAATGAGTTTCATTCATTTCTGAATCACAAACTAGCAATGGGAATTTGTTATAAGATTTAAAGGTCAAATGTTTTGTGATAACTTATTTAAAGATATGCAGGAGCTAAATTAAGATCTGGTGACACTAGTGTGTTTTTCTGTATTTCTATCCCCACTGACATCGAATCATTGCAATGTCTCTAGATCTGTGTTGAGGAAACAGGGAGAAATGATAGTGGGTGATCATTGTCTTTTACTGTGATCAGTGTCCTTTAATGTAATCAGTGTACTTGTGAAAGTCCCAGTGAAAGATCATTCCAGCTGATCACGTCCAGCATGTCTAAATATGCCATCCAGTTGTAAACATCAGCAGCTATTTTTATGGTTCCAATTCTTGTAGATTTAATGCCTAAGTGTGCAGTCAGAGAGAATGTATCAAAGTCAAAAATGGTGCAGAGGAATAATCCTTGGTGCACCAAAGGCAGGACACAAAACGACTGATTCTGGATCAGACTTCTCTGTGTACAAAACACCTGGCACTCAAGTGACCCTTCAGTTTTTAATGTGACCTCAGACCAGTTTTGAACTTTTTTCTCCTGCTACTTTATTTGAGGGTTTGGTGAGTGGGAGACTCTGTGTGATAGAGTGGCTTCTTTGTTGAGTTGTAAGGACAACACTGTCCCATCCTGACCTCTGTTAAGGTCAGAGGACCGCAGCCCTTGAGTTGAACTCTATTCTTGGCTGACTTTACACATTAGTGTCAGCTGAGAATGTCCGCACTGTTCATGGTATTTCTGCTATATAAGGAACTTGGTAGAACACAAAATACAGACACGGTCATAATGTGTTTATTTCAACAGTGACACAGATGTTCATTCTTCATATATCGAGTTTATGGCTAACATATATATATAATCAAGTGAATACAGTTTTTAAGAAGTAAATATAACGTAACATAAAAATAATTCTACAAACCACAATAATTCATGCTTTTGAGTTGCACTCGTAAAGTTCACTCTGTTCATCACGTTTCCAGGCAGCTTGTAGCCGGTGTTCAATGAATAAGGAGGTGGAGACGCTGTATAAATAGGATGGTTACGTTTCATACACATAAAGAACAAACGGACCAATGACAATAGGACATCTGAGATCCCGTTATGTCTCGCGAGTCGGGCCTCAGAAAATCCTTAAGCATGTATAAAATCGGCCATTTCGACAGAACAGGCTGGGAGCCAGTATTTTGGGGGCAAGAGCCGGCCGGATTTGAAGAACATCTTCAGGACAAACTAATCGCGCCACACAATGAGTGAAGCCGCAATTTCGTTCGCCAAGGATTTCTTGGCTGGGGGAATCGCCGCCGCAGTCTCCAAGACAGCTGTTGCCCCCATCGAGAGAGTCAAGCTTCTCCTCCAGGTATGTCGGGCACGCGAGCGCGTTCATCACTGGGCGGCTGTCGGCCGGTTCACCGGCCCGGAGAGGGAATACAAGGGTAGTATTAACGCGAATGACATCGGCTAATAAAGTTATTCTTGTGTTGTTTCCTTTGTACTTTAGTCGTTGGCCGTGATTGGGTTTTTGTCATTCTTGTAATGACACAACCGTAATGACACAACCGCCTAGTTAGCCAGCCACGTAGCGCTAACTAGCCGGCTAGTTCTTCCATAGGGGGCATGACATTGGCGCTAGCTGATGTTAGCATTAGCAGATAAGACGTTGGCCAACTAACTCACATTATTTTGCTGCACGTTGAAAAGTTTGTGCCTTTATGTCCGATGTCTACTGTAATTTTTTTAAAGGATAAAAAAAAATTAATAGTGAACATGTACACTTAACTGAATAGGAAGCGGACATGGTGGTTATGTAATTGTTCCATATTGGTATGCAAAGGTTGTAGCTACATCTTGGGCCTAGCTCACATACTGGGGGATTAAGTAACTGTCTAGTGTAGTCGGGTCCCTATAAAGATTAATGTAGCTGTTCTAGTAACGTTAGATAATCGTTGGATGGTTCTTTGCTGCCAAGGTCGTAGGGAAATGAAGATGTTTCCAAACACAGGCCCGAATATGTGCACCTCTGAACAATGTAAACTTTATCGCTAATTGGAGAAGTTTATTCGTGTACATGGTCGCATGAACAGTAAAATTGATCATTCTTATTGAAAGTTTTGACAAGATGACTTCTAATTAAACAATTGTGAAGTCGATATTATTTTGGGATGTCCTTCCGTTGTCTCATGATTTCACGCGGTTTATTCTCACAGGTCCAGCATGCCAGCAAGCAGATCACAGCCGACAAGCACTACAAAGGCATTGTGGACTGTGTGGTCCGCATCCCAAAAGAGCAGGGATTCCTGTCCTTCTGGAGAGGAAACCTGGCCAATGTCATCAGGTACTTCCCCACCCAGGCCCTCAACTTCGCCTTCAAGGACAAGTACAAGAAGATCTTCCTTGATGGCGTCGACAAACGTACACAGTTCTGGAGGTATTTCGCTGGCAACCTGGCGTCCGGCGGTGCCGCTGGAGCCACCTCCCTCTGCTTCGTGTACCCGCTCGACTTCGCCAGGACCCGTCTGGCCGCCGACGTGGGGAAAGCCAACACGGAAAGGGAGTTTACCGGTCTTGGCAACTGCCTGGTGAAAATCTTCAGGTCTGATGGCCTGAAGGGGCTATACCAGGGATTCAACGTCTCCGTGCAGGGTATTATCATCTACAGAGCGGCGTACTTTGGCATCTATGACACTGCTAAAGGTGGGTGAAAAGTGTGTTGCTTTAGCTTTGTCCTGTACATGCTCATTAACCTAGTCCTCCCAAGAAGCCTGTGGCTCCTGGAAAGGTCATTACTGGTGAGGTGAAGGGTAAAACTCTTGTACTTGTAAAACTATTTTTTCACCTTGACTTCACTCAGAACATTAGTGTTTCAGACTCTGTACTTGCAGACATATGTGGGGTGTGGTGGTGTGTTTGGTTTATTTTTATTTTTTTCTCTCTCGCTATTCATTTTGTTTTTCAGTTTGAAAGACACGAAATGTGTAAGCTTTGGCCAGCCTGTCTGGCTAAGACTTTCTGCAGTTTGTCTGATTGCTTCTTTTTATTTTCGCTTGCATGTTTGCAGGAATGCTGCCTGACCCCAAGAACACGCACATTGTGGTGAGCTGGATGATTGCGCAGACCGTGACTGCCGTGGCCGGCCTTACCTCCTACCCCTTTGACACGGTCCGCCGTCGTATGATGATGCAGTCCGGACGCAAAGGAGGTAAACTGGCACACGCATACACATTTTTTCACGTTACAAGCACTCGTTTGTTCCCATGTTTCTAGGTCGAGTTGGCTCTTGATCAATCGTATGATTTGTACATGACCGCATCATGTACAACGTCTACAGGTCGACCCTGTGTACTGTAGAGCGACTAACGTCCTGTCCTTGTGTTTCCAGCTGACATCATGTACACTGGTACCATGGACTGCTGGAAGAAGATTGCCCGGGACGAGGGCACCAATGCCTTCTTCAAGGGCGCCTGGTCCAACGTACTCCGAGGCATGGGAGGTGCCTTTGTGCTGGTCATTTACGACGAACTGAAGAAAGTCATTTAACTTTTGTACTTTTTTTCCCCACTTTTTTAAAATATAGCATTCACCATCAGAGATATATATATATATATATATATATATATATATATATATATATATATATATATATATAAAGTGTTGTGGGGGAAGTGAAATGGGTAAACAAATGTGTAACATAGACATATTCTTCAGCTGGACTTTTCTGCCTTCTACATGTGGGTCCAATTAGTGCACCACTAGCTATTAATTGAGAGACGTTGTATATTTAAAAGGTGTGTGCATGCGTGCGATTTAGTTTGATTTCTCCACTCATCACAGTCATTCCTGTTTGAAACCCAGAATGTTCCACCTCTTCTCCAGTCAGTCTGCTTTTAATGACTTGAATAAATTACTGAAAACATCTACAGCTTTTGTGAACTTGAAGATGTATTTTTGATTTATTATTATTATTTTTTTTCCCCCCTCATTTGACATGTTTTAAGGTTGACGGTGTGTGAAAGGGGGGGGGGGGGGGTGTTAATGGAAAAGAAAAGTGTGTGGTACAGTTCACTGGTTCTTGCAAATGCATTCGTGACCAAGTGGAGTCAGTGGGAATGGCCTGGTAGCTGAGGTGTTGATGTCCCTCACGTCGATCTGGAGTAGTCTCAGTCTTAATTATCCCTTTAAAAGTAACATGGTTGATATGGTAACCTGATGCCATTTCCAGCCCTAGCTCTGAAACACGGTTGATGTCAGCAGGGTGAGAAGCAGGAGGGCAGGTGTGGTGGCCATCTTAAGATCAGCTGAGCCTAGGTCAATGGTCACAAATGCAGAGTACAGTAGATAAAAACAGTGGGGAATCGTTAGAATGTAGTGATTTTAAAGCAAACCTCTTATTGTGATGTACTGTTTCTCTCTTACAGTGATTGTACATTTGCTATTGACATAAAACCAGCGGTATTTTAAAGGCTTTTTGCTCTGTAAAATAATATTCACCTCCAGTCAGTTTTTCTGATGTGACGTTTAACCAGTATTCATTTTTGGTTTTGGCTATGGTGGCTCTGTGGAAGGGAGGAAAAAATAAGATGCCAAAGGAATTAATATACATAAAGATACACATACACAAAACCAGCCACTCACATGAAATAGATACTGTTGGAGGTGGCTGGGGGATTCCAGGTGAACACGGTATTGTTGTTCTTTGTGTTCGCGTCACTATGTGTAATGGCTCCTTGCTTTATTTGTGAGCACTGGAAGGGGAAAAAAGATTACTAGTAAAAGACAGTATGTGTTCTCACAGCATGGCTGACATCATTATAAGAGTGAAGTAAAATATGCACAATATAAGGATGCACAGCAACAAAAACAAATGTACATATTGAAAAAATGTGATCATTGAATATACATTCAAACATTTTCAAAGGGCAACATTTACCTCTAAATGTTTGGTATGACTTGGTGCGGTACCCCAGGTGCCCACAGCTTGGGTGCCGTTGCTCGACCTCGCCTGCAGAAGCACTCCCATGTAGTCTGCACCTCTGATGACCACTGACCACCAGGCCAGACCACACAAAAACAAACCTCATTATTTTGACCGTGAGTTCCATAAGGTTCTACTATGCCTAAATCCTGACATATTCTACTGTACATTAAATATTGAGCCAAGACAAATGCATCAACTTTTTTTTTACCCTGAGAAATATATAAATATAGGTAGGGTATATATACATATACTCACCTGTGATAGGACTGCCAGTGTGGAATGTCATGTCGCTCACACTGATGGTGTAAGGACTTGGGGTTATCTGCGCATTCACCCCATGTTCTGGGGTCATAGATTCACAGGTTGAGCGTGGTGCCCCTTGTCCAAAGCCTAGCCCAGGAGTCCAAACCTGGAAGAGCAGAGTGGCCAAAAGCACCCTATCCATGCCAACAGCAACCGTCCAGCCAGCGGCCAAGACACACGGGGACACTGGCGCAGAGAAATCTCCGGTCTTTAGGAGAGGCAGCTAGGTTTTGAGAGCTTTCTGCTGAGTCACCGTAGCATAGGGAAAGAAGGGTCATTTCTGCAGAGAGCTGTAGGGCCACTCCCCTCATACACTATTCACTGAGTATCAGGTTATTCTTCCAAGAAATCTCATTAGGGATCTTCTTTCTCTAATGGATAAATAAGAAAATTTGTATACTACTGTTCAAATTTTCTCACCAAAACCCAATTTCCCCAACAAGTGACTCATTACATATATGTACATACATAATATCCCCAACCACAGCACAGACAGTACTGCTTGGACACTTTCAGACTACAGACCCAAGACTATAAATCAACATTTATATTTTTTACTTCAAACCTGCTGTATCTTACCTGTGACTATTCATCTGGAAAAGAACACAAGACTGATAGTTTTTTTAGGGTAATCTTTAAACCAATCTTAAGCCTCTTAAGTGATCAGTGATTCCACCCAGGCCCGTCGCGATGGGGCAGGCAAACCAGGCAATTGCTTGGGGCCCCAAGCTGGCCTGGGGCCCCCAGACAACAACAGGTTAAGAATTAAATGCAGCGACAAACTGTGTGAGCCCCCCTTTACATTCTCAAAGTCATGAGCAATGACACTGTTCTCAGAATCCCCCTTAAGGGGCCCCTCCCACCAGCTGCTTAAGGCAGGTAGACACTGTCCTGGCAGACAGCCAAGTTTTAGACGCCGGCAAATATGAAACTTAACCATGAAGCGAATTTATCCATCAGGAAGCCAAAAGAGAAAACAAAAGAAGGAAGAGGAACACAAAAAAACTAGTGGCGGGCCGTTAACGGCGTTCGTTAATTTGATACTCTTATCGGGCGATATAAAAATTATCGCCGTTAATATATCTACTAAATGGGTAAGCAAACTATGATGACTTTCAACTTGACAGTTTAGCTCGGCTGTATTCCTAACCAAATTGCACAGTAGGGGCGAGAACGAGTTTTCAAACCTGTGAATTAAAAATCGTACGTGTGTTTACATGGATGCAGCCACGAAGTCGCCAGGTTTGCTTCATGGAAAATTCATTTTTAGGAACGTAAAATATTACCGGAGCGGAGCTCGGAGCGGTCGTTTTCTGCATGGTCCTAGCGCTAGATTCGTCGCTATTTAAATATTTATTTTTAACCGTTAAAACTTCAGAGGACCAAACCGGCTTTTGAAAAAGTCCCCCCCAAATTATGTCCGTGAGATTAAATGTACTAAATGTTGGCTTACATTTCAAATATCATGTTTAGCTGAATAAACATGTTATCAACCCCTTTTAATGTACAGTATGTAGGCTTACAAATTCATGTTTAACTGAATAAACCGTTGAACACGAGTAGCCTACATTTTATTGAGTATGTTTTTTTCTTCAAGTATCAAAGTAGAACAGCTTCCTCAAGCAGTCATTGATGCATTTTGGAAACAGGAGATGAGCCCCTGGTCTAATGCACCCTCTGTATTAAGAAACCCTATCTCAAAAGCTGACTTTTAGTTATTACTTGGGTAGCACACATATGAGCCATTTTAATATAGATTAATCTAGATTAATTTCAAGATTTCAGTGAGATTAATCTAGATTTAAAAAATTTATCTATGCCCACCCCTAAAAAAAACACAAGACAGTGGTAAGTGATGATTTACACTGGATAAATTAGGCCTACCTGTACAAATGGTGTAATTTAGCAGCAGGTAGGCTAAAAACAATATATACGTCCCGGGTAATCCCATACTTAAATCTGCTATGTTCAGCTACAAGTAGTAAATTTGTAAAGTAGTTAGTTTGAGGTGTATATGCTGTGGTTCTTGAAGGTGGACTGCGGCCAGATATGTTTTTTTTTTTTGGCCGGAGGGGGGTTTGGGCATGAGATTTCTGGTGTGGAGGTTGGGGGGGCCCCGGTTGGTGTCTTTGCTTGGGGCCCCCAAATACCTTGAAACGGCACTGATTCCACCTCTAAACCATCTAAACATGACCTCTACCAACTTTGAAACATTTATTTACTGGAAAATTTCCATAACTGTGTCACAGTTAAGGGACCGTAGCCCCACTGTTGCTCAGCAGTTTGTAGTAGCCTTCCACCTACAGTGACTGATCATAGCAACATTACTGGCTGGATTGTTTTGAGAAGGCAACAGCACCTGGTGATAAAGTGGACAGTGTGTCTATGGTCAGTAATATTTTATAAAGGTAGCTGTACCTATAGTGGCCAACGCATGTAAGAGTAGACTAGTGGTGTCTCTACGGGTGTTGACTGGATACGTCACATAACTCTAAGACAAGTCATTCCGTCTACGGGAACTGATGCGCTTTTGTTTACCTCACAATGTAACACCATCACCAAAGCCAGTGGCACCACCCATAATCTGTCCCCACCCAAGAGACTTTGTGGGGAAATGGAAACTCCTTCCTCTCCCATGATGCTGCTAGCTAGGACATACACCCACCGTTTTAGCTACCAGGGTTTTACCACATAAATAAAATGTACATGACACTACAAAAATGTTATATTAATAAGCAGATTTCTCATTTGCCATTCATTTATTAAAAGTGGTAAGCATTAAATGTTTTAAATGTACCAAAGAGAACAAAAAAGTAGAAGTTTAAGCAATTACAGTTTAATCACAAACTGTCACAACAGAAGATGCGGATGAAAGCCACATGGGGAGTGGGGACACGGCAGGTGCAGGACTGGCTCACAGGCTTAGCCAATCCGCTACAGCTTCCCATCTGAGGTCAGAGTCTTCACACACTGTGAACAGGAGGTCTCAGTGGAGCTGGTATTCTAAAGTGCACCAACCCGCCTGGATCGACTCTTTCCAAGGCTGAGCAGAGGAGGGCGAATCGATGACTCTTCATTCCTTTTAGTGCATTTCAGTGAATGTCATGAAATAAACATTTTGCTGCACAAAGTCAACAGCCAATATGCCATCAGTCTGACCTATACCCCCCCCCCCCCCCCCCATCTCTTTCTTGATCTTCTTCCTCTGATGATGGGATCTCCACGCTCCTGCTCTCCCTCACCTCGACTTCCTCTTCTTGCCTTTCTTTTTGTTCCCCTCTAGAAATATGGTGCCTCGCTGGGACACCGCTGGGTCTTTCTTCTCCTTCAGGAAGTCCTGTTTGGCCATGGGCTGGATGATGGTGCCCAGCTTGGTGACCACCCTGGGGGCGGTCATCTTCTTCACCGTGTTCTGGGTGTTCCACGTCTGGCCGACGGGGGTCCGTATGCAACTCTCAAACTGCCCGATGTTCTGGAAGGGGTACGGGAGCTGGCTCACCTGCAACACACACAAAGCCGCAAACGCTCACGCTAGACACCGAAAACCCCCTCAAGATGTGTTTAGGCTAAAGTTCCGTGCGGTTTCCATGCCAAGCCAAAGTGACTCAGGCCAAAATGACTGAAGAATTCCATGGAGACAGAAATTATATTGGCCACAGGTGCACACAGGAATGTTGAAGGGCAGCTGAATAACTGGCTCCCGATCAATGGTGTGTGTGTGTGTGTGTGTGTGTGTGTTCATCCTGAAGGCTGGCCAAGTTCCAGTGTACCTGATGGGCAGCTATGGAGGCATTGCGCTTCTCAGAGATGATGACTGCAGGCAGTTTCTGGTCCTTCCTCACAGGGAGGGGAGCTGCTTTCTGACGAAATCTACAGCGAAACAAGATGACACTTTAGGACGAGCAGAGAACTGCCTCTCTCAGAAGAAACACGGGCTTGTTACAAACACTACACACAGTGACGGTTAATGAGGCGTTACGGCGATCTCACTTCCTGCGCTTATGACGGGAGGGCTTCAGGCCGCCTCCCCCCCACTCCCCCCAGCCAGGCAGGGTCAGGTCCACCACTTTGGGTCGTCCCGCCTCTTCCTGTTTCCTCTTGTCTTTCAGGAAATCGGAGATGACATCATCTCCAGCGAAGGCCTCCTTAATGACGGCTGCTTGTTCAGCAAAGCTCTGAGGGGAAAACAGCCCTTCTTATTGGCTCTGGTTTCTACAGCAACATAATCAGAAATGTAGGCCCTCAACATAAAACATCCGATGTCTTTAAATGAGGCTGAATTACTTTTCACTTTTTTGACCAAATCTTAGCAACTGAAAAATCAACCAATTAAAAACAGCATCATTTCCAAACCTCTTCCTCCTCTTCCATCATTGTTGGCACTAGAGGGACCACAATGGACTTGGCCTCTTTAGTGAGAACTTCATTGGGATCGATTCCTTTCTTCTTCTTGCTGGGCGGTTCAGTAGTAGCCCCTGTGCTGGGGGTGGGCGTGGCCGAGTCAGGTGCAGGTTTGCTGGGCCCCGCTATCTCATCTTCCTCCAGGGCTTCCAGGTCGTCCATGGTCCGGACGTGAACGAGCCCCTCGTCCAGGAGCTCCTCCCCCTGTGCCTGGACCTGCTGTGGCTGCGCCCTCCCACTCTGCATCAGTCTGTTAAAGAGGCTGTTAAACTCAGACACAACCTCAGCTCCTTCCTCCTCCTCCTCCTCCTCCTCCTCTTCCTTGTGATCATCGGAAATTTCCACCACGCCCTCACCGACCACTTCTTCTCTGGTCACCTGTTCTAGCATGTTCACTGGCGAGGTCCCTGACGAAAGAAAGAGCCAGCTATGTGAAATTACATATATTATTTATATACACAGACATGTGAAAGTATAATACGTAAAAAATATAATCTGATCAATATATTACAGATATTACAGCAGCAAGCACTCACTCCCATGCTCCTCTCGGGGCTGTACGACCAGATCCTCTTCCTCATCTCGCCTTAATTTACGCTTCCTTTCAAACTCCTTGAGCAGCTGTTCCTCCTCCTCTTCCTGGCCATGCTGTCCTTGCTCTCGACCCGATACACCACAGACGTCTGGCTCCGCCGTGACATCACAGACGTCTGGCTCCGCCGTGACATCACAGACGTCTGGCTCCGCCGTGACATCACAGACGTCTGGCCCTGAAACCTCACTACTCAGCTTGCCCCTCATCCATGGGTTCACAGAGCCAGCGACAGGCTCAACGTCATTCACAAAATCAGGAAGAGCGTTTGCTTCTTCTTCCTCCTCCTCCTCCTCGTCAGGAGCCACAAGCTTCTGAGTCAGCTCCTTATTCAGCTGCAGCTGCTCCTGCATGGCGCTACGAGCCTGAACACAGCAAGTTGGGTGGTGCACATCACTACACAGGCACACAGCATTACCCCAGCTATAGTCATTATGCCAATTCCAACACACCAACAGCCACCAATGGGTTAGGGTGCATCACCCAGAGACCCAAAGCCAAGCGCTTCGTTCACCCCGCTCACGCCGAGATGCTGATAATGTTCGAGTGTTTCAGCACACTTACCGACTCATCATACTTGGCCATGATGGCCCTCGACTTGGCCCATTTACCACTGTTCTGATGCTTTAGGGACATTCTCTCCTGCGTGGGGGAAATGGGAGGAGATTTTCAGAGCTTGTTTTGAGAATTGCTCAACGTCATTTTGAAGATTGCAAGATCCCCTGCAGATGCCGCCCAGGACTAACCTCCATCCTGGACAGCTCCATCTTCTTCAGCTCCTCCAGAGCTGCAGTGGGGTTGGTCTTCATCATCTCGTCAAACTGCTTCAGGAATTCCTTCCGTTTGGCTTTCTTCTGTACCTTATGGTACCTAAGAGTGAGTGAGTGGCAAAGAGAGATGATGAAGAGATAGATGAGAGAAGGATGATACTTCTCTTTTATACTAAATAATCCCTCTACTACAGACTAAAATCGAAACGCTCCGTTAATTCTCAAGGGCCGCACGGGAATGGAGATTGTGTAAACACCTGCTAACCTGCAGCTGCGGCGACAAAATTGAAAATACTCCCACAGTATTAACAGGAAAGGGAACAAGCTTTACAGTATTCTTGGAAAAATTGGTAAAGGAAAAAAAGCATGTGTCTGTTAACACTGTAGTGAGTGTAGACTTCCACATACTTTTATTTAAAACAGCTCCTGCACTGAGGAGTGCGAGTTTTGCCTCGTCTGTTATTAGACAGATGTTGGTAGAGGGCCTTCTCACGCAAGGGTGCTTAGATTAACATTCATTTACTTATTCATCAGAAAGTTTGTGCCTACATTTTCAAATGAACAATGCAAAAATTGACATGTCTGGAAATGGTTAACAACAACGAAAGTAGATGGAAATAATGGCGGTCTAGTATTTTGCCATATCCAACAGCTAGATTTGTATCCTATCACATGACAGAACAGAACATTGTAGTTCTGATATCCTGGGTATCTTGAAAGGAACCAAATAAATATATAAACCAACCAAAACTCCTTTGGGCAATATGATAAGGAAATATATATTTCGACAACAGTGAACACTGTTGGGGCCCACAGGGAGGGGGTGGGGCCACAGGTCAGGTACAGGGGTCAGGTACAGGGGTCAGGTACAGGGGTCAGGTACAGGGGTCAGGTACAGGGGTCAGGTACAGGGGTCAGGTACAGGGGTCAGGTACAGGGGTCAGGTACAGGGGTCAGGTGTTAAAATATCCCAGACTTACTTCTTGCTCTTGATCTTCCTCCCCCTCTTGGCTTTTGCTTCATAGTAAGACTGCAGGGCTCTTGCCTTCTGGAGCTCGGCACGCCGGATCTTTGCCTGCAAAGTACAACCAGCAACGTTTTGAATACGGAGCATAGAATGAGCCACCAACGTGTGCTCCAAATTCAACATCCAGAATCATGTCAAACGCAGACATGATGCCAGCACTGAACAGTAAAAGTAACAGTGAGACCCCACCTGTCATTATGGCTACTTCAGTTTTAGGATTAACTATTTTTAAGTTTAACTTTTCAAGGATTTTGGGGTAGAAATTGAGAATACTATCCTATTCAGCACATTCAACATATTTTATTCTAATTTTTGATGTGCAGGGTGATGTGTGGCTACTGCAATTCAGGAAGTGACTTCATATCTAATTTGCTGTCAGTCAGTCCCTGGGATGGTGGTGGACCTCACCTCCTCAAGACTCATGGCCTTTACTGAGGCCTCCTCTGCAGGCGTGAGCACCGGGTCGTGGATAGGCTGTCTGTTACTGTGGAGGATGCTGAAGATCTCCTGCTCCAGCGGTGTCTGAGCCTGGGCGAGAGAAGGTAGCGGTCAGGGCACAACATGGTGCCCTCTACAGGCTTGAAGTTTACCCACAGCTAACTGGGCAGAACACTGTGCTCAAGTGCATGCAGGTTTGGAGGCTTCTAATGTTGCTTTTTAGAAGCAGCTTTTGTATGTAAACACACACACACCCACATGTACACACACACACACACCTTCCAGCCAGCCACCACTTGTTCCATGCGTTTAGGTCCCACTGGCTCCTGCTTGAGCGGAAAGACCAGCTGATCCGCCCTGTTGTTTTGGATGATCACGTTCTGCCACCGGGACACTTCTTCAGTACTTTTCTCATAGGCCACCGTCCTTTGGATCTGTGGAAGTATAGTTACATTGGACACCCACCAGGGAACAATTCCACGTGGCTTTCACTATTTTCACAAGAGATCCTTGTTCTTTTCAGACACAGCCCCCAGTTAGACCTCACTTATTACATTCAAAGACTTTAAGCTATGTCCATGTGGACTCGGACACACAATCAATTTTTAAATCTAGGATAAAGCCCTATTTATTCAAGCCCTTTGCTTTGTATATAAAAGGGCAGAGCCTGGGGCCCCGGTGTTCCGGTTATCCGAGGTGCCGGTGCCGTCAGGGAGCATTTTCACAGGTTCTGGACGATGGTGTGGGTGGAATTTCTCAGCGAGCCCCTCTGAACCCTCTGGACCGCCCTTTTTAGTTAGGCTGCTACAGGCAGGCCTGCTGGTGCCATGTGCTGGTCGCTGGCACGACGATCGTTTATGGACCGTTCACGCGACCTTCGTCTTCACAGGCCTAAAGTCATATTTCTGTTGTATTTGCATGATACTGCGGGGAAGAGCCAATGACAGATCAGATCTGCTCATCAGCAACAACTCATCCAAGATGGACGCCAGAAATTGTCCCGATGAACCGATGCTGCCAGATCCATCCATTTATTCCAATGGAAACAAACAGCTCACCCACCCTAGACCCACTGAGACTCCCACACCTATACTGAAGTGGCTTCTTGGACTATATATAATGGAATACAATGTTAAGGAGCTGGACTGCCCAAGGAGGAGGGCTCCCTCTGGAGTCTTAGTCCTCCCAAGTTTTCTTCCTTAATTCTGTCTAGGATGTTTTTCTTGCCATGGTCACCACTAGCTTGCTCATGGGGGAATCTGGATCCAACCACACATTATGAAAAGTGCTATATAAATAAGTTTGTCTTTGTCTCTGCACTGTACAAGAACTTAACAGAACTGTAGTAAAAGCTAATTGCTGTAAGAGAAAGCTTCTCAAAATGACAAAGTGTTTACCAGGGCCTTTCTCCTGGACTCTGCACCACCACACCAAAGGTTTATCTCTTTGGAGTAGAAGATGGTAAATTCCAACAGTCCAAAGTGCCTGGTGGCTCTCCACCTTGTCAAACAGGAGCAGGCCAGGAACAGCTCAACATCAACGACTCCACAGCATTTTCCTGGTAATCCTGATTAACCTGCAGGTTGCCACCATCATGGCAGCATGTGGCTGATGCCAATGGGTTCAGCTCTGCCTGCCTATAGTTTACTCCCTGGAGCAGTTGTGTTCTTGCAGGATAATGGAAGACCTATTAATGACATATTTATATTTAAGCGTCCAGTGGGAATCTCTGGGGCAGTGACATCACAGAGGCCCTTTGGGGCCCAGAAGGAGGTAAAGCATCGGGTGCAGGACAGGGAGAGAGGACAACACCTAGGATAGAGCACCACCCATAACTGGGCAGGCAGGCACATAGCCGTTCACACACAATCACACCAGGACAACTTTTAGGGTAGGCAGTGTTGCCTAACAGCCAGAGAGGACAACAGGAACCTTGCAAGAAACGGAAACTTCACCCAGATAAAGACCCAAACCTAAAGACCCTAGCACTGAGAGGCAAACATCGTACCAGCAGTGCGAGCTAAGGTAGAAATCAATGTCGTGAAGGTGCTTGAAACATCACAAAAGAAGGATATCATATTTGAAATGATTTCTCCAAAAAAAAAAAACCAAATTAGCTGTTCCTCAAATTATTTTTAAAAATTACATTTTGAAGAGGACATTAAAAATACTTTTAGAAAATCATTTTGCTGATGCCAGTAAAATGTCATGGGCATCTCAAGACATCTTCTGTTTCAAGATCACAAATGGCTTTATAAGACACGAACAGAGCCCACTGAACACAGATGAAGCCACACCTTCTCCGTCTGTTGTCTGCTGAGTGGCAGCTCCAGTGTGTGTTTGCAATTCTGCAGGTTCTTCAGCTGCTTCTTGGTCTTACTGGGGGCTCCATGTGTCTTCTCCATGGTGCCCAGCAGATCACACAGGTTGATCTTTTCTCCAGCTCCTTCCGCCGTGACTGAGAATTCGGAGACCTGGCCACTCGCCTCTGACCTCTCCACCTGCTTCTTCCTGCAGGCAGAAATCATGAAGAAATAACAATAATTATATTGGGTGTTATTAAATCAAGTATTTAAAAACTGCTTGTTTTAATGCTTATGTAAAGCATTCTGTAAAAAATGAAGTATACAAAAAAAAAAAAAAAATCACCTCATTTGATTCATACCCTATTTTCATTTTCTTTCAAAAGTTTACATTTTCCCCATTGTTATCCAAAATAACATATTTAATCTTATGGTCTGGTGGTAGGGAACTGGTCTTGGGACCGGGGGGTCGTGGGTTCGATTCCCAGGCCTGAGGCCATGACTGAGGTGCCCTTGAGCAAGGCACCTAACCCCAACTGCTCCCCGGGCGCCGGGCTAGGGCTGCCCACCGCTCTGGGCATGTGTGCACCACAGCTCCCTAGTAATCACTAGTGTGTGTTTGTGTGTTCTAACTGCACAGATGGGTAAATGCGGAGAACAAATTTTGATTGGGGTGAAAATCACAATTGACAAAAATATGGCACATTTCATTTCATTTAACTGTTGAAAACGGTCCTTTGCTAATTTTTATTTTAGCATGGAAATGGTAGAACACAAAAAAGAAGGTGTAATGAATACTTTGAGGGAGCTTGTGTTTGAAGACAAGTGGATGAAACATGATTCAAGTTGCATTTTTACCTTCTCCTTCCTCCCAGAGAGCTGATGGCCTCCAACAGCTTGGCATGCTTCCTCTCATCGTCACTGCCCTCCTGTGCAGATGGAAACAAATGACTGACAGGAGCAAAGAAAACACTAAGGGCGTACTCACACTAGGCTCTGTGATCCGGGCCCGGTTGCCTGCCGAAGCACGGTTCGTTTGGCTAGTGTGAGCGCTCCAACCGTGCCCGGATCAGATAACCGTGCTCGGGCCCGCTTGAAGAGGTGGGCCAGGGCACGATTCATGTGGACTCGGGCACGGTTCGCTTCTAGTGTGAGCGCTATCCGTGCCCGGGCCCGCTTGGTGCCTCGTGTGATTGGTTCATTTCGCTGGAACTCAAACATGACGTCAGTGATGCGATGCACAAGTTAAACAGTCATGGCGGCAAAGCGATTAGCAGACAATCGTTGTGTTAAATTATCGATAAATCTGTGCTTGCACCGTGTTTCTGCACTCCCAAAACGACTCCAAAAATACAATAAAAAGAGAATCGTGAACTCCATAGTGTTGTGCGAGCGCGCTTTTTTTCCAAATAAAGCGGCGTTGTGATGACGTAAGCGTGCTCGGGCCGGTTTGATGAAGGCAGTGTGAGTGCAGGCCCCTGGCCCCAGCACGGAACGAACAAACCGTGCCTAGTGTGAGTACGCCCTAACAGTGTATCAAGAATCTCGCTTTACTACCATCTTTACTACTACTGTTATTACAAGTCTTCGTTGTGGCTTTTCTGTGTAGTTTTGTGGTCCTCCCTACTACACTCTGAGCATTTGCTGAGAGCAGACACGTGCATCCTTGTTGTATTCACTCTACTGAACAGAACATTTCCCCAAACCCTGAACGACCACAGCCTGTGGCCTACTGCTATATAGACAGTGTTTACATTGAGAAGCAATGACATTACTTCATCTTCACTGGCACTGATGACGTTTTCATCATCCGTCGACAGATGCTCGTCTCCATAGTCTTCCATATCCTTCATGGCTGCAGCTGCAATTCTGACACATTTGATAAAGAGGCAAAAATAAATGCGATTTTTAAAAACGACCCACGTGCCAATGATCCTTTTCATTTTAGGGTAACCATGTTAACCCAAGCGACGTTATGCCTTTGATTAAACTCATGATAGGTTTATTAGCTAAATAAGTCGGTGAACTATCTCGAACTTGACAGTACAGACAAATATAATGAGTATGTCAACAGACAACAGCACACACACTAACAGCACACACACACACTAATACCTTTGGACGGAGTCTTCACTCTCTGTGCTGCGGCATTGAGCCATGGCGGCGCGCTGCGCACGTGTCCGGTGGAAACGCTGCACGTAACAAGGTTCTTCTCCCGACCTCAGTACAGGCTCTTTATCTCGGAAAACCACTGCTCAAGGGTAGTCAAACAATGTCGATGGGGCTGAAAACACGTGCTTCACTCGTTATTTAGAAGGTTTGCCAACGTTAAACACCAAGGTTTAACCACAGCTAACGTCCCATTCCTAATGACGTATTTGGCGCACGAAGATTACACAACACGCGCGCGCCCCCAATGACCGTCAGCTGCGCGCGTCCTGGAGCGCGCGCCCAACGACCGTCAGCTGCGCGCGTCCTGGAGCGCGCAAACGAAACTCAGTAGGAGGACCTCGTGGGTCTGCACGATGCGCGCGAAGACCGGTAAGTAAATATATTGATAAAATCTATGCAATTACATGGACTATACAGGTTTAAGAGAACTTTACTGTCGTGTTTGTTTACTCTTGACCTCTGTAATAGACATCCAAGTTCAGAAGCGAACAGTAATGTCACGTTTCAAGAAAACTTTATTGAAAATTCAAACTATTCGTAGGTTTGAACAAACAAAAAAAAAAGAAGGAAAAAAAGAGAAATCCACGCGTTTACCAACCCCGATTCTCTTCCTTCATTCTCGGCCATCTGTTGACCAGAACACGTCGCAGGTTCCTAACAATGGAAATTATATGAGAGTGGTGTGTGTCTGCTCAGAGCGAGTAGTGTGAAAATGTAGCTACTTCAGTGGGCTTAACTTTGTTCTCTACTGTACATGATTTCTGGAAGAATTAATGTGTGATCTTCATTAATCCACAGTAAATACTGATTTAAAATTTCTACCAACAGATTCGGTCAGGCGGCAATATACTGCAACAATTATCATTCAACTTGTCAAAGAGCACTTTTTTGTGCTCAGGACTACAAAAATTTAAGTTCAACTCTGCATCACCGAGTGTAAAATACACTAATTCTTGTTACGCTTACAGTTTGGTTAGAAACAAAATATTGCCACACTGGCTTGTTTGCGCCCTTCATCAGGCTCAACACAATCACGCTTCACGTGCGAGAGTAAGTCACGTGGTCTGGAGGAGCTGACTCGTTTGCATATATCCCAGAATGCTATGTGGAAAAATGGAAATCTAGGTTGTAATCTGGGCGGCGTCGTGGTGTGGCGGTTAGCGCTGTCGCCTCACAGCATGATGGTCTGGGTTCTCCCTGTGCCTGCGTGGGTTTTCTTTGGGTACTCCGGTTTCCTACCACAGTCCAGAGACATGCGTGTTAGGTTGATTGGTCACTCTTAATTTGCCCGGTGGTGGGGGTTTGTGTTGGTCACGTGGTGGCCTGGCGACCTGCCCACGGTGTACCCTGCTTTATCCCAATGATGCTGGGATTGGGGCCCTTCTTTATCTGTACATATGTGTTACATCAAATACAACAGAAATATTATTATTTTGTAGTTGTAATAGGTACCATTGTGGTTTTGGGGTATATATACAGTGCAGTCTTTTGTTTTGTAAAAATGTTAGCAAACCATGCTAAAATAAGATTTAAGTAAAGGTGAAGCCATTTACTAACAGTCATGTGGCCAGGGGCATTTTGAGGATTTGAAACGTCATGTGCTTGTCAGGAGATCCACAGGTATTCTCTCCTGATGCACACACACAAACATAGACACACACATGATGCAACAATGGAACATTTACAGTTTACAGTAATACAGTAATATTTGGGATAAATGTTATAAGCGTTTATAAAGAATAAATTTCTGTATTCAAAGTGAATTCAGACTTGTGACATGTAAGATTTGGTTGTGTAAACATGAGATTTCAGTACTACAGGCTGTGAGGTGCTTCATTAGTGAGTACCCTTTAGTAGTTTTTACATTTCAGTGTTTTTCAGTTTGACTTGTGTTTTGAGAAAATTGTGATCACCAGTTGAGGCATAGGCTAACTACATTCTCATTCTCATAAAAATACACATTTTCTGCATTGCTTCATTTATAAGCTTCATTCAGTTAAACTACTAAGCATAGGTTCTACAGCTGTGAATTTTACAAATCAACAATGACTTTTCTACATAGAAAAGCAGCAGAGAATATAAAAGACTTCAATAGAACATTTGTGTTAGACATTACAACAATGGATTGTTTTAATCGTGATTAAACTAATCTTCATAATCAACTTAACAATTTGTACTTATTGGATGAATACCAGCATTCACTGATTTAATACGCTTTTTGTATGATATGAAGAAAAAAAAAGCCTCCTGTTGTAGTCAGCTTTTACACATTGTTTCAGAAAATGGTTGTAATGAAAAATCTTATTTTATTCCTTTCTACCTACATGTACATGCATGTGACGTTTGTGTGATCCTTTCTACACGAGTTCAGGCTCATGTGACGCCCATGCAGTTCTTTAATCTACTCATCCTTATGCTCAGTGTATGTGAGCATCCTTTGTGAAAGTAGTCACATATAATCGTAGGCAGCCTGTAGAGAAGAAACATTCTGTATTCCTTATGTATCTAAAAGAACCAGGGAGGAGACAGGATATCCTTGAACTTGTGTCACTCACATGAGGTGAGAAGTTGAGGTCACACCCTGGACAGGAGGGGGAGACCTGTCACCCACCCATCACTCATGCATAGACAATGAGGTAGCCAGTAGTTTTTAGTATAAAGGTTCATGATTACGGAGGGAAGACACTTTGAGTGTATATAGCAGCAATCTCTGGATGGATCCATTTTTAATAAACTCTATATTACTTTGATATCTTACCCAAATGCTTCTGACTATTCCTGCTCACCATTAAGGTTCAGAATTTCAACGACCTGTCCCACCTAGTTAGAGTTTCAAGATTGTTTGTTGACGTGATATTTGCTGACCAAATATATTTTTTGGACCCTCCTTTTCTCATTTTTAAGGGGGACCAATTAAAGGGGACCACCCCCTTTACACAAGTTAGCTCAGTTCCCTGGGGTCTTAATTAAACGTGTATGACCTTATTTGGCCAAAATACCACAAGGATCAAGTACAGCACACTTCTGAACCTGTCAAAACAGCCTGTTCATAACAGCCGGTTTGAGTGTCTGTGCCTTTGTATTAGAATTAAACACTGTTCACCCCACCCCACTTCCTTCTTAATCATGGAAGAGACGTTACTGTTGGAGGAAACAGAAGTGCAACACGTTTCAAACCAGAGTCAGTTCGTTCTGATGCTGTCAGATCATGCACACCTACACATACCTTACTTGCCCATTTGCAAAATTACAGATGAGTGTATACCACGTTTTCCCCTAGCATGACATGCTAATTTCACTGCCCCTTGTGTAGAACACAACTGACTTTTTTAAGTTTGCCTGTTGATAAGATTAATTTCATCTTATGTTCAAATAACAAACTAATGGTATTAATGTTATTGTGGTAAATGTTATCCTGATAAAAGAACCCAAGCAATAGTTTTATAGACGGTCAAAGAAACGTGTAGATAGCATAACTATTTTTAAATACTTAGCTACATATGTTGTACTTATCCAGGTTGGGAAAAACAGTCGGGCACGAAGTAGCTAGCATAAATGCTCTGGTTTTGGCTGACTGTGTTAGCTTGTCAGCCAAAAGTACAGTTCCTGAGTTTAGCTCTTTGCTTTGACATTATATCAGGTCTAGCATGTGTGAGGAAAAATGTTGGCATACCTTTGCAAAGCTGTGGGGGAAGATACTCTGATTGTGGACGATAAAATGGCTATGACCCCTCTTGATGTGGAAAGGGAAGCCAAATCTGAGGATTGATTTATCCCATGTTTTCTGACATGTACGGCTCACAAACAATGACTGTGGTGTAGGTCTGGGAGATCCTGATGGATCTTGAAGACGCGCGTGATCTACCCTTGAGCAAATCGTAGGGATCGTGTTATGTTCTCTTACTAATGTTTCAAAACTTTGCAAAATCGTTGATGGCCATTAATGAAGTGGATCCACGCTATGATCACAAGCCAGCAGAATGATTGCTTACAATATGGCTGGGCTGATTGGCATATTATACATGTCTCTACCATATTCTTTCATTTGTAACACATTTTAAAATCTATTCAATGTGAGCGAGCAGTATAAAAGATCAGGAGCTGGTGCCAAAAATGGACTTGATTCGGGTATTGTGAAAGGCTATACACAGTCGGATAAATGTCTCACATTAAAGTTACCTCTAAACTTTGTGGGTCATTGATTTGCACTTTCAGAGTTAATATATCTATTCATCCACCTTCTTTGGAGGAACATGCTGGGTTGCACAACCCCATTCATCTGTATCTCAGCAGGACCCAAAACATAAACAATGATAACTGATGTATGAATTAGAACATCATTAAAAAATCTAATAAAAGCAGCAAACAACAGAGAAAGGTGATGGAGGCAGTCACATTCTGTACAGTGAAGGATATAGTGCATGTTTAAAGCTGTGTGGGATTTAAGACAGAGGACTGCACGCACACACACACACACACACACACGGCATGGCAACAGTTGTTTACTTATTACTTCACATAAAATAAAAATGTGTCTTACTACTACAATATTGAGAAATCTGTTTCTTAATGGTTTTGGTATTGACTGCTGATTACAGCTTTGCTTAAAATTTAAGCTGTTTATAATCCGGATGTTCTCTGTAGTACATTTCAGAATTGGGAACAAAGATTGCAGTTCAGTCCGTGGATCGTGACTGAGTGAAAAAATCGTGATATGATTTTATAGGCAGATCGCCCACACCTACTCTAGAGTATTAGTTCACAGTTTGTGAGCTGGGAGACGATCTAGATACCCAAATGTACACAAGTACAGAAAGAGTGGAATTTCCACGATTTGTACACTTTAATGCCCAGTTTTGTGTTTAATTTCAAAAATTAAAAAAGATCAAAGGTAATCATACTGCTAAACTCCAGAACAGGGCTGGGCTCATATTATTCAAGGTTATAACCCCAAATGACGAGCGCTGGTGTTGCCCCTGAACATGGCAGTGCTATGTGACAAAGCAATAAAGAGAGAATTTGATTAATATCACTACTAATTAATTATATTAATACTCAACAATATCATTTAAGGCAAGTGGATGCATGTACTTACCTTTTATATCTGAAGAAGATTCAAAGAAGTAATGGCAGTAAAGCAGTAAAAAAAAATTTGTGTAATTGATTTTACTGGTGTACACAACATTTCCAAAGAAATATTTCTAAAGAAGAAGATATTAGCGGAGCGGCTGCGTGGTTGTGAGTGCTGCATTGACAGTAATCCATGCCTAAAAACGTCCAGTCACCACTGGTCCTGTGGTAAGAGACTGATGAAGGGCTAACCCCACAACCACGCAGTTACTCCTCTCATACCCTTCATCAGGGATGGCTAACACAAATCGCACACGTCAGTGGATGTGCTTTAGACTCTCGATCGTGCGCCTAAATGGTGTTTCGCATAAGGGGGTGGTTCCAATAAAGCGCCTCAGTTTGTGACCGAGGTCAAGCATTTAGAGTAGATGTGTCAATGAAACGCTTTCATTGTGACGCATTAATGTGGGTGTGGGACAGACTGAGCGTTTGGCTTCACCCAAAATGTGTGATGTCTAATGAACTGAATAAACTACCTGGTCTATTTTGTTAATGTTTTTCTTACTAACACAACTAGCAAATAGGTTAAGAATCTGGGCAAATATATGCCATTAAATGTAATTTAATTGTATGCAGTCTACTGCATCCACCCATTCGAAGTTTAAAGTAACATTATAAGTCTGTATATCTGTTACAATAACAGCTAGTTGTGCAATCACGATATGGAGTGATATCGACCCATTAAACACAGTGGAGCTGAGATTAGTTTCACAGAACCACAGAATACTAGACTACATAACAAGCAGTAGACAAACATTCATGTGTAGAAGACAATTTGTGATCTAAATTTTTTTCCCCAGTTTAAGGAATGCTCTCAGTTGTGTGAGTATGTGGGGAATGTTATTGGTGTTTGAGGAAACACTGGAGATGGCATCATCTCTGTGAACTGTGAAGACGTTCAGGACATCTCATTGGAGAATTTGTAGTTTGTGAAGTACAATGTAGGAGGAATGTAAGAGTATTTTTAAAATATAAAGATGTGCTATTTCTCATTTTTTTTCTTCTGTTTTCTTCAACAGGCCTGGAGCATGTGCTCTCCTCTAAAGAAATGAAAACACACATCGTCCTCTTCTGTGAAGTACAGGAAATTACTAGGTTTTATTCCTTCATATTCAAACTTCACAAACAGCGTGAACTTGTACAATACCTCAGAGAGTGAAAATTACAAAAAAAGTGCTGGTAACATTTACAAAAAATCATCCAAAAATCATCCTTACTTTGCAACAATCAGGTATTCTTCCACTCCTTTTTTTTAGTCTTTTGTATTAAGGCTTAATACTTCTGTATAAAGTATATGCAAGATAAGTCTTCACAGTTTTTCGAAAAAAGTCACAATATTATGTAACATAATGAAGCTTTTACGGCTATTTTCTGTATAATAACAAATACACATCACTGGTAAATATACGTGAAATACAGGGCTTACTGTAAAATGGCAGGTAATGATACTGTTTGCTGAAATAAATTGTTTTTTTTTCTTTTTTCCTTAAACACATTTATAGGAAAGGTTACATGACATACCATTGTAATAACTGAAGGAGAAGAGAAATTAAAGAATGCTAAAGAATAAAAACTAGGGAGATCGCCTCCAAACTTTGGCACATCCCTTTGAACATTTTCACAAAATATATAAGGTTTATTTTTTATTTCAAATCATATGCATGGAAGTATAGCAAAACTGGCATAAAGTGAAATCATGCTGTGTAGTAAGGTGCTAAATTAGAGATATTACAAGGCCTGTCTCTTGTTTTCAGACAGGCAAGAATAAGGTGCATTTGTAAGACTCAAAGCATGTAGGCCTTTTTTTAGATTTCAAGAAACAACAATAATATAATATTAATAATAATAATTTACAAAAGAAACAAACTTAGTAAAAACAACCGAAATATAATATGACCAATAGTCTCGAGGCGACCTCATGAATTAATGCAACCCCACTGATTGAGAGAAATGCGTGACTGTCTCATCCACAGACATGTAAAAAATACTCTAAAGTGGCATATGGGATTGCTGTGAAATTATCATCCATTATGCTTGTTTATTTTCTTCTTTTTACATTTTCATTTATGTATTTGTTTATTTTGTGTGTAATATATATGCATGGTGTTTATAGATAGCTGTATATTCAGAGTGGGGTACGTCACTGCGGGATGTCGTTGAGGAATGGGATGGGCGCAAACCGTATGCGACACAAAACGAAGCGGAGCTATTTTCCCGGTGTCTTCCTATGCTGCACTAGGTTAAAGGTCAGCATATGAGCACGCTAGCCCTAAGACTTAGCAACTACCACCCTCATGCACACGTTTTTAAAGTGACGCAAACAAGCCTGCTTAAATAACCTACATCACAGAAGCAATTTGGTTTTAGTGCAAAAACACAATTGGCTGGCTTCAGCTTCTCAATAATAACAAGCTCACCAAGATAACATGAAGGCACATATACTCGCGCTTCCTCTAACACGCAACAATTTTAGACGTACTGCAACACCTTTCAATAACACCACAAAGCAGTTATCACAGGAAAGCCACTATTTCCAAAAACCAAAAATCATCACTATTTATGATTGCTATTGTTTACTGTTGATCTCATATAATTACCCATGAAGGAAATCACATAGCTTGATAGTTGCATTATTTATGACCTTCTTCCTTTATGGGTAATTATGGCTTTAAGCATATACGTGTGGACTGTAATTCTTTACGTTTAACTGACGTCACACACTGAAAGGAAAAGCTGTTTTCCTATTGGTAGGCATTACAAAAGTCGCGCCACTTGGTGACCTATGGTCAAAGATTCTATGCTTTTAAGCCCTGTCCCAGAAACATGCCGTCATGTACCACTGCATCATCAGTCAAACTGTCTGTAATTGAACAACAATAGCAGTAGCAACAACACCAGCCACAGTAACAATGAATAAAACCAAAATATCAAAGCAACTTCCATTTACACACACTAAAGCCTCTTCTATGTTAGCACACATTTCAAGGACGGCTAGTGAGTCTGTAAGAGAACTGCAGCGGGTTTTGTATCGGCTTTAGACCGTTGGAAAGTGGCTTCATGTTTCCGGGACAACCAGGCAATCTTCACTTCTGCTTTCCTCTCACAACAGGCCTGTGAGAGCAGTTTCCAATTTGTCCAAAACAATCACATGAGGAAACAGGAAGTACAATTTTGGTGCGCCTTAAACTTGGACATTTCAGCTTATGCCATTTCCTTTAACAGCATTTATGCGTGTCCAAGACTGTTGTTGTCTGAGTCTTAGGGTAATCACACAATATCCATTCTGTACTTTTTTTATACACAAAAATGAAAGAACACTCCTCGTAAATTTGTCGTTTTTAACACAGCATTATGCTAATTATGCTAGTGCACAG
Organism: Brachyhypopomus gauderio; assembly: GCF_052324685.1. Classification (NCBI taxonomy): domain Eukaryota; kingdom Metazoa; phylum Chordata; class Actinopteri; order Gymnotiformes; family Hypopomidae; genus Brachyhypopomus; species Brachyhypopomus gauderio. The sequence goes on from NC_135217.1 coordinate 9,665,830, forward strand.
ACAGCTTTTATTGTTTGTTACACCAATGCTTTTAGAATGTCAAATTGTTCTGTGTCATATTGCTATTTGTGAAAGAAGACCAAAAAAATTTTTTAGTGCAAATCTCTTTTCTAGTTTGAGAAGTGGTAGTTAGATTTATGATTTCAAAAAGGATCGCAAAAAGTGTGAACCGTGATATTTGGTTGACAGAATGAAAAAACTTTACACATAGTGGTTTTTTTTTCTTTTGCTTGTTAAGTGGTTTCCTGTGTGTGTGTGTGTGTGTGTGTGTATATATATATATATATATATATATATATATATATATATATATATATATATATATATATATATATATATATAATGTGTGTAACTCAAAGTAGGAATTTAGGAGGGGACATTTGAAATACCCTTTAGTTTTTTTTTTTTTTTAACAAGAATATTCTGTCATTTGTCACAAAATAGATGCAGTAATGCTGTGTCCTGTGCTGCTTGTTCGTGTCTCACTAGGATAACCTTATATATATATATACATATATATATATTACACGAAGACTCACTTTAGTCCAGTGTTTGACAAGTCAAAGTATAAAATGGCCTTGTACACACATTAAAAAAACAACCTTATATCCTACTTCAAAACAGCAGTCATCACAAAGCAAACAATCTTTTTTAAACAGTAATAAAAAAGACAAACCAACTTAGATAACTAAAGAACACCATTTAAAAAACACATTACTGCAGCATATAATTTAGGGTTGCTTAGTACTGACAGATGTCAAATACACCTTTACTACAACAGCTTCACTTTTGCCCAGTTTTCTACAGTTATTGTATATTGTAATATAAACCTTTAATATGAACTTGATCAGGGCGATTATGAAAGATGTGAAAATAAATTATGTATAAGTTCTTTATATGTGTTTAAGAAGGTATTTGTCTACAAGAATGTGTAAGATATGGCTATAAATAGCAGAAGAAAATGAAAAGCTTTCTTAAAACATGATTTTTACATTAACTACCCTAATCTTGAATATGGACATCCAAAGGTCTCCAGTTTTACAGTACTAAAAATGTACATCATAAAACAGAGAACTGATGTGACTGAAGTGACCCACAGTAGGTTAAGATGTCCTGCAACTGTATATAAATATATATGTTGACAAATACCTAACCCAAGTAAGCTAAATTAATTCTATCTGAGCTCATGCCTCATCATAATATTGCCTTTCTAATTACCAAGGGGTTACATTCTACTTTGATATGAAGGTTTCCATCCAAATATTTACACTATATAATAAGTCATCATTATATGATCGTGTAGTACGCCACAAACAAAATAGGCAATTTGGTCCATTAGGATGACATGACGACACAAATTCATTAACAAGTAAATGTTCGTGTCTTCCCCCCCCCCACCCCCCCCCCCCCCCCCCACCCACAGTTCTGTTTATAAGACTGAGTGAATTCTTTGCAGAAAAAAATGTAGATGATAGAAAAATGAAATACATTTCTAACAGGCACTAGAATTTTAGTTATAAAGGTGTTTAATGGCATTCAAAGATTTTTGTTTTTAAGCAGTGATCCTGATCTTTCTGTTGTCCTTGTCATGGAGTTGCTAGTTATTTTACGAATGGCATTGACAACATGAAGAAAAAAAAAAAAAAAAAAAAAAACAATGTGCAAACACAACAAATATGCAGTTTGGTCCATTTTGGGTTTGAGACTAATCATACATTTATATATGTAAGAATCCTTAACACCACCAGAAGGAGAAAAATGTATTATTACTATATCTTTTAAACATTCAGGGTTTGAAAAAATTTAATTGTGCATGGCAGTTAATATATGTACTATTCTCCATCAGATTAAGCCAGTGTGTTTAGGTGTTGGTTTTTTAGCATGCAGTGCTGCCAAATATTTTGAAAAATAACTAAAGCCTGCGTGAAATGTTGCTAGATGACATCATGTGCTAATGGGAATATTTATGACATCACATCATTTTTGCACGCTGCCTCGTCTCAGATGGTATCAGCCCCTGTACATGTCGTTGTATTTCTCTTACTGTGTTCACATATACTGTATTATAATACACCTGAATTCTCAATAAACTGTTCTCATTTACATATTTCTCTGTTGTCAGACAAGGGGAGTATGAAATGGAGAGTGAAACGCAATCTATTAACACTACATGTCAACCTGCAGGTGCTTCCAAGCCATTTCTGTTGCGCCGCACTGCTAAAATACTGATTATATAACTCCAGCATTGTTTGACAAAAATTTCCATACACATAATTTAAAGACAATGGGCTGGGCTGTGATTTCAGCAATATTTACATGTAAAATGATCACTCAGAGAGAAGGTTAAGCGACGGTATAGATTTTTTTTTTCCTCTCTCGCACAGCGTGGGTAACAAACGACAATAAGGATGTTCCATTTTAACATCCAAATTTATCCAATTAAATTGTGTGAATGAAACAAAGGAGGGGCAAAGGGTACATATTAGTGTTTGGTCCTTGGCCACTTTGTTTGCACATGCGCAGCTCGGTCACGTCTACGTCAGCTGCTGTATGGAGCAAATGTGCTGCTCTGCCCCCTGCCGCTCTCTGATTGGAGCAGACCCAGAGAAGGGCGTGCATTTTGGTGGCATCTCTGCTCAGTCACGTAGCTATGGGTAGTCCAAAACAGTGCTGAGATTTGTGGCTAGGTGCTTTTTTGAGAGAGAAAAACAGCTGCTAAAGGGGTCTGAAAAGTCAGTTAATTCAATGATGGCTAAGTCGGCAACATGTCTGAGCATGAGATAAAATACAGATGTTAGTCATATGTAATAAAAAGATAAGATGCAATACTAATAGCAGAGTGGTTTGCTTACTAAAGAGGAACTTTATATTATTTTCTAGATGTCTGATTTTGTCCTTTTGCAGCAACACTTAGGATTTATAAATGAGCTGCACTACTGTGCTGCAGATAGTTATTTCTATATATCATGACAAAGTTGGTGTACAATTAGCAAGTGAAACTTTCTACTTTAGTATAACCTACAAGTAATGTTATTGTAGTGTAAATGACTAACATTTCACAAGTACTGAATGCTAACTTTAGAAAGCAGAAAACAACAAAATTTAGCCAAGATATGACTCATTACATTTTTATACTTTACAAATACATATATTTGGACTTTGAAAAATGGAGATATTAATGTTCTTTGGTGGTTACAGTAACAGTTGTTTTTCACCCATTTTTAATGAACTCCAATGTATTTTGCCAAGGTCATCATGAAGACAAACAACAAAGAAAATTAGCAGTCTGCTTTTACAAATACAACCTGTGTGTGTGTGTGTGTGTGTGTGTGTGTGTGTGTGTGTGTGTGTGTGTGTGTGTGTGTGAAAGCTCAGAATGTCCAAGCTGATTCGGTAATCTTGGAAGTCTTAGCTCTAGCATACCTGGCATAGTTTGGCCAAGTTTGCAGGAACTGTCCGCTAGTACAGGTAAAGAATCCAAACCCAAATTAGCCCCATGGAGTAAGGTCTCCCAAAGGATCGCACAGTGCATGCTATTCTTTTTGACTGTAGACATAGATGTTATTTGGAGGACAAGTGAGAGGCTTGGAAAGACCTACTCAAGAGACCGAAAGGCAATCTATTGTCGTGGGTTCTTAGCAGTGCTACATTAAATGCTTGGTTGGTGGTTACCTTTGGGATTTCACTGGTGACATGACAGTCGTTCTGTGATGGTACCACTGACAGTAACTATAAACCAAACCCCATGTTTTGTAACTGCATATTGTGTAAAGTTTTGCACACTGATCGAGATGGATGATGATGAAAATCAGATGTTAAAGAGAACAGAGCTGGGGAAAAAATTACAAAAATACAACAAAAGCTGATTTGTTACAATGATGGATGTGAAATTTAGATGCCTCCTAAAAATCATTCTGGATTTTCAGGGGTAGTGACAGATTTTGTAGATAACTGAAATAGGAACAGGGGTTAATACAAGATGAGTAAGGGGAAAAACATTATTGTAGCATATGTCTTAACTTCACGATGCTTTTTTTCAAAAATAGAAAGCTAACAGCTCAACATGGCTAATGTAAAAGCAAGCCAGAATACTGAAAACTATATTGAAGTTGAAAATAAAAAATACAACTTTTTGTATAGTCATTTTTAACAACTGCAGAAAAAAGGACTGACATTTTTGGATTGCTGGAATGCTTTCTCCAACATTTCAAACATTTCACAAGTGCTGATTCTGTCTGACTTTATCCTTATTTTGTAATAATGGTCACCAAATCAAGATTCCAAAATAAATACATAAATAAATAAATAAACATTTAGAGAGAAAGCCAAACTTTATGGTTGAATAATCAGAATTGTATTAAAACATTAAGGAATGCTTGGGATTTATAAGGGGGAATGTGAATTTTGATTAACATTTAACCATCACCATGTTTTGATAAATCTTTTGTGATACTTCTTTTTCAAGGCCAAGTTATGATATTGAAACTCGAACTAATACAACTCGCCCTGTGTTCAAAACCACATGGCTGTGCTTCAATCATCACTACTAAACATTACAATACTGATGCCCAAATAACAATCTAAACTCTCCTAAAGAGACACAAGGACAATTCAGTTCGCAATGACAATAATAATACTTAAATTACGTGGGGTAATTACAAACAGAACTAGGTAGAGGGGGAATACGGATGTTTGATACTTATTAGATTCAAAATAAATTACGGATTTTACTACTGAACAAAATAAGGGAATACATGTACAAGAAAGCAGGGTATTAAAATTTTCTTAAGTACATGAATTATAGAAAATAAATACAATGTGAATCTCTCTAATAAGTACTATATTTTGGTAGGGACAAAGTTGAAATGACCAGATTAACTAACGTGGCCTTCCGCGCTGTATTTCCGCTAAGTACAATTTAGAAGCAGCGAGCAACATTGAACTGCCACATGAACCAACACTTCTTTTAACCCAGAAATACCAAATGGTGGTGCTAAGTACGCAGTCATGCTGTTGTGCGCGTCTTCACGACAACGACGCTGTTTCAAAAGCAAAAACGATTCATGTGTATGTTAGACTGGAGCCAGACACAGTTAACTGGAAGCTGACCTTATTGTTAACAAGTTTCATGATAATCTAACCCCAACATACATCCTCTACAGCTTAATCACCTGTGGTTACTCAACTGCTAAAGGAAGAAAACAGTCATTTTAAACCTAACTAGAACACGTTTCTACTCAAGAATAGACATAATTGTAGAAGAAACAAAAAACTGGTCTCGGATCAGTCCTGATGGGCATCGTGTCAACCCATCATTCACCATTCCATGGCCTTGTGTGATAAAAACAGAAACTTTCTATATTTATGCTCTGATGCTCAGAGGAACCTATCCCTTCGTTGTCCACGGTTCCTGACTCACAGCTGTTGTATCATCATGCCACTTTCATACATGTGCTCACACTCTGTATACACTCATGCTGTGAATAATAGACAGCAAAGGTTGTTGTGGCGAATTTTTTGTTCCTCAGTAAAGTGGCATTAAAGTTAACCAAACTACTGCTTCTGGTCAGACCATGCGATTATTATTATTAATATTAATTAAAATTGTTTGACTTGAACAGCCCAAAAAACGATTCTTATAGTTGTAATAGAAAAAAATACCATTATCCAGATTAGTTAGCAGATGTTGCAATGATAAATTGTAATAGCGCTTAATAAAGAGAAACATGGTTAAACATGGGAGGATTCTCCTGACACGGGTGCGTTGAGAACATTTCTTCTAGGTAAAGCGGCCGATAGAGAGAAGAGGCCCGGTGGGCACCTCTACTCTCCAAACCGCGAGCATGAGCACAGCCATCTGTCCACCTCAACCTATTTACAATCCCTCAAATACAATCGCTCCACTTAACACTTTAGCAAAATGGCAGAAGTTCTCCCCACCGACGACCGAGGTTTGTTTACTTGAAATCAAATGCCCATGTTGAATGGGGGGGGGGGATGACAAGAACAACAAAAAAGGTCTCTCATCAGCATGTTGGGCCATCTTCTGCCAAAATGACTGAAATGAGTAGATCATGAGGGTTATGTGTTTGTGTGTGGGTGCGTGAGAGAGTATTAATATGGCATAGAGTTGTATGGAATTTCTGAATGCTGCACAATTATTCGGAAATTCTGCTCTGAGTTGGAAGCATGCTTTGAATGTTAAGTGATAAGTGAAGTATAATATGTATCTGCATTTGAGCTCTTATATACATCTGTCTGTAAAGAATTTTGTAGCTCTGTTAACAAATCTGTTAAAATCTGTATAAACTGTAGAATACGTGTATTATAATGCCTCTAAAGAAAAACCTTTGTGGTCATAAATAAAGTGTGTGATTTTTTTTTTCTTTGGAATTGATCAAACAAGCAGTAGAATATCATATCCTCAACCAATAATATTGTTCAATACTCTGATTGAAAAAGGAAACAATTCTTAGGCAAACAGACACCAAAAAAGTGTCTTGTGTGAAAATAAAATCAGAATTAAACAAGCAGTTCTGATCCACAGAGACAGCCATGGAAGCTGTGACTTCTGAAACAAAACGTATCAATATCAGTTACATTTCGACAACACCCATGTACATGTGGTGCTAAAACACTAAAATCCTTTTCTGTCTACTGTAAAGTTAAAGTATCATTGTAGGATAATATGCCACAACAGCCCGCCAGTAAAATCAATCACATTCTGCTCAGTTTATAATCTGTGTTCCAACATGGATTCCTCAAAACTCGTAAGCTCTCATTACTCAACATTCACTCAGGGAGAGTTGAAACAAGTGTCCTCACAAGAAGACAACTATCGGTGCCTTGAAGGAACAAAGAGAATCCTTAGACAGCTAATTGTGGTTTAAACTGTGATCTAAATGCAGACGTTCTAAATACAAGGTCATGTGACTTACAAAACATGCCCCTAGTGCAGACGTGAAATTAAAACAAGTGTAAAAATATCACAGGGAAATTACAAAACAGCTTCTTTTTTTAACGTTTGAGTTATTTGTAGGTGGTTCAGGGGCACTTTGGACTTAATACAACACTATGGTAATACAAAAGAGGCTTTGATTTGGTGATTTCAGGGGTTAAAAGACTCCACACCCTTACTTATGGTTCTTGAACCTGGGTATTCTATTTAATTCTATTTTATGTTTCTTCAAATTGATCTGTGTTTATTGCTGGTAGTCATCAAACTTCTCTCACAGACAGATGGCGGTAAATTTATGCATGTAATTAATATTTTAGGCAGTGATTGCAAGTAAGGATGCTAGTTTCTGTCCAGTGATTAAATACTATACAGCTATTATTAGTAGTAGTATTATAATAATAATTATTATTATTATAGCATAGCCAATGGTGTATGATTTCATGATGGATGAGAACTTAATGTTCTTGTGAGACATGCTTACAGCTATACAAAGAGGCACTTTGTTATTGAACCTATTCTTCCAGAAAGGGTATGAAAGAAGGCAATGTACAGCGTTGCTTATTTCACTTCTAGGTGCTGTATTTGTGTTCCAGGCTTCAAGGAGAGGGTTTATTCTTTTTGGAAACGGCTTTCTGACCAGTGTGTTGACTAGCTTAGACCTTTTGTTTAAAGAAAAACTGTTGAAGGTGAAAATACTTGCAAAGTTTACAGACTTGTACAGCTCTTGTGGAGGGAGAGAATCACCTTTCTTGTTTGTTTTATTGTAGATGCTGTATCTGACCGTGCATAAAAACGAACACTAGTTATCTGAATAATATCTACCCAGTAAGCAAAACAAATTGGCAAAAAAAATAAACAACACACAAAGCTTTTGACTCCTACTCCTGCCAGATATCGTTGGTATTTCTATGTCTCCTTGTGGCCAAGAAGCTACCAGCTAAGAAGCTAAAGGGAGTAAATCACAAACGGAATCGTCCTGTATTAAAAATAACTAGGAAAAAATACGGTAAGATCATACAAAATAAACTGTGAAAGCAAAGAGAATCCAAAATTTATACTGTACACGAAAGAGATTGAAAAGTTAACTACAACTGACATTAAAAACTAACTCCTCACTACTGTTGGAGGTGCATGATGGGAGTCATGACAACGGGATTGTCATCACTGCTCTACTTGCTGAAGTGATGTCCGTAGTGATTTTTCAAAGGGCCCATGAAATGGGCAACCAATATCAGCGCAATAATGAAGTATGTAATTTAAGCATCTGTCCTAAATTTGTGTAGACATTAGATTGTAAAATTGAACAAAGCTACACAATTTTGGCTTAACAGAGAATCGATTAAAAAGATTTCATCTTTTAAATGGTTTTCTTTCTTTCGTACACATGAACAATCATGGAATGGCACTGATTTGGGCCTATCAGAACACCTGAACACGCATCATAAATATGAAAAAGTACTGTATGATGTCTGACACCAAGTTCAGCAGTAGAGACTATGTTCTCACTGTTTAAAACGCATAGTCATAATGTACAATTGTAATGAGTTAAGCAAGAGTACTGCGCACTACCTTTGCACTGGTGCTGAAAATACAAAGCAGTCCATTTTTGTTGTTTAAATCAGTGTGTGTCTGTGTGTGTGTTTGTATGAGTGAGTGAATAACAGGCAGAGATTGACAGCATGACATCTGTTGCTTTTTATAAGACAAAGGTCCAACACTTGATTGCATTGTATTGGTCTTTCTCCCTCACACACACACACACACACACACACACACACACACACACACACACACACACTTTTTCTGCCACAGTATGAAACGTTTTGTGAGAGCAAAACCTCCTTGGATAAGCACCTTTATAGTCAATAGTGCATTTGGTTGTGTTATTTAAATATCATTAAGGCTGTTTTTAAGGACACAGACACGATGGCCAATATAATGTGTTTTGTTGATGTTGTTTTAAACAGTGTACCTCATCTAATAATTCATTTGGAAGCAATATTGATTTAACTGCTCACTACCATAGTGCTTGTTTGAAGAATTAATAAAGATGAATCTGCCTTCTCCTCTTTCCTGGCCCCCCAGGTCCCGGATTCTCTGGGCTTGTATGTCCTGTGGTTTTTTAGCATTTGATCATTTAGAACTTTTACGCTGTGATTTGGTGGAATACACGCTCTGCATTTTAACATGTTGTTTCTATGCATTTGCAAATGGATTAGGATGCTGATCTGAGCTGATTTGATGAACATTTGGTTTTGACTGCTTCAAGGTAACTGAGCTCAATTCCGATTCTTTCTTTTTTTTTTTTTTTTTGCATGCTGCAGTACAGAATAAGCAAATGTGTAATTGCTTACTGAAGGACAGACAGGCTGCCTAAGAGGAAATGATGCACTCGCAAAATCCCCCCCCCCCCCCCCCCCCCAACACCCCCAACCACCCCCTCCCCGCAAACACGGCAGACATAACAGCAACAGGCATCTGAGGTCCAGGACCACAGCGCGGTCCCAGAAACCAAATCACCCAGAGCGCACACACCGCAGCAGCAGACGGACATGGCTGTGTGAGCCCGGCTGCTGACAGACCCGGAGGGGAGAGCAGGCAAGCATTCCCCCACTACCAAACACTGCCTTCTGTGCGGCAAAGTCTTAATCAAACCCTAACATACAAGAAGCACCAGGGCAGACTCCAGAGCAGAGACCTTTACCAGCAATACTACAATCATATATTTCTACAGCATGAAGACATCACTGGGGCAGATCACGTTCAAATTTAAGCTAACTGAACCATAAAGGTAAAAAACTCTGAAGCTCTGGTCTTTTGTGGGGGGGGGGGGGGGTTCTCATATATACACCGGAGCAGTGTTTGATAATTTTCTCCACCATGTTATTTATTTATTTTTTTTGCTGTGATTGTTCTTTTGAGAATTGCCATTGCTGTGTGTCACGAACGCACTCACGCGTGAGTGAAACGAACGAACGAAAAACACGCATCTTCATCTGCTCCTCCTCCTCACGCCACCTGCACTGCATATTGCAAGGGAAGCCCTGCAGTTCAGGCGTCACTAACCACATGACGAGGCCACACCCACAGGGTTACGCGCTGACACACACACACACACACCTACGCAGATGCACAATCACGAAGAAAAGCTGCACACGACCACCCTTCTGTGGAAACCATAGTTCTCTAAAACACACTATCATAATGCTTGAGCACACCCGTACACTAGCATACACTAGAAAACTTGAGCTTTTTTTTTTTTGTTTTTGAATTTTTTGTTTGTTTTTAGTTTGGTATGATTTGCTTAACGTATGGGAAGAAAATTGAGAATCTCTCGCAAAGTATGCAATGCTGGGGGGGACCTCAGTGGTGAAAATAACAGATTATATGGCAAAATCAGGGCACAAGCTCACACAATGGTTCAGATTTAAATAGGAAAGAAACAAGCAAACAAAACAGATGCTTGCACAAACACAGCACAAGTAAATACATCAGCAAGCGGTAATAACGAGAGCTAAGAAACATTTAATCATCTTATCATAAGAAACAAAGCTACTCGAAACACAAGTGAACTCTAGAACCAAACATGAGATAAAAAAATGACTTTTTTTTCTCTAAAAACTAGGACCTCTCTGGGAACAGTAGTGCACTTATTGGTTTATGCAGTGCAACATATATGCAAGAAAACAATGCAGTCCTCTTATTAAGCTTTTAAGAAAGATATTTCCTTTAAAACCAACAAAAGAAAAAGAAAATAATAGAATTTCATTTCTTAAGTAAAACAATTTAATATTAAGCACAGGCATTTGAAGTAAGTGTGCAAAGGAGCACTTTTTTGTAATCTACAACTTATTATTTTTGGATTAAATTCCAAAAAAAAAAGAAAAAGTCAAACTAATTATGATTGCTTTTTTCACCATCCTAACTACAGAAAACGGTGTATCTACTTTAAGGAGTGAGCAAAATTCTCCAGAATTGCTGTTGCAGGCGGATAAGTCTGGAACAATACGTGTACAACAAAGCCAAATACCAGCGCAGAACTTTAGAGTGACACGACACTTTAATTACAACCTCTCTCATCTCACTTTCAAAAAATCTACTCAGCACACACAATGTCTAATTATCCATGAAATCGGGAATGTGTCTTATTGTCTGAAGAGTCTATCTTGTTAAGCTGTGGCATATCGGAAGGGAACTAAATTGACCAGGTTTACTTTGCTGTGGTTCAGTAAGTAGTTGTTAATTTTGCCCTGTTTCTCAGTCCTCCTCTTCTCTCTCATCCTTGCCGTCTGTGAATCCTGTCAGGCAAAAGCACATGACTGGCCATCTGAGCCACTAGGTGGGGCTTAAAGATCAGAAGTAGTGCATTTTATTCACCCCACCCGCCCAAACAGCTGAGTCACCCTAGACATCGCCAACAGGAAACACAGAGGCTCTGCTTTTTAGTTGTTTTTTATTTTTTGTGTGTGTTTTTAGACCTTTTTGAGGGTTATTTCTGTCCAGTTCTCCAAATGGCTCTCCATCTAACCCAGCTTATAGCTGTCATCAGTGGCCTGTACAGCTGAAGTGTTCAGAGTCCTAGGGACCGTCACAGAAACACCTCTGCGTTGGAATCGTAGACCTGATAACAGCATGAAGCAGGGGTGGACAGAGCGAGAAACTGGGGCCATTTGCATACTGAAGCCTGCCGTTTTACTGAAAATGTAAGATCCTTGTGTGTGTGTGTGTGTGTGTGTGTGTGTGTAGCTTTTTCATTTTTTAAAAAGTAGAATCATGGAGCAAATGAAATTGATGAATCATTTTAAGCCAAAATAAAAATAACCCTCTTTTGTTGGTTGTGGTGGTTTTTGTTGTTTTTTTTTTTGTATCTCGCATTTTGTATTTGAAGTGGAAGAGGTCAAATAACAGTCTTCTTACTGGCAGTGTATGCAAAGCAAATCAGAAAATTCTTAACGGCATTTAACGTTTTTGCTCGAATACTGTCATTTATAAACAAACCCTTATTTTGTAAACTTTACTTGAGCCATCAAAAATAATCGTGGGAAAAAAAGAAAATGTCATAAGCATTATTTTCTTTCTTCACCTCACTCACAGGAAGTTACATTTCAGTACAATTATTGAAGTTGACTTGTACCTTGATAACAGCTGCATCATTTTCCCTCAAAACCATAATAATAAATAAAAGCCAGTGTCAGATTGAACAACTCTCCTTTTCTTATCTTACATTAAAAGGCAAACTTGTGACCATCATTATTTTAGAATGAATCTAGAGCCCAAACCAGATGCTAATTTTTGTCTTTTTTAAAAAGGTATACCACAGTTAGCTTGGACACCTACGGGGTCCAATACGGTCTACATGGGAAAACATCTACTAGTTTAAAAATTTTCACGGCAATGTTTATCTTTGTGCGTGCACACACACACACACACACAAACACACACACCCCTACACTCAGACACGCATACACACAAGCACAGCCATATACACACACATACGAATAACTCTATGTAAGTGTAAAAGTAGTCTGCGCTTCTGTATGGATATGTGTGTGTGTGTGTGTGTGTGTGTGTGTTTGTGTGTGTATATATATGTGTGTGTGTGTGTGATCTTTCGCAGGCCTTTTGGTAGTGTTCAACACATAAATCAGTATTTGAGAAAAATCATACATTTAGAGGCCAGTAGTATGGATCCAGCCAGTGGATCATTACCCAACTACATGGCCTTAAGGCCACCATCTTTTTTTATTCTTTAAGAATAACAACGCCAAAAAAAGAGAAAACCCTCCAAAAAAAAAAAAAAAACAAAACAAACCAAACCAAACCCAAAACAAAATGAAAAACACCTTTTTTTCTGGGAAACTTAATGTGCCAGTGTCTATACTCATTACTCTTCATACCCCAATATAAGGGAAAAAAAATCTAGTGCCATTTTCTTTTCATTCTTTTTTTTTGTTTAAAAGAAGTTTTTTTGATTTGTACTTATCCGTCGGAGACGTGCTTGCGCATGTGGTCGTTGAAGTGTTCGATTTGGTCGAACTTCACAGGGCACACGGAACACATGTAGGTGGTCCCTTCCTGGCAGCTCGCCTCCGCGGCCACGCCCACTCCCGTGCCTCCGACTCCGCCTCCAGCCCCGCCCCCCTCCCACCGGCATGGCGAGCGCCACCACTCCCGCTCCAGGCTCGGGCACCGCCATCGGCACGGGGATGGAGGCGGGGCCGCCGGCTCCGGCTCCGGCCACGACCCCGGGCGCCGTGCTGTGGAGGGCCATGTGACGCTCCAGCAGGGTTTTGTGGGAGAACTTCTTCTTGCAGATGTAGCACTCGTAGGACTTCTCGCCGCGGTGCAGACGCATGTGGACGTTGAGCGAGCTCTTCTGCGTGAAGCGTTTGTTGCAGATGCTGCACTGGTAGGCACGCACACCCGTGTGGGTCACCATGTGTTTGATCAGGTAATCCTTCAGAGAGAAAGAGCGCCAGCAGATACTGCACTGGTGTGGCTTCTCACCTGCGTGAACACAGCCAGACATGCTTTAGAGAGACGGCTGCTCAGCACCATACATTCAGATTCATGACAAATACATCGGATAAACTCAGGGAGGGTTTCCAGCTCCCCCCCCGTCACCAAAACCACTACATTTGTTTAAATGCCTTTTTACAGAAAAGCTGCTTCGTGACAAAGTTTATTATAGCTGTTGTACCATACAGGTAAAAAGGAATTGCATTTAAATGAGTAACATCTCTCTTTTTTTGGTGTAGAAAAAACATCTGGTACGACTGGTAACATGGCATTTCTTCAAAGCTTTGTTGAGAAAGGTCGTATTAATATTCAAAGTTAATTAGAGAGCCTTATTATCCCCTTGTTAAGGTAACGCAGGCCTTCCAGTGGTTCAGGTCCACAAAACACTAATTATTATGCACACTCGCCCAATCGGAAGCTTTTGATCTCTGGAGCAGTGACGGGTGTTAAGGACTTTAATCTCACATAAACTCCATCTATCTCCCAATATGTCTCCCTCACAGGGAAGACCAGTGTGCTTCAGGATGAACGTGGACTCTGGTCCTTCCCCCACAATGCACCACCGCTCGGGTTGCTACTGTTCCTTTAAAACATCACCCGCGCTCTGCCGTGGCCGATTTATGATGGGGCATAACTAGAGCCACACACTTGATGACTAACCAGAGGTCAAAGTCCAACAGCCATGTTATATAATAATAATGTAGAAAAACAGCATTCCGCCGGATTGGAGACACTCTAAGGACACTTGTGCTCTGGCACAGTAACTTAAGACAAACACACGTTCTACATGGTGCCAATAAAAACATGAGGAAGGTCAACACAGGCGAAGCTCATAATGGAATGAAGCTAAACTGCAATGCTGTGGATTTCCGAAAGACTTCATTAGCACCAAATATACTAGACACATGAGGTAAATAACAGACGTGGTGTATTACTTGTGTACCAAGGGTAAAATACAGCTAAGACCAAGAGTGAGAGCACCCAGCAGATAGGAGGCCCTGCAAGCCGTTACAGGCGGGGCTACTAGGCCTTTTTCAGCACAAGCACAATATCTATGGACATTATCATATTAGGAACTGCAGACGCACCCATATCTGCTAATCAGATTGATCTAACCCTGCGAGAAGGCAGGTGAACAAGCATTGCTTCAGTGTCTGGTAATTATGGTTCATGGGCTACCGATATGTGCTAATTCTTGCACTATTCTGCTCCAAGTATTGAGCTCTGGCTCATCAACATGAGCACTTCTGTATTCGGGACATGGCCATAGGAAGCAATTGACCCAAGGTTACTTCAAAAGGGAGATTAGGGAAGGAACCCTTTCCACTTCAGAATGTCTGCATCTTCAGAGCTGCTTCCATGTATCATTCACTATCTGATGAGGCAGACCGTGTGTTTGTGTGAGTCTGCTTGCTTTGCTCGTTATAATGATGGGAAAACATGAAAAGTCTGATGTAGTGGGGATATTTTGAAGAGTGAAAACTGAGGATGCTTCTTAAAACCCAATATATAGCTTCAATTTGAAGCTTAGGGTTAAGTTCTAAGAAGCTTTGTGTTAGGGTTAGGTTCTAAGAAGCTTAGGGTTAAGTTCTAAGAAGCTTCGGGTTAGGGTTAAGTTCTAAGATGCTGTATTGTATGAGTGTATGTGGTTGTTGGTGGTGATAATGGGAGTGGGGAGAGAGGTGTCTTATTTTGAAATATTTCATTTCTGATTATTTGCTCCCTAGTCAGTAACTGTTTCAAAGGCATCAAAAGCACCTTTACACTTTTCTGAATTTCACATTTTTGCCAACATGGTAGCCATTGTCAAAAAGCAAAAGTTGTGAGAAAACAAGACCACTTGGGTTTTCTATACCATTTCCCCAGCCTATTCAGATGTGAACATTGCAACACACTGCACATACAGGAAAAACCACCCAGATCTGTGAATGATTACCATCTGGTTCCTCTACGCGCTCAGCTACCCTGCCCAGACCACAGTAGTAGCACAGCCCAACATACACACGGACATTCCAGCACGAGGCTCAGTCACTCTGCTCCATGGTGTCGGCACGGGCAGACAGCAGCTTGCGCATTCATTCCTGTAGTGTTTTTGCCGAAGCCTGTTTTTACGGGCACGGGCGTGGCACATGACCTCTACAGGGCGCCAACACGGCGAGTGCCAGGCTGGTTTGTGACACAGCACCTCCCTGCCAGCCCGGAAGACGGGTGGAGATGGCGACGCGCTCACAACAGCAGCACCTAACCATCTCTTAGCTTAACTGCTCCTAGAACCGTTGTCTCTTAACAGGCAACATCTGAACAAAGTTCAATTTACTCAAGGACCATCGAAGGTTTTAAAACAAAACAAATACCTGGCGGGAGGAAAGGAAGGAGGAGAGAGATGGGAGAAAAGTAGGGATGGGAAGAGGGGGGAGAACGGCCGCTTACCTGTGTGCACGAACATGTGTTTGACGTAGTTCTGTTTGGCAGTGAAGGTTTTACAGCAGAGAGTGCAGGCGTAGGGCTTCTTCTCGCCCTGCTGGGCCACACCCGAGGCGGGCTGCTGCTGGGCTCCTGCCGGGGTCACCCCGCCTATCCCTCCGGGGAAGGGCGGCAGGCCGTGGGGGGGCACGGCCACGAACTGCGGCTGCTGGCTCCCCATGGACTGGGGCAGGCTGAAGAGGAAGGGCTTGTTCTCGGTGGCCGACTGCGTGGCGAAGAGCGTGGGCAGGTAGGTGTTGCCCGCCGTGCCCATCACCTGCGTGTTGCTGGTCAGCGTGAGCGGCATGCGCAAGTTGCTGGCGATGGTCTCGCCCGGCCGGATGTACATCTGCCCGCCGGGCACGGACTGCGGCCCGGACGGGTTGGGTGGTGGCTGGTGCATGGCCACGTCTCCTCCGCCGGCCAGTGGTGGCCCGTCGTCGCCGGCCTCCTGGGTCTGCTCCGGGGAGGAGTCGGTGACCTCGATGTGCACAGGCGTGCCGCCCTCGCCCTGGCCTCCGCCGCCCTCTCGCCCGAAGCCGGACAGGTACTGCTGCTCGACGGGGTCGGCCTCGGTTCCGATGGACGAGCTCACGCCCGAGTCGAAGCTCTCCCCCTTGGGCTCGCCGTCGCCGCTCTCGTGCGGGTCGGCGTCGTCGCGGCAGTCGTCCAGGCCGAAGCAGCCGTAGTCGTCGCCCTGCTCCTGCTTGATGTGCACGTCGCCCGTGTGCAGCCGTACGGGCCGCGGCTGCTTTCGGCAATGCGTGCTCTCCGACGCGGCCAGGAAGCGCTCCACCTGCTGCTGCCGCTCGTGGATGCGGGCGATCCAGGCCGGCTCCTGCCCCGCCTCCTTCTGCTGCAGGGGGAGGGTCGTCTCGTAGCCGCCGCCCGCCGTGGCCGCCGCGGCTCCGCCCCCGGCCCCTCCCCCGTAGTGCTGCGGCCGGTCCCCTCGCGTGCCGTTCTGCAGGCCCAGGCTGGTGCAGCCGGCGTAGAGCGAGGAGTAGACACGCTCCAGGCCCTGCTGCGACGTCGCCTGCATGTAGCCCGACTCCGCGTCGCTGCTCGGGCCCGACGTGCCCGACTCGGGCGTGCCGCGCGGCGTGCCCTGCGCCGAATCGCCCGGGCCTACGGCGAAGGCACCGGGCGCGGCCATGCCCACGTTCTGCGATACGATGCGCGTGCACTCGTCGATGACGGTCTTGATCTGCAGGATGCTGGCGGCCGTGAGGATCTGCAGGGCCTCCGACTGCGAGACACGCAACACGCCGCTGTACATGAAGTCGATCAGCTTCTGGACGGACTGCACAGACACCACAGACGGGATCTCGATGTCGCTGTAGCCGAGGAGCAGCTTGTCCTGGAAGAAGGGGCTGCCGGCGGCCAGCACGCACCGGTGCGCACGCAACATGCTGCCATGGATCCGAACAGTCACGTCACAGAAGTGCCCGCGGTTTCGCTGATCATTGAGGGTCTCAAGTACAGAGTTGCTGAAGTTGTGAAGATTGATGTTATGAATGCGCTCGGTCATCCCCTTGCAACTGATGTCACCTGCAATGCAAACGGAAGTCGCACGTGCACCAGAGTGCACAAGCGCACGCACACACACGCACACACACGCACACACACACACACACACACACAATGCAAACACACATGAGTAAGGGATAGTCCAGATCTGAATACATTTTATCTTCAAAGCTGCCTCCTGTTTAGAATTCAAACAGTATGCAAGTCTTACACAAAGCAGCTAAAACTTTCAGTGCACAGGGCCGGCTTTCTTCCCTTCACCTGAAGTGCCCGGCTTCTCTCGGAGGGAATTTCAGGTCACTGCATCAGGATGTGTCGCACAAAAACTCCTAATCACGAACGTCGATCTGAGCTTCCATCACTTTTATTTATGCACAGAATTTTCATGCAACAGTGGAACCGCCCATTCAATCTCCACTGCCAACAGTAGAAACTGTTTCTACGGCTCAGGCCAGCACCCTGTGGAAGAGAATTTTACAGGGACCCCTGCATCCTAGTTTAGTCCTAATAAGGCCAGGAATATATGGCTTATGTACGTCTTCCCCACACTTCCCAGGTAGAAGCTATAAATGGCCTTGCTAGACAGTCTGTGTGATATACATCTAATGAACAAAGAGTATGTGGTGTAATACAGATGGACCATGTATGGCTGCATTAGGCTTACACCATACTAATGTGTGTGAATCATCATGGACTTAACGCACATCATATACCAAAATATGGAATCGGGGAACCAGTTAAAGCTGGAGGGAATGGAGGCCAAAAAGATCTATAGGTTCTGTGGGTGGTACTATTTCAAATAAGAGGTGCACCCTGGAATTGAAGATGGTGCTCAACCGGTGGCAAACTGGTTAGGTGACATAATGCTAACTTTTTCAAACAAGGACAAATAAAATCAAAAGGATGTGATTGGTTGTCGTCCCTGAATAGGTTTGGCTAAAAGGGGCAGATTTAAGGAGCTGGGCGGTTGTTCTTGACACGACTCCTCTGTTGTGAACCTTGTGTGGTTGTTATTCCTTTTGCCATTTTCCTGAGTACACGCATCGGTTTTGTTTTTTCAACGGCCTGAAGAAGTATCCAATTTTTATCACAACCCTAATACAATACAGCATGAAGCGGAAGTTGGAAGATGTACAGAAACATCAAGGGTTTATCTTAACCTTTCACACACCAGTGCAACGGTTCCATGCAGCCCAGACTGCCCTACGATGATGTTACCGTCCACATACACGGAAAACGTACTAGAAGGCTGTTGTGAAATTTATTCAGAGAACTTGTCCTGACAGGAACGCTTTTTATGACACACGAGACAAATTTGATTCGCATACGAAAAAAGATTAATTGGAAAGGATAAAGGAGAAGAGCAAAAAGCGTCTCTCATCATCCCCCGTGATGGGCTCATTCTGCTACCTGTCCAAATGAAAAGAAAACATCGTAGCAGGGTTCCAACATGGGAACTTTCTAAACATTTCTGCCTTCAGAGAAAATTCTCCATTTTCTCTTAGTCAAGAAGGGACCTGCTTTATAATGTGTCTTCTACTTCCCTAAATACGTTTGGTAGTTATGGTAATGCTTTCTACCTTCATGAAAGTATATAGAGTTCAGACCTCTCTCCTTCTGAGAGACTCCAGAACTAATACTTGAATGGACGAATTTATGATCCGACATACAGTCTAGGGCCCGTCCAAAAAAATAAAGGGGAACAGAATTCCGATTACAAATTCTACCTATGTGATTCCATGCTGAAACAATTCCCACCTTGAGTCACGAAGAATGCACCGAGCCAGTCATGCCTGTTACAGTCACGTAGCCACACGCTCACTCGCAGACACCAACATACAAGACAGTGCCAATAGGCCAGAGATATTTCCCTCCAACATGGAGACATATGGCAGCACCAAAACCCCCTTCAGGGGCTGGTGGCCAGCTTCTGCCATGCAGGAGCGGTCAAGGACGTTGGCGATTAGCGTGAGAACTCGGGAGCCCGATCGAGCGGCTGAGCAGCAGAGGCCAGAGCACACGGCGCCGAGCCCGAGCACCTCCTTCACACGCCGGGCATGCGGTCCCTCTCCCTCCTGGAGGACGAGGAGGCATCAGGGCCGCACTTTTATAAAGTGGGCAATTTAATTTCTTTTTTTAATTTCTTTTTTGCTCAGTGTACAGACTGTATTATGTGAGGAGAGGTGTCGGGCAGATGGGGTCTCCCTTCGTCAGCTGGGTCGAACGTAGAAGCTCTTTCCATGACACAGATTGCTTACAGCTCGGCCAAGGTGGTGGAACTGAGCCAATGGCTAAATAACTCTTCTCAGACATGCAGAGCACCAATAGTGGTTAAAGGACAGATTTGAGACTCTGCCCTTCAAATTTCTGCCTCTATGGTGAAAACAGCAGAGTGTCCTTTGCACAGACCTGGTAGGTGTCAGACTTTATGTAGCAGGAGAAAAACAGTAATGACGAAAGAAAAAAAACTCAATTGACTGTTAAAAGTTCTTTTAGCTGTTAATGGTTTTAGTAGCTCATGCATACACTGAGCATGCAGTGCCGTTTTCAACATTTATTTCAAACCAGCTGCCTTATAGTTTGGTTTTAATAAATTTCCAAGAGACAGCTTTAAACATTTTCAGTTGTATACATGATTTAGGAAAACTGAAACATGAGAAAAGCTCTTTCCACAGACAGGGGGCACTCTTGAGCTGCTCTAACTCATACCTAGTTTACTTTAGGCTTGTTTGTGCACGAGGCATGTGTTTCTACATCAAAAATGAATTAAAACCAGAAATAAAACATCAAGCTATGGTGCTATCATGAAAAATTCCCTTTTCAGGGTTATTTTCAGAATCCTTCTGAGGTCGGATCTAACATGTATGTTGAGTACGGTATGAGAAAATCTTTCGCCCAAACAAACACTGCTGTAGACAGGGCACAAAATGTCTACTTTTGACATGGTGCTTCATGCTCCATAACAGTATGGCTACAAAACAGTTTCAAAGACTTCCTGTGAGGACATTAACATGTTTTTTTTTTAAAGAATGATATTAATTGCTGTAGAAAGTGGTGATATCAATTCTTGTTCTCCCTCAGAAAACTCATTCCACTGAATGACACTACTACACACACACTCACACACACACTCGTTGCACCTGAAAGCTACAGCTTTTCCCTCCCTTTCTCCCACACTTGTGCCCACTCTGTTTCTTAAAGAACGGTGTCGCATTCATCGAGCCCATGAACGTTTCCTTCATTTTCAGACTCCCTTCGGCTCTCCGACACCTTCTGCTGTCTCAGACTGTCATTGTCCTGTTTGAGTGGTACCACCGATCTGAAACACTGAGCGTACTGCGCATAATTATCAAACTGGAAATGTCAAATTAGCAGCGTGGTCTTTTCGAAAGGAGCTAAATGCGAAACGTAAGTGATGTGCTCTAAGGTTATAAAAACAAGCTTCTGCAAGCAAACACTGGCTCAGTGAAACATCTGATTATAGTCAATGTTCAATACTTTAATCCCATGACTCACATACAATGGCGCACAATAGAATCTGAACTGTGTGGGCTTGAGGAAGGAGGAGTGACAGTCGTGGTGTCTGTCTGTGGAAATATTCTTAAACTTCGAAGGTTGCTGATGAAACAAAGACAGTGAAAGTGAGTGAGTGTGTGTGTGTGTGTGTGTGTGTGCGCGTGTGTCAAAGACCAAACTGTGTTGTATGTGTGTGTGTGTATCTAAATACTTGCTATTAATTGTCCTGTTTCATTGAAGAATGTGTATTACTCTTCCATTCCATGAATATTTTGTTTAACTAGCAGAATAGGCCATTTAGACAATCTGTAAATGTTTGCAGACACAAAACTGTTATTCATAAATTTCAAGGAAATATTTGAGCTCAATAAAAGAGAATATTTGGGTGTGAGATGTATGTAGACACAAAAGCTTGAGTGCGGTTTTCATAAAATGGTTTTTATGAAGGTGTATGTTTGAATTCCTGAATGCACTGGTAGACACTGTATACGGTAGTGTGTAAGAATAGCAGACATTGTATTTGGTAATGCAAGCTGAAGTACTTCATTCTACACAGTGAGTGAGAGACGATGTTTGTAGATCGGTTCAAGTGATCTGTGTGTGTATGTGTATATCCAAAAGCACGCATTCAATATAGTGGTTTCTACATGCCCGGTGACTGTGCGTGTGTGTGTGTCTGTTTGAAAGAGAAAGAGAGAGAGAGAGAGAGAGAGAGAGAGAGAGAGAGAGAGAGAGAGAGAGAGAGTGTGTGTGTGTGTGTGTGTGTGTGTGTGTGTGAGAGAGAGAGAGAGAGACAGACAGACAGAAACCAGGTTGTGCTATGTGTATACAGCTTGTATAGCTTGTGGTCTTGTATTATGTAGAATTTTGGCTATGGGTTATACAAAAGTATTTGAAAGTGTGTGTGTGTGTGTGTGTGTGTGTGTGTGTGTGTGTGTGTGTGTGTGTGTGTGTGTGAGTGAGTGAGTGAGTGAGTGAGTGAGTGAGTGAGAGAGAGTATGTGTGTGTTCAGTACACAGTGTAGATATTGTCCGATGTCATTCTGGCCAAGGGTGCTTCAGATAAACAACACAACAGCATCAGACTAAGAATTCCTCAGGTAGAATGTGTTTCGCTTTTTAAATATCACATACAGTGATACACAAACATGTAGCAGTATCGTTTGTGTGTGTGTGTGTGTGTGTCTGACGCGGAGGCATACGTACAGTCTGATGGCGCTCGGTGGGGTAGTCTTGTGTGTGGTGGGCGTGTGTGTGGGAGGGTGGGCGTGGCGGGTGGGCGTGGCCGAGGCACAGGGGCAGGATGCTACAGGTTGCTGGTGCTGGAAAACGCAGAGGAGAGAGCCCAGTCTGAGGTCGCTCACTTCATCTCTCCCGGCCGCAGTCCAACCTCACACAGTCTTCACCAAGGCCCTGGCAAGGCAAGCATGCACCAGGAGGTATGGAGGGGGGAGAGAGAGAGAGAGAGACAGAGAGAGACAGAGAGAGACAGAGAGAGAGAGAGAGAGAGGGAGAGAGAGAGAGGGAGGGAAAGAGTGAGAGTGAGAGAGAGAGAGGGAGGGAGGGAGCAGAGGAGCCTTATTACACACCTGCATCTGCTTTCACGTTCACACCATCCCAATTTAACTGCAATTTTTTCTTTTTTGTGAAAGAACAACTGGGTGAGGAGGTTTGTGAACAAAAAGTGGCAATGAGATGCCAAATTATAGACAGGAAAAGTAAAAATAATAAAAAAATAACAACTAAACTGAAGGGCACAAAAGGAAGTAAGAAGCAGGAGAAAGCTAATAGCTAATAGCTAAAAGCTTCAAAGCTGGCTCTGCCCTTCACAGTCACAAGCAAACACCTCCAAAACACCTAATCTTTCCTTCATGCACCACTGGCCACTCTCACTACTCATATGAGGAAGAAAAGGACACCGAAGACCCCTCCCCCTGCCTACCCCCCCTCTTATAACTCCGCCTCCCCCACACCCACCTCCCCTTCGGCGACTCCCCCAGCTTCCTCTGTCCAAACTTGAACTGCTCAGAGTGGCACAGTTGCACAGTAACAGCGAGAAGTGTCACGTTCTGGAGTGAGAACTGAATTCTCCCCACATATAAGGACATGGTTGTGTGTGCCAGTGAGAGCGCGCGAGTGTGTGAGTGTGTGTGTGTTACAGCATGGAGAAGAGTGGACACACACCCCGGTTGATTACAGCCTCAGCTCAGGCCAGAGAGAAATGATACACTCCCCGGGCCAGGTGTGTTTGTGGAGAAAACCTGTAGCCAGCCTGCCTCACCACAGTCAGGCGGCCATCTTCCGGACACACAGACTATCGCATGCACACACATGAACACACAGACACATGCAGACACACACAGACAGCACACACAGACAGCCACACACCCACCAACAGGGTGTCTTATCTCATTGTGGTTTGTGAAGGGTAACAGAAGAGTCTGGTGCGGAGACTGCAGCAGGTCGGTTATGTTTGCAGCCAGCACGTGAGTGGCGAGCCCCTCCGTCTCACAGACCCAGACCCAGACGAGTGCCCCCCCCACCCCACCACGGAGGATTTTTGGTTCAAGCTGAGCACAGGGTGAAGGAAATAAGGCA
The DNA here is from genome assembly GCF_052324685.1 of Brachyhypopomus gauderio. Taxonomy (NCBI): domain Eukaryota; kingdom Metazoa; phylum Chordata; class Actinopteri; order Gymnotiformes; family Hypopomidae; genus Brachyhypopomus; species Brachyhypopomus gauderio. The sequence continues at coordinate 9,689,410 of NC_135217.1, forward strand.
TTTGTACAGACCATGGTTCCTAAAACACATTTCCCAGGGTAAAAGGGAGGTAGGGGCCTCAGGCCAAAGGGGCCCGGGGCCCACCTTTTTAAATAACGAACCTAGCTCCAGTCCAAAGACAATGGGAAGTAAACAGGCTGCATACAGGGTGAGACTCAAGGGTCTGGAGACAACGCTGTACTCATGGATAATGAAGGATTTATGATCTATGCACACGATTGGGTTACCGATGTACAGTTGAGCAATATGTAGATAAGGATTCCTCACTCCTCAACACCAGGCTGTGTAACCTGTGTGGTTTTCCACTCTTTTTCCACAGAGCGTTGTCTCTCACTGGCCCGAGGAGTGCTCCGATTTTTACACAACGGAGCGCCTCCCCAAATCAGCACGGAGGGGTTTCAAGCTCCTCCCCCAGAGCAGCGCGGAGGAAGCCCGCGTAGCTAGCAGGACTCGGACGTGCGAGGAGAGACGGCCTTTTAAGAGCCAGATAAGAATGTTTCTCAGACTTGTTCCCATTCGAGTCTGTTGAACCATGACTGATTGAAAATTCCTCTATAAGTTCAAAAAAAAAAAAAAAGGGACCTTCATTGCACTTGAATGCAAAAACACGAACATGCATGCAGCCAAAGAAAATTAAAATTAAAATTAAACCTCTTATTGTTATACATCAAAGCTCTCAAGGTAAGGCATACATTCACCAAATAAAGCCTTTGGAAAAGATTTTCTGTAAATGTACTATTACAAGTAGAATGAAGTACAGATATTTAGCCTGTATCATTGAGTTTTACGTATTTTCTCTTCCTCTGTCTTGTATATACACATAGACACACACACACACACGCAACAATTATAAAAGCAAGGACAATGTTCTGCCACAAAATCTCATTAAGCACGTTTTATCTGCAAGCCTTACACAAACTCAGTTCAATAACACAGGTTCAAATAAGAGTGCTGAATGTGCAGCAGTGTCATGGCTAAACACAAATGTGGCGCTACACAAAAGTACCTTCTCTTTAAAACACACACACACACACACACACACACACACACGTGCGCGCGCGCGCCTGCAATGCATACACACACTCCATCCATCCATCTTCTAGTCCAGCCTGACAATGGTCTGATTTTGATTCATTAAACAGAGAGATCATGCTGCTGATGTGTGTATGTGTGTGTGTGTGTGTGTATGCAAATGTAAGTGAATAGGTAGGCTTATATGTGTGCATATGTGTGTTTGTGAATAAGTAGAGAGTTTATTTGAGTATGTAAGAATGTGAGAGCATTCAGTGTGTGTATGTGTGTGTGTGTGTGTGAATGAGTGAGTCTTTGTGAATGTGTGAGTTTTTGTCTGAGCAGTCAGTTAGGATGTACATCTGGAGTGTGTGTGTGTGTGTGTGTGTGTGTGTGTGTGCGCGCGCTTGTAAGCATGTTTTTGGATGAGCATTCAGAGTGCGGATGTGCGTCTGGAGTGTGTGTGAGTGTGTTTCTGCATTAGCATTCAGAGTGAGGATGTGCGTCTGGTTTGTGTGTTTGTGTATGAATGTGTGTTTGTGTATGAATACGTGTGAGGATGTGCGTCTTGCTCGTGTGTTTGTGTATGACGGTGTGAGTGTGTTCATGTATGAGAAGTCATGGTGAGGATGTGCATTTGGAGTCAGTGTATGTGTGTGTGTACCCAGACTGGGTCTATTATATAATTCTTTAATATTGAATGGCCTAACCTACATTCATAAACTGAAGGGGCGGAGTGGGTGGTGCACTGAAACCCCTATAAAGACTCAAGTCACCTCTGCAGCCCCCAAACGGAACCTGGAGCAGGTTGCGGGCCCCTCAGAACCACCGAACTCCCCCGTTAAGCCGAAGCAGGAGTTATTCTCTGTCTAGACTGGTACGTCATACCAGTGCCCTGGTCCTCACAAGCACCTTTATCCTTAGTAGGCCACTGTGCCCAGCCACAGAGTCCATACAGCAGGTGGCACTCGGCTCACTGGACAGACAGAGACACACACAGACACACACAGATACAGACACACACACTCTCTCTCTCTCTCTCTCTCTCCATGTCCATTTTAGCCCAGATGACAAGCGATTGCCACATTAGCATGGTCACTCGGGACGTCAGCTCTCTCCTGAGCTCCTTCGGCCGTGCACCTCCTTAAACACTCTCTGCTTTTTCCCTGATCGCTTTTCTGTTTTTGTTTTTTTTTTTTTTTTACTTTGTGAAAGGTCTCGGTGTTCTGTGGCTTTGTGCTGGACGACCGCATAGTCCCGCAGACGAGACAGTCTGAACCCAGGCCAAAGGATGGCAGCGCGAGACACTGCAGCCCTGCTGCCTAACCGCCGTCTGCCAATCACGAGACGGCTCTACATTTTCATCCGTCTATCAGACCTCTGATTTCGTGTCTGGTAATTCTCCACATTCTGTTTGTTTGTCTGTTTGTCTGGCTGTTTGTTTGTTGATTTCATATCTCCTCCCCTTCATTTGTGCATTTATACATTTCCATTGAATTTGTGAGCCTCTGGCAGACAGGACAGATACATAATTACGGACTTTTTTGTGACCTCCAAAGGTTTCTACAGAAAACAAATTCCGAAATCTCCTCTGCTACGTCACCTTTAAAATCTCGGAATCTAATCAGAATTTCACAATGTGACTGACTCACAATGGAGAGAAACGTACTCTTCTAGAAACCTCTCTATTTTGCTTATTCTATCTCAGTGTAGCACAGAGCCTGACCATTAAACAGTTAAGGCTCTGAAACAGACGTACTGTACTGAGGATTGTACAAACGTCATAGAGCTGTTACTGCGATACACACTGAGGAATGTACGTGTTGCTCTCTTTGCCAGATCACTCCATATTTGCCCGATAGCTCCATGCGTGTTCGTGTGCGTGTGTGTGTGTGTGTGGGTGTGTGCGCGTGCCCGCTTGTGTGAGTGTGCGCGTGCCAACACATGGAGAAGCCACTAACGGTCGGCATATACCAGGTGCCAGGACTTTTCCTGCATTGCCAAATGTGATGCTATTGCAGTTTTCGACATGTAGAAGTGTGTCCGGGTCTCCGTGTTAGCGGAGCCAGAAGGGGCGACAGAGCAGGATCAGTCATTCCCGCCACTCACACAAACTCCTCTTTTTTTTAAATCATCTTGAGGATTTCTCGTATCGTGTCTTCCTTTTACAGTGAGGCGTTTGTCCATTAAATAAAAAAAGAAGAAAAGAAAAGAAAAGAAAAAAAAATGTATCAGGGTGTGTCCAGAACGGAGCTGAAATGTGAGACACTCACTACCCCACAAGAGCGACAGTCAAAACAAAACGGAACACAGGCAACAGGAGGAGTACGAACATATTATAGATCCGGGCAGTTGTAAAACGATCGATCCAGTTCTGAGAAGTCTTCTGATGTCTCCTGCCCCTTTAGTCATACTGGAATCTTTTAATAATTTCTAGGTTGTTATTTTAAAACATCTTTTTAGGTTTTAGGTTTAGATTAGCAGTTGGAGAACGGGACAGCACTCTCCATGAACCCCGGAGAGTACAAAGCGGTTTGATTTCGGATGTGTTCGTCCTTGGGAAGATTATCTTATAAAGATGCTTTGTGTATGACTAACACTTGTGGCCATTCAGAAATGCACCACTGTTCTTGATAATGAAGAAGGAGAAGATTTGAAATATTGCTGCGATCAAAGCTGAATGGCCTTGGTCCCAAACACGTGACTGTTCCGTGCGGTTCCCAAGACATTTTGTAAAATCCTCCCCTTTGAGGAACAGAATATATGTAACAAGTTTGAAAGCACTCGATAGCCCCCCCCCCACCCCCACCCCCTCTCTAGGACACCTTGGTCCCTCCACATGTCCGCCTGCGACCGTCCTGGTTATTTGTGACGGTGACGCCGGTGAGGTCCTGGCCGACTCTCTCACTGCTGTGGGTTCATCTATGGACGCAGCAGGTACGTGGACCACAACAACAATCTCTCCCAGCTTGTTGCTGAAATGAAAGGAATGCTGAGGGAGCGTTAGAAGTTGGAGCGCGTGAGCGGAGTTTGAGAGCGTGAGCAGAGTTTGAGAGCATGAGCGGAGTTTGAGAACGTGAGCGGAGTTTGAGAGCGTGAGCGGAGTTTGAGAAAGCACACAGGCGTACTGAGTGTGGTGGTCCAGGCCTGAAGAGCCTTTTGCGAGAGTTCATTAATCCTTTATGGAGCACTGTAAAATGCAAACTATTCTGAAATATCCTAGCACCAACCTGAAGCCCAAAGACACACACACACACACACACACACACACACACGCACGCACGCACAGCAATACTCACATGTGCATACACAAACATGTATGCAGACATATGTGTACACAAGCATATACACATCGACACACACACACACACGCACACACAAATACATATGCACACACGCGCACACACTCGCAGACAGACAAACAGACACACACAGCAATACTCACACGTGTGCACACAAACATATATGCACACATATGCACACACACACACACACACACACACACACACACACACACACACACACACACACACACACACACAATGTTATTTTGACTCAACCTTATAAAAGACTCAACCTTCTAATGGCTAAATAAACAGTAAGAGGGGGCCATTCACCATTCAATCTGTATCACATAGCATGAAGCACGTGCAGCAACACGGACACACACAACTCCCCCAGCCAGGGATAGGGCCATGTGTGTGGGACCACACACCACCACTCCCTGCTGAACCGAACGGCTGGAACGGACAGGAAGCCCAGCACTAACACAAAACTCCCCACCCATATGGGCCACGTGGCGGAGGACGTTAGAGGGACATGGCACAGAGTGCAACGTGTTGGAGCAGCTACAGGGGAGTGTGATGAGGACGGCCGGCGGTCTGGGCAGGAGTCACCGGCAGACGGGTCAGGTTAACGCGAACATGAGGGCAGCTCCCCTGTCGTTATGTGAAAGACGACTTGAAGGGGAGACCCGGACACGGGAGCCAACCGGCCGCCGACAGCACACACCGCCGAGCCCCCGGGCAAAACGTCTCACAAACGGAGACGCGCCACAGATGTTTAAAAGCAAAGTAGGAAACGCAGATGCACATGGTCCCTCTAAGATGCCTCCACCTGTAACATAAGAGAAAACGTCACCTCGCAATGGGTGTTGCCCCTCCCATAACCACTTGGTTCACTGCTTGTACCACACACACCATGGTTGCAGTGACCTATACGTTAAATTAACACATGGAGGATTGTTGTCCATATGAATCTGTACTCGTCATTGGCCGTACGGATCAGGCAGTACTCGTCATCATCTGTTCAGACCGGTCAGTATTCGTCATCATCTGTTCAGATTGGTCAGTACTCATCATCATCTGTTCAGACCGGTCACTACTTGTCATCATCTGTTCAGATTGGTCAGTATTCGTCATCATCTGTTCAGATCGGTCAGTATTTTTCATCTGTTCAGATCGGTCACTACTCGTCATCATCTATTCAGATTGGTCAGTATTTGTCATCATCTGTTCAGATCGGTCAGTATTTTTCATCTGTTCAGATCGGTCACTACTCGTCATCATCTATTCAGATTGGTCAGTATTTGTCATCATCTGTTCAGATCGGTCAGTATTTTTCATCTGTTCAGATCGGTCACTACTCGTCATCATCTATTCAGATTGGTCAGTATTCGTCATCGTCTGTTCAGATCGGTCAGTATTCGTCATCATCTGTTCAGATTGGTCAGTACTCATCATCATCTGTTCAGATCGGTCAGTATTTGTCATCTGTTCAGATCGGTCAATACTCCTCATCATCAGCACAGATCGGTCAGTATTTGTCATCTGTTCAGAATGGTCAGTACTCGTCATCAGCACAGATCGGTCAGTACTCCTCGTCGGCCGAATGTATCGGCACTCCTCGTCGTCTGTACAGATGGGGATTCCTCTTTGGCTGTACGGATTGGTTACTCCTCCCATGTATGATGAGGACTGCTACACCCCCCATCCATACACGCTCTCACTCTCCCGCGGCGTTCTGAATGCTTGGTCTGTCTGCCAGAGCCAAATATTTACCATCAGCCCTATTCAGGGCATTTCCGAATGGCGTAAGCATATCAACAACGGTAAGGATTGCGTAATTTCACACAACGTTCATATGAAGGCATCGCCTGCTCTGGTTCTGGCTTTGGTGTTGCAACAGACTGTAAGCTTTCATGTGTGAAGACAAATAGAAGTGTCAAGCTAAAGTAAACTACAGCGTCGGCTGAGTGCTTAACGCCCATCACAGAACCTGCATGCAAATGATGTTTGGCACAAAGCATCAACTATTCATGACGGTGACCCAAATTCTTCTGGTAGGTTGTCAGGTTGAGGTTCAGGAAGATACTGCATTTGAACAAGCGCTACTTTATAAAGATTCGAACAGAATTGCAGCGGGCTTGCCAGGACACAAGGATGGCTTGGTTTTTAGATCGCTGAAAATTATTATGGACCTTATGTGCATTTGTGCTCGCCTGTGTTCTCCCTATGTGTGATTGTGCACGTGTGTTCTCTTCAAGTATCATTATATGTGTGTGTGTATGTGTGTGTTCTCTCTTTGTGCCATCTGAAGTGAATCGTGTATTTTGCACTGCGCAAAGTGCCTCACAGGGAAAAATAAACCAGTTTGTAATTAAGTGAAAAGAACTCATTCCCTCCACACTCCAACCTGAGATCTCTAAACCATCTTCCCGTTTCCCCAAAGCAAAAACACCTGAGCAAAACTACAGCGGTTTCAAGCTGCTCACATTTACGGTAGAGCTGGAAGTCTGAGCGTCGGGCTGGGGTTGCCTCGCCTGCACATAAATCACATGAGCCAATAGAACACCTCCATATGCAACATGAGGAATATTCCTTCCTATTTTTGCATCTCAGGTAGGCAACGAGCACCCAATAAGATTTAAGCGCTCCCTTTCATAAAGCGGTTGGAGTGGTTATTAACGTCACAGCAAAACGACGCTCATTAATTATGAGCTAGCCGGTAAAGGAGCCGCTAAAGGTAATGAATTGGAAATGAGCTGGCGGGTGTGCGCGCGTACTGTAGCGCATACGTTGTGCGCATGCACGCCGCTTTGATCCTGATCCGAGCTGTCAGAATATATGCATGAAGTCGGGAGAGGGGAGGCCTGGATCAAAGCCCCTCCATCCTTATGAAGGAAAGGTGCTTTGTCTATAGAATGATGCCCGATCAATGGCACACACAATGAAGGGTTCATACATATTGATACTGGTGGAGAGAAAAATGCCCTTGCTGGTACGCCCAGACATGCCTGTGTGTGTGTGTGTGTGTGTGTGCAGGCTCTGACACACACACACACACACACACACACACACACACACACACACACACACACACACACACACACACACACACACACACACACACACACACACACACACAGGGTCTTAATAAAGAAGGCTCATTAAAGTGCATGGTATAAAGATCTTTCAAAAGCTTTTTAAAGGTACATTAGACAGGGAAGAAATAAAAGGTTCAACAAAACACTCCATTAGCCACTTGAATATTTTATCAATTTCATGGCTTTGTAATATCACACAAACACATGCGCGCACGCCAGTGCACACACACACACACACACACACGCATGCGCACGTGCACACACACAAACATACACACACGAGGTGCTTTTCTTTTCAATCTAGTTGTTCTATTATTTGATGAGACAGATAAAATCAACTCACAAAAATAAGGGTCAAACACTACAGGGTTTAGCATTAGCACAGGCACCCCAAATAACATATGCTTAAACCAGAAATAAATTAAATCCACCAGCAACCCTTAACAATACTCGGTGCACTACACCAATCAGAGGGTTTGTGGGATCTGTAGTCTTCCCCACCCCCTCCCCAAAAAACAGCAGCTAGGAGACACGTTATCCTCTAACTGAGCTAAGATCATTTTTATTTTTCTCTTCTAAGGGCTGGTGTGAGGGCTTAGACTATGCAGGCTGACCCTGGATCAGTGGAGAGTGGACAGCAGCATGTAAATCCTCCTGCCAGTGGGGTGAAGTGAGGTGAAAGTGGGTAACAAAAGCACAAACAGCTAGCAGTGCTCCCCGAGACAGACATGCAGACAGACACCCACCTACCCACACCCGCCCGTACACACACACACACACACACACACACACACACACACACACACACACACACACACACACCGGTGTATACTCACGCATATGCACACACACTCACTCACTCATTCTTATTTACACACATATATAGACACACACACCCACGATCAGACATGGCCATTCCTCTCCCTCACACACACACACACACATACACACTCACACACACTCACACACACACACACTCACACACACTCACACACACTCACACACACACACACACACACACACACACACACACACACACACACACACACACACACACACACACACACACACACACACACACAGTGCCATTTCTCTCCGGCTGGCCCACAGTGGGTGAGCAGCAGCCGACTCCTACCTGCCCTGAATGCTAATCAGTCCAGGGGTCTGCTGCCCCCCCCTCCCTTTTTCTCTCTCTCTCTTTCTCTCCCTCTCTTGCCCCCCTCCCTCATTCTCTCTCCCCCCATTTCTCCATACCCTCCTGCTCACCCTCTCTCTCTCCATCCCCTCCCCATGTCCCTCCCTCCCTCCCTCCTTCTCCATCTCCCTCTCCCTCCCGAGTCTTGGACGAAAGGGGCTGATGATCCTTCAAAATTAATTAGATCCCTTTTTTTTTTTTTTTGAGGGCGCCATTTTCTTCCTTCTTCTCCCTTCATGTCCCTCTCCCAAAAAATACCTTCGCCTCTCTCCCTCTCTCCCTCTCTGAGTTTTATGGGTTTTTGTGTTCTTCCCTCCTTTTTAAAAATAGGTTGAAGAGAGGGAGAGAGAACCGGTTTCTCTGCGTCCTGTCATTGATCTCCACTCATTTTCTCTCCCTCTTTTTTCTCCCCTCTCTCTCTCTCTCTCAGTGTAACTGTGCCGAGTGGCTGCGTGTGTGTCTGCCTTTGTAGAGCTAGCTGTCAATAAATCCCCAGAGGTCAGTTTGTCTGGGAGAGAGTCAGACACAATACTCTAGGCTGCCACCGCCATGCCCTGCTGCCATAACAAAGAGCACAGAATGGAAGAGAAAAGAGACAGAGAGAAAAGAGAGAGAAAGAGAGAGAGAGGATGAAGAAGAAAGCCTCAGAGAGAGAGAAGGACAGGAGAGGAATTCAGGTTAATCAAAGGCTCTGTAATGAGCCGGCCATCTCATAAAGAATGCAGAGTGGTGACTGGAAATCATTTTTATCAGGTCTGTGAGACAGAGAGGGAGAGAGGGATGGAGAGAAAGGTGAGGGGTGGAGGGTGGGAGGCGGCGTTGGGCAGAGCGTAGATGGCGGGCGGGTGTGGGGGGGGCACGGAGGCAGGAGGGCGGGAGGGGGGGCGCGGGGAAAGGGAAGGATGTCAGCCCTCTGAATAATATAAATCTTGAATATGCAAATGTGACTTACAATGCACAGCACATTGGCGCATTGTCCTGTGCATCAGAGCCCGGCCCCTAACAGCACCAACATGGCGGTTCCCTCCCAGACGGCAGGAAGTGGAGAGAATGCCTTGTTTATTTTTAACACAGTCTAGCTGTGCATATTAAGGACATAAATATATTAATGAGTCGGAATGATGTGCTGACCCGCTTTTCTCTCCCGTCTGTGAACAGTAAACCCCAAAGAGAGGTCTCCTATATCACAGATGCCGACAACGCCATGACGACGCTCGTTTGTTTTTCTGTTGTGTTTTTTGTTTTTTTACGGTGTCGGTGATGAGTGTTTGGCCAGTGACGGAGATGGCCCTGTAGGGTGGGAGGGCCTCTACACCGCTGCGGTTGTGGTGAGGCGGGACGCGGGGGGCACGCCGCTGTTATCTGGTTAGCTGTCACTGTCGTAATGTGACGGTAATTACAAATCGCTAAAAAATCCGGAACATGGAAAAGCATGAACGTGTAACCCAGTTGGACGTAATGTAACAGCACAGTCATGGCTCGGTGATCTCTTCTGGAAAACATTTCACTGTAAAGAAGGAGCCCTGACCTTTCATTTCATAATAACTTTATTCAATTTCTAGGTGATGGGAGCCCACATGATTGGCTGTGTGCCATCTTCATGACCTAATGTGTATGTGAATACTGAACAGCTTAAGTGTGTAACCACTTATATCAGTTTAACACACGAATTTGTTCTTTAAAGAGATTATTACAAGAATGGCCGTATAAGGGGTTAAGAATTTACTCATACAGGTTCACCATGACCTCGCAGGCACAGGAGCCAGGAACCCGAAGACATATGTGGTCAGGACCGGGGGAAAAGATGAGAAATTTGTGGACAGAACATTCTACTGTTGCCTTTGTCTTTCCGGTTTGTGAATCAAGTGCATTTCAATTATTTAAAAAATAATAATTGTTCTTGTCCGATGTTCTTTGTATAAATCTGGCAAGGACACTTCAGCATTGCAGACTCTTTCTTTCAACATTCTAATCATGTGACATAGTGACCGTGAAGTTCTTACATCATGAAGGTTAAAACAATACAAAATCACTGCTATACACACCCACCACGTTCTCTCATGACCTCCCTAGAGCAAAACTCATCATCCAGTTCAAAGAAATAACTTGTCATTGATGAATGTTTACAAAACATGGAAAACAGCTAAAAGACCAGCAGACCCACAAAATGTTTTTCCCCTAGCGTGTCAGAGTTGACAGAAGCTGCGTGTCAGAGAGCACCAACCAGAAGCACCATCCAAACCCCAGCTTTTGATGTGCACCCCCCCACCACCCCATCCATCTAACATCATTACATGCACTAATTAAATTATCGAACAATATAAATCACAGAGTTGAGTGCTTTAAACTCAACTCTTCGTGCAATTATGTATAAACATGAAAATTAGCAGATAATACCTGTAATGCCGCTAAAACATGGCCCTTGATGGAGAGCCTGAGAAATGCCTGCTCGAGCTTGGCTTTTAATTGATTTCCCTTTTGCTCTCAGCATATGAACCCCGCAGGCAGGAGATCCATCATTTGCATTGACAAACAACATTAACGAACACCTACACGAAGCTTAAATCACAAACACAGACCATGTTCCTGGAAACGCTAGCTCCACTTGTTGGCATCGGTGACTGAGGCGAGGGCAGTTGTAAATATATAACTGGAATGTATCCAATTATTCTCCATTCTGTGATACATTAAGTAAAGACAGGGGAAGCTAAAGTATAAGAAGTGAATGAAATGGAGAGAGAAATAGAGAGGGACAGGGGTGTGGGGGAGGGAAATAAGTTACATGTCAACACGTGTGTGGTGGCAGTATCTCTGCAGGCCAAGTGAGTCGTATTTTATGGTCAAGCAGAAGCAGGAGAGTGAGTGAGCTCAGTGGAGAAAAGGTCTTTTAAGGTGACGCTAAAGTCCCACTAGAGTTTAAACTCTCAGACTTTACCATGTGTGTTTTGTCAGACTACAGTTTACCATATCAGATAAGTTTACCATCTCACACTAGAGTTTACCATGTCAGATTAGAGTTTACCATCTCACACTAGAATTTACCATGTCAGATTAGAGTTTACCATCTCACACTAGAATTTACCATGTCAGATTAGAGTTTACCATCTCACACTAGAGTTTACCATGTCACATTTACCACCTCACACTAGCTTACCATCTCACACTAGAGTTTACCATGTCACATTTACCACCACACACTAGTTTACCATCTCACACTAGAGTTTACCATGTCCAATTAGAGTTTACTATCTCACACTAGAGTTTACCATGTCAGATTAGAGTTTACCATTCACACTAGAGTTTACCATGTCACATTTACCACCTCACACTAGTTTACCATCTCACACTAGAGTTTACCATGTCCAATTAGAGTTTACTATCTCACACTAGAGTTTACCATGTCCAATTAGAGTTTACCATCTCACACTAGAGTTTGCCATCTTACACTAGAGTTTACCATGTCTGATTAGAATGTACCATGTTAAACTAAAGTTTAAAATAGTGTTTGTCAGATTAGGGTTTACATTAGTTTCCCATCTCACACAAAAGTTTACCATGTCATACTGAAGGTTAAACTAGAGTTTAGCATGTCAGATTAGAATTTACACTAGAGTTTACCATGTCAAATTACAGTTTATCATGTCAGATTAGAGTTTACCATCTCAGCCTCAGGTTAGAGTTGTAAATTAGGTTAGGCTATAAATACAGGCCAAACTGCACAAGGACACAGCACTCAGAAAGAGAGAGAGAGAGAGAGAGAGAGAGAGAGAGAGAGAGAGAGAGAGAGAGAGAGAGAGAGAGAGTGTGAGTGTGAGTACTGCTGAATAAAATATTGCTTTTTTTCCCTGTGATTTGAGGGGAAACACATTCCTAAGCACTGCTGGACTGTAACTCTGGCCAATGAGGAGGGCTGAGATGAGACACCGTCATTGTCATGAGCCTCGTTTTTCATTAATTTATTTATTTTGGGTTGAATAGGCGACCTCACCAAATGGAGGCCAATTATTTTTGGGAACCTTTTTATCATGAAACATAAACTGGATTGCATAAAATAGTATTCTATTGAGTGTGCGATACACATTAGCTGAAAAAAAAACTGGTTACAGTTAATGGCTGTACCTCTGAAGAGAAAATATCTCCTGCTTATGTTTTTACCTATACTGTATTTAGCCTTTAATAGTGAAAACATATATATAATAAATATACATACATACTATATATATATATATATATATATATATATATATATATATATATATATATATATATATATATATATATATATATATATATATTATATATATATATATATATATATATATATATATATATATATATATATATATATATATATATATATACACACACACACACACTGTGTGTGTGTGTGCACGTGCGCAAGCATGCGTGGGTGTAAGTCTGGCATGTAGCTACAAGCATTTCAAACCTAACACACCCCTTCATGCCTTCATTATGCCCAAAACCACACACAGGAACCAAAAGATGCTAACAGCGTCATGATGCTAAACTTTCCACGGGCCAATGTATACAAATGCAGCGAAAACCAAGCAGTGCTTACCATGCTGACCTGCTCGGGCATATCCAGAGGGAGATGACAAGGGCAGTGGCATGTCTTCTCTTCCTCCACGTGTCACATACGCTCTGACCAAAAAAACACAACACAAAAAAAAAAAACCCTCCAAAAAAACACACTCACAGAATCGAGCTCGAAGCAGGCCCGGGAAACTCGCACTCTTTATCCACTGATGTGGCTTCCTCTGATTTTTAAGCGACTGCTACCCTTTTCTCTCTCTCCGTGTCTCTCTCTCTCTCTTGCAAGTACAAGGCTGGCACGTGAGAACAAGGAAGTGAAATACAGTGTGTGTGTGTGTGTAACGCGGTGCACTTCCTATGCACCAGCGCGGCAAAGCTGACCTGAAATGACCTCGTGCACTTTGGGACCGGGGCCAACTTGGCCTTCCGGAGCAGTGGAAGAGAAAAGAAGAAGAGAGAAGAGGAGTCGTCGTCCTGTATGTAGCTCAGCTCCACACCGACGCCAGTACTAACGCTTTTTCCTCTTTTTCTTTCTTAAATCCACTTATGACTTGCTGGCAACGACTTTTTCCTAGTCTTGTTGTCACTTACACCGATTGACTGGTGGTGTATATTTCAATACACGCTCTGCTATGATTTTAATGATTCACCTCAGTGTTCTGAGCGCTGGCCTTCCCCCGTAACTTTACAGAACACCGCGTATATCCTGAAACCTTGGTTTAAACTTCACTGGTACTCTGGCCTAAATTCGGCCCAGTGCACGACTCCTTCCAACCCATGTGGAAATGCAAAGAAAAATAAATCCTTATTCATTTCTCCTATGCCCTTCCACTTAGCAAATCCACAAAGAAGGGAGGAATTATCTTCTATTTTCAAATGCAACAGGTCTCAATGGTCTTGTTGCCGTTCCCTTAAGGAGTCACCATCTCAGTACAAATGAGCAGCAGTTTTATAATGGGAGGCAGTGCCTGGAATTGGGGAGCCATATCATTTAAATATGAAAGCTGTGCGCCCACACCGACTATCCCAAGTGAAAGTGGCGAGGGTACGAGGTGCAGGGGTTTTTCTGAATTGGGTTCAGGCCCAGTCTTACACAACTCCCATGCATTTGTCTACATTTATTTGACTGAAATGCACTGTTCTCTGGAAATGGGGGGGTGTTGGGTTTTTTTTTTTTTTTTTTGGATTGTTTTGTTTTTGTGAAAATCCAAGCTCGGGTTTTCTCTTATATCGACTCACCAGTGGCTGAAGAGTTTTTGCATACAAGATATATTTGCACATCCTGAGCTGAAAATAAATCCAAAAGAGGTCTGGAAACAGTCTGAACCATGTTACCATGTTCCCATGTTACTATATTTTCATATTACCATGTTACCATTTTATCTATCCAGCTATCACAACAGGAAAGCATCATGGATCAATCATTTTTAAATTAATTTATTTTATAAAATTTTCACCTTTTTACTTTGCCTGTTTTTTTGTGAGATGAATATAGCACAAGAAGCTTGATGCAGTAATGTTAGCTTGTGAGGCCTCTCTCATTAATGCTAACACTAATGTCACTTCTACCACTAGCCCATTTTAATTATGGCTAATTGTCTTGCTAGGTACTGTTTGCCAATCAACTGCACAATCTCTCGTTACGAGAATGCATTTAGACAACAACCCATATGTCGACCATATTTTGGCATTAACCTCCCAACCCCAACTAATACTGTTTTCTGACATGCACTCTTATTTTGAAAAACAAGAATGAATTGTGAAGACGGGATATATTGTTTCCAAATGTGCCCTTTCTCCAGTACAATCTGGTATCCCCTCTCTTCATTGTCATTTTAAAAGGTTTTAATGCACCCAACTTCACCTGAGAAAAAACTTCAACAAACATTTTTGTTTCAGAATACCTACAGCACTAATATTCAGTGGACATTAACAGTGGAAATGGACCATCTCATGAACCAGCATTTAACATAAACATGAATTTTACATTAATTCATTCAATAATTTGTATTTTTTTCAATTCAGTCACAGAAGAAGGTGATTGCCATAAGAAATCAGACAGTGGCTCCTGTCAGTATACGTCATGTTGCCTGAACACCATAGACAAGGTCATAAACTAAATATATCTAGATATACATACATATACAGAAAGCAACAGCATACACCGAAAACAAAGCCTGAACGAATGCCTTCATCTAATGTGACAGAATTTCCACACGTTTGACTTTTGTAAATGTCTGTGGGGGACCTGTGGAATGGTCTGAATTTACCACACTATTGGCAGTTTGTCGATATGTTAATGTACTAACTTTTTCACATAATCATCATAATCGTCATCATCAGCGATGCACTTCTTAGCTCCTTAAAATAATTATTTTGCCTCAGTCCCCTTAATTTTTTAGAGGTAAAAGAAAATAAAAAAAGAAAACTAAATTAAAAATTACATCCAGAAAAACTGTGACTACCATGCCTTTAACAATTTGGATGCCGCTCCTCAAATATTGTTTAGAAAAATATCATAATATTGTCTTGTGATTATTTGCTTATTTGCTGTGCTTATTTGACTGAATATGTTGTTTCACTAAGCCATTTTAACAGAAGGTGAACCATTTGACTACTCATGTGACAGGCTGCTAAACGATTCGAACCCTGCAGCAGACACTGGTACAATTACCGTCTTATCGTGTTGCTACAGACGTCCATGGCAACTGCCAAATTTTAGAAGGTGAAAAAAAGATAATAGTATAGCATAGGCGAAAAGGCTGATCGGCAGTATGCAGCAAGTCATGAGATTCTTAAAAAAAATCTCAGATTCGGTGCTGGTGGTGTGGACCCACTAGGGTGCTCTCTCGCCACTTCACCCCGGACCTCTGCGCGACCCCTGGGCCTCCACACACGGCTGTAACGAGGGTCGCACAAGGCAGGACGGGGAACGGGCTCCCGACACGCTCATCAGCTGGAGATTACCGAGATTACCGGCGTTCGCTTTCGGCCGAGCACCCGACCGGATTGAGCCGAATTGTTTCTCGTTGCCGTTTGCCTGCGGGTTTGAGATGGAGGGAACTGGGGGGGGGGGGGGGGGGGGGGGGGGGTCATGGCCTGTGATGAAAATGACTTCCGTGATACGTAGCTTTATGTGGGTCGAGGCACGAAATTAATTACATTTGCTCGGGACGTATTATTTTACAAAATGGCAGCCGCTCGTGGCCGTGTGCTGCTTAGCTTATGTTCTATGGCGGCTGGTGAATGAGTGTCTCCTGTGCCCCCGCGTCCGCCACTCCGCTGCGCAGCTAAATGGGCCTCGCGCGTCGGATCAGCACGGTTCCGCGACAGAGCAGGAGGAGTCCTGGCACCACGGCGGAGTGTGAACGCGTGTGAAAAGCCTCCTGTTCCGAAACCCTCGCGCCGTGCCAGGAGTTCTTGGCTGATTGGAAAAGGGAAAGAAAAAACACACACAAAAAAAAAAACCCACACCCTCGCACGAGTATCCTGGGCACGGGGCTTCCGTAGTGGCCCCTCCATGCTCCTGAGACTCTTGTCTCTCAAGCCCATATCCACCACCCCCACCCCCCCACCTGCCCCATCCCCGAATCGGCCATGGTGGCGACTGGGCCCAGCCGACCGTGCTAACGCGTGCCACAGCTGATGGTCCCTCATTACCCGGCATGAGTGATGGGGGGAGAATCACACCGCTTTATTTTAAGAGCTGAACTGGCCTTTATGGTAGACAGCCTTGTGTGGTATGGTATTGTATGCCATTTCGTGATGCTGTCCCTATATATAGCTGGGATGTTGATAATGACATACAGCCTTTCAGAGGGCAGCAGTTATCAGCCTTCATTATTATTATCTTTATTATCAGACCACCAGTTGGCAAAAATGGTTAACAAACACACACAAATGTATACATACATATACACATAAATGCATGCATGTACACGCACACACACACACACACACACACACACACACACACACACACATACATATGTGTGTCTATATATATATATAAATTCAGAAGTGTTTGCCATGTCTACTCTGCTCATGCGGTACACAGACGGTAAGGTGTCATGCTCTGCACACTGGCCAGGTGGTATTTCCACCGGCCTCTTTCATCAATGACCCGTTTTTGACAACGTTGGCTGTATACTCCAAATATGTGCACATAAATATGAACCTGGCTCAAAGTCTTTCCAGATCTATGCATGGAGCTGCAGCGTATGATGCAATGTTTGGCTCCTCTGTCAGTGTCATATCATCATGAGAGGAGTGGGTAACAGGAGCAAGAGAGGAACACACTGTCCCTATCAAAGACAAACCAATCGGCATTCTCCCTTTTTTCTACACATCCACGCAAGCCTCAAGCTCAAATCTGCCCAGACAGAAGCCATGTGAGATATCCCTGACTAAGCAGTCCATCTTGGGGGAGGGGGGTTGGTGGGCGTTTGGGGGGGGTTACCTCATCAAATGGCTACCTTGCGTGTGCTTTCACTATATGTGTAAAGGTTAACGTAGAGTGTTGATATAAAGAGAGGGTCCAAACCAACACTAATGGGGTCAGAAAACGGGTTCATGGTATAGGAACCTCAACAAAACAACAGCACCAAGAATACGGGCTCCTTGGTCCAGCAACCATACACAGTCGGAGCCCACAGCCGTGTCTACCTAACCTGTAACCTCACTCTCCGGAAGTCCATAAAACTTCTACAGGTTCAAAGAAGAGACGGCACGGGAATAAACCGGGACTGGGCGGACCTGGTGCTATCAGGTAGGCATAGCCAGAGAAGGCCTGAGCTTTTATCAATGCTAATAATAATAATATAATAACATGTGGCGTGGAGAAGGTCTTGTAATAAAGATAATAATGGTGGTGAGGGATTGAGAGAGCTGAAGTTTGACTCCACGCTTATAACCGCGGATGTCTAGTCTGGAGTGTACGTCTACGCCTATTCATACCCGCCGCAGAAAGGTCAGCAAAGGACACGGAGGCTGCCTGCTCTCTGACACATGAGCTGTGAGAGAGGAACGCGGCAACGTAACGCAACACCGTCAATACGCCATCACGGGCGCGGGCGTGTGTGTGTGTGTGTGTTGGGGGGGGGGGGGGGGGGGCACATATGTCATGAAGGTAAAGCACACAGCGGGGCTGAAAAGAAAATAACGCGGCTCTGAAGAGTCGTCTGTTTCAAGGGCAGGTTGGTCAGAAGTGCCCATGATGATGGAATGGGAGAGAGAGAGTGTGTGTGTGTGTGTGTGTGTGTGAGAGAGAGAGAGAGAGAGACGATGTGTCAAGGTAAACACACACACACACACACACACACACACACACACACACACACACACAATAAGATCTCTCCTCCATCAAATCACTCTCCTTTTAAGCGGTGAGAGGCTTCCGGCCCGCGCCGCAGGGTCTCGGAGCCGTACTCCAAGACAAGCCCCTTTCAGCACGTGAGTGTCAGTCACATAAGAGCACGAAGGGCCGCTTCATTTGACCTTAAGGGCCCCCCTTCACCTTTCAGACAGGGTGTAGACGTTTAGCGTGGATTTGCATGTGAAGCCTCCGACCTCCACCAGCATGCCCGTACGGCTCCGCCTGCATCTGGGTGGAATCGAACGCCCCTCCCACAAGAGCCTTAACGAGCACCATGGCCCAGCTAAAGATCACGCACATCACAAGGACCTAATGTCACATCTACATGATAATGTCAGCATCTCTGCTCAGGGGCTGCATCCATAAAGATGCAGTCAGCAGGGATGTTTTTTTTTTTCCTTAGATAAATTACATGTAAATTGACCTGTGTTAACCGGCAAGGTTTATACAGCATATCAATAAAACTGGTCTACCGTGAAAAACCGGAGGCCAAAATCAATTCCTGAATGAATATTCAGCACTTTCAAAATCTGTTAAGACTAAATTTGGTAAAGACAGTTTTGCATCTGCTGCAAGAAATGACATGGGGGACCACAGACATGGGGAAAAAATCCTCATGTCTACGGAAAGCTTAAAAGGCCAAAAAACTCGTGATCCATCCTGATTCAGAGGTGGGCACTGGTGAATCACAGCAGTGCACAACAGGCCCATTTGATTAAGAACTGCTCATTCCAACTATACATAACAGAGTCAATAGAGTGAGAAGATTTCAACACAGTCTGTAAGACGATTACTGGCTCGTGTAAATGAGCGACCTTGCTCCAAATCACCACAAATTTCTCTGAAGTCTACAGCACAAGTTTTTCACAAGACTAAACATGTGCGGCACAGTTACAGTCTTTCAGACTTTCGGATATTGTGCGCGCGTCCCGAGCGTTTGAGCGCATGTGTGTACACAACAAGCAGGTCTATGTGGTGTGTTTTAGTTGGAAACAGAGGCGACTGTAGGCCTGCCGCCTGTAGCTGGTCCCAGTCGCACCGGCTGGGCACCGGCGAGCCTCACACAACGCCCTCCCTCTCGGGCTGAACAACGCCTTTGTTTCGCTAATAATCCCGCCGAAGAAATCTCAATCTGCCAAATCCGCCATCTGAAAACACAAGGCCTCTGGAAAGCTGACCTCCTCAGATTAATAACGCTTCCGCGAGAGCAGCGTGTTAGGACCGCCAGCCATCTCACAAGGGCTCTGCAGGAGCAGCCAAATTCTCATTACTTCCTATTTCACTGAGGAGAACGGCTATGTGAAGTAGCAGCCACGTGTAATACCGAACAACAACAACACAAAAAAAACCAGAAAGAAAGAAAGCAGACAAGAAAATTTAAATATGAATAAAAAGATCACCTTACTATCCCTTGTAATGGTATATTATGACCCTTTAAATCACCAAAGTGTGCCGCTGCTGTCGAATGTGTATTGTGTAGGGGAGAATGTTTATGGGAAGTTTCTGTTGGAGAAATGAAGAATGCTCACATAATATGAGACATTGTGTTTAAGCTTTGTTTGGTTTTTTATTTATTTTTTTGCTGTTGTTTTTGTGCCATGACACAACAAAAATGTGGTTTCTTAGGATCACGAGGACCACATTAACGGGGCCCAGAGCAAAGCAGGCTGCACTCCCACGTGACCATGTGACGCCGGACAAACGAGGAAGACGGGGGAGGGGCTTGGGTTTGGGGGGGGGGGGGGGGGGGGGTGTCTCGGGTCCCGGAGCGTGGAGCATGGAGTGGGGTTCCCAAACCCAGCCGTCAAAAGTGGGTCTGTGTGCTGAGACCGACTGCACTCCACGCCCACCAGGCCCTCACGCCCATCCCCTGCCAGTCTTTTCTAAATATACGATAGAAAGAGCCCGTGTAGTGTCTGTGGAGTAGTAGCTGAGATCAAAGGATAGCTGTACTACACAGTCATTAATAGTATATAAACATTATCCCATATGCTGTGCATTTGCTAAGCAGCTGCTGTTGTCGGTCGATGAAAAAAACAGCGAGAGAGAGAGAGAGAGAGAGAGAGAGAGAGAGAGAAAGAGAGAGAAAGGGAGGGAGGGAGGAAGAGGGAGAGAGAGGGGGAAAAAAAACCTCCATTTGACCAGCCAGAATCTAACAGAGAAGCTCGTATGTCTCTCTGCCAAATTGTCTTGGCAACAACAATTGTCCTGGCAACAGGTCTGCACACCTCTGCTCGCTGGATTCAAGGCTCTCTCCTGCTCCGCGAGACAACAAAATGTCTCCTCACTCCTGCAGATGGCTCCCTCAAACCAGGGCCTGGGCTCGCACACGTGCACTAAGTGCCGGCTTCCTTCCCAGCCCGGAGGGGCGGGATCAACAGCACCTGGGCCGCACCCCTTTTGCAATGCCTCACCCCCAAAACCCACGCCACCCCACCCCTCAACCCGCACCCTGCCTCGCCACCCCATCCGGCCGTTGGAGAGGGGGGCGTGCCTTCACTATGGCGATGACCGGGTGGGACACACCCCCTCCCCTGCGAGAAAGTCGTGCCTGGGCATTCCTGCTTTTCCGCCTGGTGACTCCGGACGTTTTGTGCCCCCCCGCCCCCTAGTCAGGAGGACAGGTGGACCAGTGACAGCTAGACTCTGTATTTTTATGGCAAACTTTATCTGGCCGTGCTTACCAGGACCAGGCGTTTGGCGTTTATGTTGCAACCCGCCAGCCTTTCAGAATACAGAGTACTTCTGCCCCGGCACAGCACGCTGCCGATAACAGGCGGGTAAGTGTGTGAAAAGGCAGGGTCCAAACTACACCAGCCACCTCCCACAACCCGGAGCATGTGCCCGTGTCAGGGTTGCTTTTTTCTTTTTTTTGAAAAGACACATACATTTGTACCACACTATTAGACACTCTGTGTAGCCAACCGTCGAATGACAGAACAGATTACACTGCTAGGGAACACGTTACATGCCAACAGCAATAAAGACCTGTTAACGGCCGCTCCGTAGAAACGTTTTAAACCCGGACTGTTTGTAAGGGTCTTTTAGATCCCACCCCACCCCCCCATGACTGAACTGTAGATTCCAGCTTCTATTGTGTGCTTGTAAATTCTTCCGAGATCTGAGCAGCGAACACATTTCAGACTGCTCCGTTCTCCAAAATGGAGGACATTCTATCTCTTTGTGTCTCTGAGTGGTGGCGGAGCTCCCTGGTCTAGCCAGCCCACACCCATCTCGCACAGCCCCGCTGTAAACAAATAGGAGGTAAACTTGGCAAAACCGGCGAGAGAGAATTCTTGGACTACCTCCATTTTATTTATTTATTTGTTTTGGGGGTTTTTGTGTCTCTCTCTTTTTTAAACAAACCATTTCCAGATATTTTCCTTTAGAAATCGCAGCGATCTCACATGGACTAGCGCAGCACCATATGGGGGTTGGGGTTAACTGAGGACACACTTACACCTTGGCAAACACACAGCTTCCCTATTAGAATCCAAGATACATTTTTCACATCAGTGAAATGCCTGTGTGCTTGTGGGTTGGTTTTTTTTAAAGGGGCACTCTGAGAAAAGGCACAAGGCGCTTACGTGCCCCGGCTTTTGCCTAAACAAAATATGTTTGGTAAAGAAATTTGGTTATTAACCATTAACTGCCTGACAGGTTTTATCTCTGTGTACATGCAAAAACGCTGCTGGCAGACAGTCTGTGCCATCTGTCCGCTTCAATGGAAATAAGACTCCCAGTAACGTCCCAGTGTTTAGGCCAAGCACACCACCACAGACCTGTTTATATCCAACACAGCAGAATTCACCAGCCTGCTTCACACACAGCCTATCAGAAACTTAGTTAACTCTTCAGCAGGTGTCAACCAGAACCGGTGTTTTACTCCGCACAGGGAAAAGACCCCACCACGCAAAGTCAGCACTTTTAACCTGCTAATTATATATGCAAAAAAGGCTGCGGATGATTGGTGGAGCTCCTTCGGTGTGGTAAAACTACTCTCTGAGGGAAATGTTCCCCCTGTGGTAGATGAGATCTAAGCGTGACAGTAAGAAACTGGTTTCCTGGTATGGGTGTGTAAGGCAGATAGCAGCGGCGCATGTTACTGCCCCCATACGAGTCATCTGAGGTGAACAATACACACATGCCTGGAGCACACGCCAAATCCTGACGCACGCAGTGACATTAACAAGCACTCACGGGAGGGCCGTGCAAGGGTCACACACACACACGTACGCACGCACACACACACGCGCGCGCACATGCACGCGCACGCACAGGCACACACCCACAAACACGCATGCACTCGTGCGCATGCACACACGCACACACCCACAAGCAAGCATGCACACGTGCGCATGCACACACACACCCACAAACACACACACATCCAGACAGATATAGACACTCAAATACACACACACACACACACACACACAGATATATACAGAGACACACACACACACAGAATCATACATACAGGAGCACATACACACACAAGCAAGCACGCACCCAGGCTGTGGTACGGAAACACAGCGCCGTCCCTGCTTAGAGTCTCAGCTGTTGGACTGACAAGCTGAGCGGAGACAAAGGGCTGGAGCCTCATCCAAAGGCCAGAGGAGCAGGGGTGTCATCGCCTATATTAAGGGCGCACTCTTCCAGCCACTGCCATATCACACCGCGCACTCCCACCAACACCCCTGCCCGTGTCACCAAGACGACTCAGACGCCTCACTCCACCCCACCCACAGAGACGTCACAAAAAAGAAATAAAAATCAGAAAAATACACGGAGAGCGCATTTAAGAATGACAGAACAGTATCTAAAAAGAGTTCCTCTCCAAATGTACAACATTTGAGAGAACCTTAAAAAGCAAAATTATACCAAACTTGTTGGAGTGGCAGATAAAGCTATGTGGAGGAGAGCAACTCCAACAATTTGCCAAGCCACCATTCTTCAAAACCAGCATGGAAACGAGGAACCTACTCAGCAGGACACAGCGTGACGCCTCAACTCAGACGAACATTCACACACTAACGGCAGAACCTTTAGGAACAGAACGGAAATCTGCAGCTCAATTAAGAAAAAGAATGAATGATTCACAAATTACCATAAATCTGCAACAACTGCAATACTGACAAACAGACAGCTGGAAGACTCTTGCTAATGGGGTGGGGGGTGGTGGTATTGTCTCTAGCAGTTACACAACGATTTGATAAAGGAAAGTCAGGCATCTTATAACAACAGGTAACTTATACTTGGGCAAGAGTACAAAGTGGCCGAGAAAGACAATGGAGTGCCACACAAGAGGAAACAGGAGTCTGGCTTTTTGCACAGTGGGGGAGAACAGGTGTCTGGAACCCCCTAGAACGCAGAACCCTCACTTTGATGACACCAAAGTAACTTTGCAGAGGTTCAAAGTCGTTGAAAGTGATAACACGGTAAGTCTTCACCTCCTTCACGTGACAACAGAGGAGAAACTGTGGTAAGATGTCACTGAAGATGTGCTATTCTTGTGCTGTTAGTATTGTACACACAGTCAATAACAGGACAAAACTTGGGGAGGTAGGACATTGATAGCATCATCTAAATAAGGATTAATATTTGAATCAATATTTGAATTTTTTAGATGAACTAGTTAAACGTTTGTTACTAGGGTGGTTTTGCACCATTTGGAAGGATCACTTGTCTTAACAGTTAATAACTTCCTGTAAAGCGTCTCGGAAAGCTACCATACTGACTAAAGCAAAAACAAATTCTTGCCTTGTGCTATTTTCATAAATATCGTCCAGATGTCCCATAGCCTCCTCTGCAGCTCATCTTACACAGAACAAATCGCCTCCCTCCATCTCCTCCTCATACACTTCCACCTTGTAGAATGGTTCCTTATTTAATGTATCACTGAGAACTTAAGAGAACCCAAACAAGTTTCTACCTGTTGGTAAGTGGTCCACGAGTGTGTGTCTCCTGATGTCAGGAGCCGGCTGCCTGCCAGCTCTCTGAGCGAACACATTACTGTGTTACAGGCTACATTTATAGTTTCAAGCTGGTACGCTTTGAGCTAATTGATTATTGACTGATTCCCGGACAGAGAAACTTTTATTTATCAGCTTTCTAGAGGCTGCACTGCATGTACATCATGTGTTTCCATGTCTCTGTGGCTGTCTTCACATGACGCAGGCGGACATCCAACTCAGCACAACTAATCATAAAGTCATAAAGGAGTAGCTTGATTTCTGAAGAACACCAATTCTACTGGTACAACACACCCTTTACTAACAACTTTAACATGGAGAATGTCTCACTGATTGATGGAAGAAGTTGAAAGGAGGCAGAAAGGGGACTTCTGATATAATACTCAATCCTGATTGGATGAGAGGGGATATTTCGATTGGTTCAAAATAATTTGATGTGTGCCACACACTATTCTCTCTCTAGTGTCCTTTCAGATGCATGACGGGTCAGGATCCTCTTACCCACATCCACCTCAACCAAGAGGTTTGTAAAAATATCCATAAATCAGCTGAGCTTACCTCTCTCTTTTGGATGGAGAACACCTTTCCTCTCCACCTTGCCTTGGCTGGAGTGGTCACATCTGATGTCCCTCTGACAGTGTTGTCTTCAGCCAGTCCGGACCAGTCACTGAGAACATCATACCCAATCAGATGTCAGACCTACAATGTGCATTCGAATAAACATCTTTGTGTCGACGCCAATGGTTTTTGCCGTTGACACTTTGAGTGTTCACTTGCGTGCCCAGCTAAAATGCAAGAACCCCTTAACACTGGCTTTGTGTCTACACTGCACATTACAGCAGCTGGCTCGTCAACATTTTGTCTCCATATTGCTACGCTGATATATTGGGGGTTGGAAGTGCTTCTACCGTGTTCTGATTCGGAGCAGGGCAAAAAAGAAAGAAAGAAAAAGAAAAAAGGAAAGAAAAGTTGTCCAAGTTATGTTTGAACAATGGCAAGTCGCCGGCTGGTCACCGTTACCATGGTTTCCATCTGTCTTCGTCCTTGGTGTGTGCTAGCTTCTTTAGCTTTGTAAAATAACGATGCACGACTCGTCTGTTTAATATCGAAAGAGTAAACATTCGAAACTTGCCTATTTACGTTAACACTGTTCACCCCTCGCTCCCTTTTCAATCGGCACTCTTCTAAACCCAGGAACATTCTGCATGCAGGATGCTCAGTTATTTTTATTGTATTCCAAAAATTTTTCCAGAAAACCTGTTGAACTTTCTCTGGAATTCAACAAGAAATCGCAATCTACAATCCTTGGGGGGAAAAGCAAGCCCTCCCCGTGGTCCACACCGGAACATCAGCACAAACAAAAGGCTCTTTTTCACCCAAGACTATCGAGACGAAACTATAGAACATCTTATGATATGCTGTAATAAACACAAACACCACATCGGCTCAGCATCTGAAGCCAAAAATGCAACTGAGGCCCATTCAAAATTTGGAGTCCTTGATACTCTTGAGGTAAAAAGTTCTTTTGAATATATACTAATGTATTTCTGGGTAATGTTACCCAGTGTATTAATCAATGTGCCAGAGGTGCACCTTGCGGAAATGGCACAGTCATAATTTCATAGGCTGGTAACTGATAAAAAAAAATCTATATCTTATAGAAAAAAAACAGCAATAGTTGTCATCTTATCTGCCCACATCCCACAAGCATTCAAGGAATTTGGAACTCAATGTGAGGAACAATGGGGAAAAAAAACACAAAAATCCCAACATATATATATATGTATGTACACATAATAGAGATCAGGTTTTCTTGAATGCAGATTATGTTTGGTCATTGACTAAAAGTGAGTATTCATAAAGGAATCCATTACCAGCACACTTCATTCTATCACCTGACTCTCTCTGTCCTGGACACTTGGAGTCTAATCAGACTCAACTTCTGAAAATGTCAGATTAGATGTACACTGAACATACTTAACATCACAATAAGGTAACGGCATGAATAGGAATATATGAACCTTTTGTTTAAATCATCAACTTTTTTAACTAAGCCAGGGTTATATGCTCTTTACATTTATTACATGTATATATCATTTGGAGAGGTGGAGGTTGAAAATAAGACCAATCAAAAACCCTATAAACTTTGATATCTGGCAGTCAAGACTGTTGCTAAGGTCTATTTCAAGTCTGTCATGTGACCCTCGTTCATATCACCATCTTCCTCAACTGCCATTCTCCGACAAGTCACCGTGACATTTTCTTAATACCTTTGCAAAACTTTCAGCAAGGGAATTAAGTGGAGAATGAAATTAATATTTGATTATTAACAGCCAAATTAGTGGTGTTAGGTGAAAATAGACTACTATTTCTAAGGTCTGTGAAATAGTACAGCCGGTTTCATCATCGCAAAGCCCCCCTTCGAGGCTCTTTTTCGTATTTGGCCTTGACTTTCAATTAGACCAATGAAGGTCATTTCTCCAACAATGGTTAGAGTATCCCTGTATGTTAACGTCTGTTCTCACAGAACACCATAAGTATTTAATTCTGTTCACACAGAACACCAAAGGTACTTAACAGGAACCTTATGTATGTTGCTATTGTGTAGTCTTCCAGATTACCCATGTGTGATGCCCTCCAGTATAAATGACCTGACTGAGGAACTATGGTTATAATTTTTCCGAGTGTCATTCTGTCAAATAGGGAGGTGGTAGAAATGGCACAGCTAATCAATTCCAAGTAAGCTACCAGGGCCGTTAATATGTGCCTGGGTGTGACATAGGAGAGATGTCTTTGAAGTCCTAACACAGTGTCTCCAAAACAAACACCATGTAAACACTCTAGTCCTCCAGTGCCAGCAAGCTGAAAATCCATTTTATTGGCCAGTTTAATTAATTAATTTCTTTATTTTAGACTCATGTTAAGTGTGATGATGAGAAACGTTACATTTATGAAGGTAGTTAAAGAGCTGATAAACTGTGGCTATTTACACTGTACAAATCAGCTGGCACTAAGAGCAAATCCTATACTCAAAATTGAGCTGAATACGAAATCTAAATAAAGAAGAATTTCTAATAGGTCTAAAAACAGATATTAGCTTTTATATAACAAACATAAGTGATAGTAAAACACAGGCTTCACCACATAAATATATCAAAATTAGTAGCACCATGAACTATTACAAAGAAAACGTAGGGCTTAAGTTCTGTAATGAGTTAACGCATATATTAGTTTTAATAAACAAAGAACTGCTCTCAATATCTCCATCAACAAGTGACCTTAGAAATGTTTGTAGATCACATGATGAGCAGACAGGACATAGGATAAAACAAATTATTCTATTCAGAAGAAGTAATATTAATAACATTAAAGGTTGATGCTTATTAACACTCTACTTTTAGGCATGAAATTGTTCACTTGTCTTGAAAAGATGATAACGCGTATAAGGGTGGCTACCGAGCTTATTACATATGGATTGCTGAACTTCATGAACTGGCTAATATATACCTAGACAACGAAGTGCTTGCAAAGTGTACGCAGACAATCACGTTTTTTATGCAGTAATGGGTTAAAAGTGCTCACTGAATATATCCGCTGAAAAAAATTAGAAGGAGTGAAAGTTCAGAACTGATAGTGAATTCTTGCTGTACATGCCAAAGTAAAAAAAATATATTTTCAGTTTTGAGGTGTATTATAAAAATGCTTTAGAGGGACTTGCACAATTGTACAGCCACCTGGCCTACAACACTGGAGAAGGCGGCACATGCATGGGCCAGACGGCCCCCACCCCATCTTCCCAAAGCTGGCATGCAACTCTGAAACTGACTGCAAATTTGTTAGGTATACAAAGATGTTGAAATAAATCAGCTCAATTGAATACATGTAAATTTGAAAAACCAAAGCGACAAGATTACAGTTCAAGTCAGGGGATATAAATGTTGACCTTATTGAAATAAATAAACTGCTAAAGCCCGTGGGCTATATATAAAATGTCTTATTTAACGTATAGAATGCTTTATTTTGTGCTAATGAAAGGTACACTATGCTCTCAAAAATCCAATCAGATTGAGTCATTTATATTACAAATCGGTTAATTTATTCACTTTTTGTTCGTTACGTAAAATATATATTAATGGATCTGTCAGAAAACACACTTCTGTGTGCCCTATGGCAGAATCAAAATGTTGAAAAATAGAAACTGTTGAAAAAATAATATCTGGTAGATTCTGAATTGGTATGCAATTCGCAGATGTGCCAAGAAAATATCGATTTGGGAATGGTGCTACATTTTATGGTAACTCGGAGCGAGCGTGACCTTTCACCTTTATACAGAAGGTGCGCACATCCCTTACGATCTCGTGCAAGCCCAAAATAGCGTTTTTATAAAGGAATTAGCTTAACAACTTGGTTAAACTTTCCATAAAGACTAAGTAACAATATTTCGATGCCTGAGCTGTTTAAAAGCTCTGGGCACAGTGTGCAGCTAACTACTCTGATGCTTTTCCCACTATAACCTGCGATGACCCATAATGTGAAGTTGCGGCCTACTCAGGACCGTTTTACGGAGCCACTGCTGAACATTTAACAACACAGACAGCTATTGCAATAGTGCAACGTAGTTGGTTTAAAACTGGACGTCAATTTGCGTCAAAGGGACGTTAAATCCCTCTGTTAAACTGTAACAATGTCTCCACACACCGCAGAATAACAGCTCAAACCCAGTTCCGACAATCGCAAAATGAAAGAGAGAATCGGTTGCTCTTAGACCCGATGAATTTAATCATTAAAATGTATAAAGCACATTATCAATAACTTGGTGCCTGAATGCATGGCATGTTTTACCATACTGAGTCAATAAAAGTTCCAAGGTCGCATACGCATGTTTGTTAGTCTGTTTGGCAGGTCAACATCTCGGAAGCAGTACTGTTGCTAATACGCTTAAATGTTTTTTTTTCCCCAAAAGACAAAACTATATCACCGTGTCATAAATGAACAAGTTTGCTATCTTTTCAAAACAGCACGCCTTAAGAAAAGCTTTGCAATAACATAATCAACATCTATAAGCTTTTTAAAAAGCTCCATGAAATCCAAAAGTCTTTACAAGTCAGTCTTTATAAACATAGACGCATGTTTTAATATAGACTAACACTGAAGAAAAGAGATGGAAAACGTACAAAAACCGACAAGGCGACACACTATCTTGTGTTGTACCACGGGCCAGCGTCTTGGTTCTCCTACTCTACGGAGATAATAATATCACCGCTCCGACCGGACCGCTGCTCACGGGCCCGACTGCCTCCCGAACGGAGTACGATCTCTTTTTTTTTCTTTTTTCTTTCTTTTTTTAAATTAATTTCTTTTTTTTGTTTGTTTGGCAAGCGGCTGAACTTTCGTCTTACTGAAATGCTAAAAAAAAAAGTATTTACAGTTGGGTGGACTGTAAATGTGTGCGTCGTGGGCAAGCGGGCATTTTGCTACACGGCCAAGAAAAGAGGGCACAAGAAAACATGATAGCAGGATAGAGCAGAAAGAGACGAAAGAGCAGAAAGGCGCTTGTCTTTTCGAGTCGAAACTACATGTTAGTGCCTTTACGCAGGCGCTAGACTCCGTGAACTAGATTGTTGACCACTTCTGTCTTCTATCTATTCATAATTCTGAGGGAACGAATAGCTAACAGACACTTAATACGACATGGGAGACACAGAGAGAGAGAGAGAGAGAGAGAGAGAGGGAGAGAGAGAGAGAGAGAGAGAGAGTGTCAGAGAGAGAGTGTGTGTGAGGGAGAGAGAGAGCGAGAGAGAGATAGAGAGAAAGAGTGAGAGTGAGAGGTACAACAGCTGCATACTTTCATATTAAATTTACAAGCAATGGAAACAATAGAAAACAGCAACATCCGTAGCCTACCAGAGATATTCTCTCACTAGTTGGCCCGCTCCTCGAGCCAGCGCGTAAATCTTCTTCGGTTAATAAAAATTTAGCGATGGCTCCCAAAAATACCAAGATGGCTGATTATGGTTTAAAAGAGTGCATTTTTAGTTTCTTAAATAGTTCAAATCGTCTATAATGCGATATTCACTGTACTAGTGGCGGCTGCTAATCCTAACGCTGGACAGTTAACCCACTGTAAGTGGAGCATTATTCTCCCAAATATTTTGGCTGGGTGTAGGAGAGTCCCCGTCTCCCAGCGCCTCCGTGGAGTCGCGATCCGCTCCTACATGTCATGATTTAGTGATGTTACACCAACAAGACACAAAATATTGAAGAGGCCATCTCATCCAAAGTCGATACGACTCGAAAGCTACAAACTACTCCTAAATAAGAAATTACGCCAAGAATTATATGTTAATATTACCTGAGACGTTACTTCAGACAACCGCGCGTCTTTTTTTGTTTGCGTGTAAGACAAACGGACGATTTAAGGAACTCCGCAACAGCAACAAATAAACTACATACACTTTCCAGATAAAGTGACAATTGATAGACCTCCAAATGTGCAAATTTCGTGAAGTTTCTCAAATCTGTTCCAAGAACCGCACAGTAACCGCGCGTGAGCAAGAGACTTGGGTAACGGGGCTATTTTTAAGCTATTAAATGCTTTCTCCTCCTGATTAAGTTTTTTCTATCTCACATCAGGGGTACAACTGGTATTACTGTTCTTATAAATAGCCTAACAGATAGTATTAACCTCCTCCCCCTCCCCTTCCTCTTCTTACCTGCTGCTCTAAGCGTCTTCTCTAGTGGCCACGGCGTTTCACAGCTTCTCCGGTTTTCCCCCCCCGGCAAGGTTCGAATCTTTTTTTTTTTTTTTTTTTTTTTTAATATTTTCCCTTACTTTGTTTCATTTCTCACTTCCATCTTCTTTCATCTCATCAATAAACACACGCTGCAGCCTACCTTCGGAGAGGACCTCAACCAGTTCAGTCGTGCCCTCCCATTTTTCTGTACCATTCGTCGAGGGTTTGAGAGCGCCACGCCTTTCCACCGACGATTGGAACACAACGGGCTCCCTTCAAGCGCGTAGGTCGGCACATAAATCGTTCAACATGACTTTACCCCAATCGTCGAGCCGCACGCCCTCGTTTTTGAGGAGCGAGGAAACGTGGAAACTGGCTCCATTGTGGCTCTGAAAGCGAAACCAGTCCTCCCTACACGCAGGTTGTTTTGTCTGAACCAGCATGGACAGTACGCGTCTTTGGTTTCTTCACCGACTTCACTGTACTTCTCACATCGCTCAGCTAGGACTACTGAAACACCGTCGATGTGGCTCCTTATTTTCACACAACAGTTATTCCTCCTCGCTAATTTATGGACGTGACCACCTTAACACATATATAAAAAGTAAATCAACGCATTAAGCGTTTAGCAACGTCTTCGAGACAAACGCAAAGCAAACTCCCTGAAGTCCATCTGTCCCATCCTCGATCAAAGGAGGCAGTCATCTGAGAATTACATTTGTCTGTCACTTATCGTTACTTTAGATTGGGCGAGAGCTATGTCAATAAATCTCATCTAACGCATTCGAGTCTCACATTGGACTGCGTTGCTGCCCATCACGTTCTTTCGCCAACAAGCTAGTGTGCCTTCTCGTGCCTTTTACTTTCTACGCATTTCTATTTTCTCATTTATTTATTTTTTAACGTCCCTAGCTGACCTCAAGGCAACGTAAGAGGAATGGTGGCGGTCTGCTCGACCAATCAGATCGAGGAAAAGAGGCACCGAAGTTTTTTGTTCTCCAATACATTCTCAGAGTCGTAGTGAGTGACACAAAATAATGCAATAGTGGTCGGCGGGACCCCAGCTACCCCGTTGTCCCCCTCCCTTGTCTAGACAGTGACAGGTGTGTGTGTGTGTGTGTGTGTGTGTGTGTGTCTGCGCGCGCGCTAGTCTGTAGTCTAGACGAGGAATAATAAGTGTTAAAACTGAAGTGAATTCTTAGTTCAGACACTGTTTTTAACCTTAAATATTTATTTTAAGAAACGCGTGGGGTGCGCCAGTTGCGTTTGTACTCGTTGTAATCATTGTACACAACCTTATTTAGGTACCTTTAAATTGTTCTTTATGGAGCATATCGTATCAGAATATAGAGCAATATTTGGATATCAGCCCATGATGAAACGTCAGTTGTCTAAGCACAATTTCATGTCATATATGAATACATGAACACGGGCAACGGGGATGGAAAGTTTATTAATCGTAAAGTTTAAATACAGAATAAGTTATTTGGTCACAAAGATAATTAAACAGTCGTTTTTTTCATGATAAATTTCATACTGCCTTGGAAGAGGTTTCCGGTTTGGTTGTATGTTTTCTTGATTCTGAGTTCCCCCTGCCGGATCGAAACCCGAACAGCAGGTTTGTCCCCGCCAGGGTTCACGGAGGGACACAAGCACCGTCTGCCCTACATAACATGCTCGCTCTGTAGGATGTGATGTCAGCTGAGGACGACTCGCAACCTATAAACGGCTGTTTTGCTTCGCTCCCCTTCGTAATCTTGTCTTTTTCTAAACCACTTGTTCAGAAAATCAAAGCAACCAGCATGGAAGGAGAGATAGCATTCAGGGCGATACAGAAAAACAAAATATGATCTTTATTGCCATTAACAAGTTATACAACAAAGGAGTTGCCTAAACTAAAACCTTGTGTCGGGAGTTGTCTTTCGTCCTTGGTATTCTTACTCCAATCCTTGTCTTTCCTCTTATCACTTTATTTTTATTTGAACATCCTCCGCGCCCCTCGCCGACTTAAAAGTACGAATATATTAAATAATCCTAATATATAATAATAATAATAATAATGATTATTATTATTATTATTATTATTATTATTATTATTATTACTACTACTACATAACTACTAATATTTTAGCCACGTCTTGTCATACCATTGTTTACAATTCAATAATCCATCCAGTGAATTTATTTATTTATTTATTTATTTTAATGAGGCCTGAAGCCGTTAACGAGGTCTGGGCCTGGTAGCTTTATTGTCTAGGTTTCAAACTTTTTACCTATTGGGCCCGAGGCTTCAATGTAAACCAATATACAGAGATAACATCCCCTCCTACTTTCAAATGAAAGCGGATGAAATCAGGTTAGACATTACAGGGAAAATATACCATTTACAGCAAAGGTGAAAGCCAAGGTAAAGCCATTCTACACCTTAGAGAGATATTAACCATTTACAGGAAGGCTGAAGGTGGAAGCCATTCTAACTTTGCTAGATCACTAATATACACTGTACAATCTACAACACAGACTACAGTATACTTTAAGTATCATTATAATTAAGAAATAGTACTTAATATATACCCCAACCACACACACAATATATCCACTAATGTTGTTTGCATTCGTCAGTGTAAAACAAGCTTTGTTATATTATATTATATTATATTATATTATATTATATTATATTATATTATATTATATTATATTATACTGTCGCAGATTAGCAACATTTCTAGGTGGTAGATAGTCATAAGACAGTGAAGCATTGTACTAACAGTAAAACACCCCTGATGTGACAGTGACAGGACATTTAGCCTGTCATCACCTAAAAGGCCCTTTCTGCCATTGTCTTCCCACAGAAATGACATCATCGTCTCTTGTGTACAGTTGCCAGGGGTTACGGGATGACATTTCAAGCGATAAAACAATCCCGCGGAAGCCAGGCTGAGGACACCGTACATCTTTCCTTTCATTTAGGCCCAAATGCACAAAAATCTGCAGCGATAATAACCTTAACTCCGGTAAAAACATTGCCGGTTTTATGGCTGCTAAGGCCTAGGCGTAAAAAGTTTGTTTTTCCCTGTTTTTTTGTTTGTTTTTTTAAAGCCCGATCCACACGTGATAGTGTTTCCAATTATTTTTGTGTATTCCGTGGTCCAGTATTTTTGCGGGTTTCTTCAAAAACACTTTTGACATGGCGGAATCAGGCACAAGAGGAAAGGTGCTGATCACGGAACTGAAGGACCCCTATGAGCGCGCCGTAAGGTATATGGAGAGACACAACATCCTGCAGATCTTTGAAGTAAGTTAAGGAGCCGGTGATTTACAGCGATGCATGTTAAGGAGATGATGGTGATTTACAGCAAAGTGAGTTAAGGTGATGATGGTGATTTATAGTGATAACTTTTACCGTCCCTTTACATAGCTACTGAAATTATAGCGGGGTTTTTTTACTTGGGGAAATCAATCATCTAGAAGCTTAGATAAAAAAAAAAACTTGTGGGAAAGAAAAAAGATTTTATAATTTTGAAACATTTAGAAAAATGATCTAGAGACCTTTATCATCTTAGACCATTAGATATAAACATTGATATGCATGCTAGGCCCAGTAAATGCCCATCTATTTTTTCCTTCTGTCTTTTATTAGGAAATCATAGAGAACCTGGCTTATGAGCGACCAGATGACCCCCTACAGTTTATGCTAGAGCAGGTACAATCCTCCCCCTTAGACCGATGTGAATAAATGATAGAATCTGCATACCACTGTGAACACATTATGAGTTACCCAGAAATCTCACTTAATCTTGGATTTAAAAGCATGAGCAATGAAGAATCCTGTGTGACACACTAATTTAGTATAGAACTGGGCTTGGTCGGTGCATCGGAGACTGACCATAATGTGTGTGATTCATTTATACTCTAGGCTTGTAATATCTGATTTTAACATCCTAAATTATTGTGTATTGAGATGCATAAACTGCATGATTTTCTGAAGCACTTTGCTTTGCTTGCACAGCTGGCCACATATATATATATATATATATATATATATATATATATATATATATATATATATATATATATATATATATCTATCTCACATTTTTGAGGAAAAAATACTGTGTTTATACTGTGGTGTACCTAGGTACAGAAAATGATCCGATCCCGACAGGAGCCAAACCGTAAAACTGATGAACCTGAATAACTTTCTCTGGAGTAGGACTCAAAAAACCACGGTAACTCCATTGATATTTGTATACTGGCATATTTTACTTGGGTGGCAATGGTATGTGTTGCAATTACACAGCTTTGTTTAGTTAAAATAGTGTTCCTTAACAACAGTATTTGATGTCATTTCATG
Source organism: Brachyhypopomus gauderio (assembly GCF_052324685.1). Taxonomy (NCBI): domain Eukaryota; kingdom Metazoa; phylum Chordata; class Actinopteri; order Gymnotiformes; family Hypopomidae; genus Brachyhypopomus; species Brachyhypopomus gauderio. Next base: position 9,724,992 of record NC_135217.1, read on the forward strand.
AGAAATCATCGTTTGTGTTATTTGCATCAATGAAGATGGAAAATGGTACTTTGTTTTTTCAAACCAACATCACATTTTTGGCCACCGTACCCCCGCTTGCAATAAGTAACAGTGGCAAAGAAACAATGTAAAGGAACTACAAAAGAAATACAACCAAAACGTATCTTTGAATTTGAATTCAGCACGGTGGCTTCATATATATATCCAGGTGGGTATGTGCAGGAGGGTTAGAGGAGGAAGATCTAAAGTAGTTTTGTACTAGAAAATTGGTTGTAGGTTTGCCATGAAAAAACATGCTGGCTCACACTGTATTCAGATTTGCATGAGGGTTTTTTTTTGGCTGCAGAAGCAAAGGAAGTCTTTGTTTGTAGTGGGTTCTTCTTTCAGTGTATCACTCTGGTCATCATCCTTGGCTTTGAAGCTGCATCTGCTGTTTCAGCTGTGACACACAAAGCTCAGTAAAGTACATCCTTTCTCTCTGATTTAAGGGCAGCCAAAAACACAAGGCTAAAACAGAGACGCGTCTGTCAGTCCTGGTGGATTAAGCAAGAATAAGAAATGTATTTCAGTGTGAAATACAAACAGGGGAGTTTGCCAAACTACTCTTAATTAGAAACATTGCACATATTAATAAAGCCTGTCATCGCTGATAGCATGATTATAGAGAGTACTTTATAGTGATTTTACAATTATGATAAAACAGTGCAGTCAGTGCTTGATTTAATATCGAAATTGTAATTTTTTGTCATTTAATTGATGGCTTCTTAATTGAATCATTTTTAATACACATATATTGACAAGATCTCATCTTAATACTTTTACAACTAAATAAACTTCTCATGGTAGAATAATTTTGCTAAAATGACCTTTTCAGTTAATTACCTTTATAGTACTTTATATATAAACATAACAAAAAATTATACAGTACGTATTAAGTATATTTATTGTTTTGTTTACAGTAAATACATACATTGAATTTTGAGTGATACAAAAAATAGATTATGAAGTTAGTGTTCTTTGGTTACAGGTATTGTCAACATGCATTTTCTCTTCTTTGTCTCCATGTGAGAACATATTTCATGTACATTATGGAGAACACCTGTGGTCCTTCTCTTTCTATGAAACATTACTTTCTCAGTCCTTACTGTTCATGTGTTTACATCATCTTTCTAGGACCACCATGCCATTCTTCCCTCTCAAAAAAATCTGAAGATACTTTCAGATACCAACAATCTAATCCAAATAACACAACAAAAGACTTCTTTCCATAAACTGCCCAGCAGCCAAGTATCTGTGCTTTCAACAAAGACCACAGAACTTTGACAGTGGCAATCAGTAAAAACTATGCAAACATCATGTATCAAAATTGTCATGCCATGTTTTATACAACTTTTTCCCACAATGTATGAACTGGCATTATCATAAAACACATAAATAAATAAATGCTGAGTTTGCAGGCAATTTTTCATCATAAAGTTTTGAATGAGACATTTATATGTTTATTTCAGGAATCATTATGGCATGACATAAATGTATGTTAACTCTACACTTTTAATATCTTTGGCAATGTAGAATTTCAGGCTAGATGAAGCAGTAGTAATACAAAAAAAATCTACAAAAACATCATGGAGCGATGTTTCAGGCCAGTGTGTGTTCAAAGTCAGACCAGGCCTGAGAGGCCAGTCCTAAATTTACTCTGCAGTCAGGGTATGTAACTGTTGTCCATCAACACATTCAATACTAATTGCCACATTATTAACAACACTGAATATTTTATGTATTGGATGCCTACAACATCCTAAATAGATAATGAAAGAAAATGGAAGAACATTTCAGTTTATGGAAAACTAAGAAAAGTTTAGACTTCATCCCTTTCATTGCTCCCTATTTTGTTCTTTTAAAACACAAACATGGCATAATATTATAGGTATGCATCTTTTCACTGAGAACATCCTTCAGAATAATAACTTACATGGACCATTTTGTGTTTTCAAAAGTTATCCACTTTAGTTTTGGTTCCCAAATGAAAACGAAAATACCATGAAATGAAAATGAAATACCAATACTAAAAGGATAAAATAAAAGTATACAATACTAAAAATCTGTCCAAAGGAGGGGAAAAAAACAAACAACCACAGGGGAATTATTTGTTTCATGTAACATTTCTGTATATGGCTGAATTCTCATCTTTGCAAAACAGAAAGGACAGCACTTGGCATGCAGCAGTTTTTCAGTACTGCACACTTGCCTAAAGTGCGTTTCATTTATCTTTTAAGTAGAAGAGGTCTATGACAAAGTTGCCAGCAGCAGCATTTCAAAACAAAGCATAATACTTAACGTTCTACATTTGTCATCCCTAGAATTTAAGGAGAACTTGTTATTCATTATGGTACAATATGTATCAAGGAATAAAAAAAAACACAACAACCCTCAGCTAGTCATGGCGTGAACATCATTCATGAGTCTTAGAGACAGCTCATTCAATCTGGCGGTTGCTTCTGCTGTCAAAAATCATAGATCTCCTCTGAGGCTGGTAAAAGCAGCTTGTAGAGGTCTCCAGTCTTTGTCCACTCTTGGGTAAAGTCATTTTATTTCTCAGAGTGACCCCTTCTGGAGTCTTGAGGTTTTCTGCTAGCTCTTTAGTGAAGACATCAAGGGCTGATGTTTCGGTAGGACTCTTGATAGGTGATAGGGCAAGTTTGCCATCGTCCCCTACTGGGGGATAATCCATAATTGGGAAAGGAGGGCTGAACAGTATAAGGCTTTGAGGCCTTGGGCGATTCCGGAAGGAAGATCTCTGCAGTAAGGTGGATCGTTCGGGTCTGGGACAGTCCATGAAAGAATCCCCATTGGCAGATCGCTTCCTCCTCAGTACTGGAGGTTCTGGGGCAGATGCCGACTTGAAAGTCTCTGTGGGCTTTTCTGTGGATCCTTGCCTTTGGATCCTCGTAACTGGTTCACAGTTTTCTCTTTCCTCTTTGGGATCTTTTGCAATTTGGAGAGGGGGAAGTGAATCTGCTTTCTCTACCTTGATCTGTTCAGCTTCCCTTTCAGGCGCACATGTTTTGTCTTGATCTCGGCTGTCCGTTTCGGCCACTGGATGCGGTATGTGGCTGTACTGAATCTTTGGAGGGATAACGGGCACAGCTTTAGCCTGACACGTCTTGATCATGAACGCAGTGCGCACTGAAGACACACTGACTGGTGCAGAGTTGCGTCGCATGGGTGCCTGTCGGTCTTGTAAGAACATCTCCAGTTCCACAGATAACCCATCATGCTTTGTCCCAGAATGTGGTACTGTACCTCTTGGTGAAGAGGAAGGGTCTGCCAGGTCAAGGTTCTGCCTATTTGAGATGTCCCTAATACACCGGTGTCCCAGATCCAGGTTTAGGGAATATGGTCTGTGTTTTGAAGCAATGTTTTCCTCATTCCTCTCTGTAATGCATGGTTCATGGGATACCTGTCGGTGAAATCTTTGGGAAGATGCAGAGATCTTCTGCTTTGGAGTGCCAGGGCTTCTCTTTGGTGTTCTGATTGCTTCTCCCTGGTAGATTGCTGTCTTGAACTGTGCAAGCTGTGGAGTTTCACATTTAGTCTCTGCTCTCTCCCCGATCCCTTCTAAGTTAGCACCAAGAAAGAGCTCTGTTATATCTCCAAGACCAACTTTGTCCCCTTCTGGTGTTTTTGATTTGGCAGAGGCACTGTTGAGTACGGTGTCAGCTTCTCTGTTCATAGCAGTATGTTCTCCACATGAAAATGTGGCATTCGTGTGTACTTCCTCTACAACCTTCTTGACCTTTTGCGAGTGGTTGATATTAGGCTCAGTAGACGCTTTGCTTTCAGTCAGCGCTGATGTTTTCAACAAAGAAAAAAGATCTTCCAGTTTTGGTGTGTGGAGTGGGCTTGTGACCCACAACTTGCTGGAGTTCAAGTCTTCCCAGGGTTCCACTTGATCCAGTCCTGCCAAATGACTACCCCATACATCCTCATCGTCTTGATGGGAAATGTCTGTGGTGTGGCGTCTTTCATCCAAGCATTTTGACAGCCGTTCCATGCTTCCTTTCACTTTGGCTGTTAGATCAAGACTGTTGCTCTTGATATTCTCTTTCTCCTGGCCTTTCTGCTTCAGGGACAGAACATGTTTGTCTGCGAACAAAGCAGGACCTTGATCACATGGTTTAATGCTGGTTTCAGAAGACGATTCGTCAGTAAAAATGGTTTTCTTGATGCAAGGATCTTCAGAGGACGTAACTGAAGACCACGATTCAGCATCTTGGAGAATGTCGGTCTCCTTCAAATGCAGAAATGGTGAGAACTGCAGTTTGTCGGCCATGAGGTCTAAAGACTCGAAAGAATCCAGGCTTCTGTGATCCTTTTTGACATCACTGTTGCCAATGTAATAGCAGCTCTGAATGTCATGTTCTAGCTCTGAAGGTCTTTCTGGCGAAGTCCTCAGTGTTGGGTTACAAACAGTAGCACCAGTTTGATCCACCAGCAGACCTGTCATGATCTCTTTGACATGTCCCTTCCAAGATACTGGATGAGTAGGTAAACTGCTTCTTCTTTTAGCTTGAGCATTAAGACTGAGAGCACCATTGTTTCCAGTGATTTTGGTCATGGAGGCACTGGATTTCAGCTGGTCTTCAAGGATGTTTGTTTCAGACTCTGTAATCCTGAGCTCATGATGCGTATTGGACCTTGGCTCCTCACTGACTCTCTCAATATCCTATTCAATACAATAAAAGTTTTATGATGATAATTTAGATTTAATAAAATCTAAATTATTAAAATTTTGAAACATCAAAATATTGTAAAACATTACATAATATTTGACATTCAGTGATTTTTTTAATATAACACGATGAGGGCTAGAGTAATTCACTTAGTAAAAAGCAGATCTGGACAAAAGATAAAACTACAAAATAGTGAATAAAAACAGAACTAGAAATCATCCTGTCTTAATATTCTTGATAGTGATTCTAATGCTGTTATATTCCTAAAAAGGATGAGGCAGGGGGGCATATTATCTGTGTTAAAACAATGCTACTATAATCACTCCTACCAGTTGGTCCAGCTTTTTGGGCTCAGCGAGTTGCACTGGAGAGGTGTTCAGCATTTCTCTGGAGGACGAAGGCGATTCTTTGTGCACTCCTTTGGGCTGAGATGGCATCAGGGTGTCGGACGCCTCCACAGTGATGAACAGCTCCTTCACTTCTGCATGCTTGCCTGAAACAATGGACATGGAAGGACATTTCAGTCATCATTGCAAAGAGCTCCATGTGCTCAACACAGTGTAGGCTTAAGCATTTGTACAAGGCTCTCTGAACACTTGTGTTTGTTTGACTTGTTTTTTCCATGAATACTTCCAAACAAGGTTTTCTTAATCTTTAAAACGACATGTTTACTGTACCTCCTCATAGGGAATATATGAGCATAGCAAGGAGCTCATTATAGTGAACAAAATGTAGGAACAGGAATCATTGTTGTGAACACGATCTGTAAGTGTAGGATTCAATTTAGGATCAGTAAAGGATTAGTGTAGGATCAGTAAATGCAGGATCAGTTGAGCCAGAGACCATTTACTCATGTTCACGTCTGCATACATGTGTGCACATTCAAACACACGCAGACATACACACACAACCCAGACATCTTACTTTCTGTCCCTGTGTTGGGGGGTCCTTCCCTAGTGCCCCTCTCCACTGTTAGACTCTCCTCCTTCTCCATGGGGACAGAGCTGTTGTTGCTATAGATACGGCTTCCGCTGCCTCTGCTGCTGTCACCAGGCGGGTTCTCGATGTAGCTGGTGTCTCCCCCCGACGCTCTCTCCCTGTCTCGCAAGCTGAAACTTCCACTACCACTAGGGACCAGGTCCCTGAAACTAGCGTTACCCAGGTTTTCGATGCCATAGGGCTCGGGAGGTTTTGCCCCAGACCGGTCCCACTCCTTCCCCGCAACCCGGCAGGGAGTGCTGTTGGTGCTGATGACGGCCGACACGCGTAGAGGCACGGAAACAGCAAACGGCTCGGAGATGTTGAGGGCCTTGCGCTGATGCCGCGGCGAGGACTCCAGTGGGAACAAGCTGCCTGGGAAGGACGGCCTCGAGGAGCCGTTGTGGGCCGAACCAGAATACAGCATACGCCGATTTTTTGGAGAAGTGGGCCGGCATGTGCCCAGGTCGTCCCCTTTGAAGACCTTCAGCTGTTCGGGAAGTGCTCTCTGCAGTGGTGAGGAAGAGGATGAGGAAGAAGAGGGGGATGAAGATGAGGTATTTGGGGCACCTCGTCTCTTGGTGCCTGGGCTGCCACCAATAACCCTGCTCGATTTCTGCAGGTCAAATTCCCACTGTGGATCTTGTTCGTTTGGATCATAGCTGATGTTCGAATCCAAGGTTCGGGATTTCACAGAAGGGGCGAATAATCCATTTGCCCCTCTCCCTGATGGAGACTTGCCATCATCTGTGTGGAAGCAAAAGTCACAGAGATCAAATTATGATTGCTGTATTAAACCTGATTTATTTAATTGAGATTGTCAGAATTGAAAAAATATTTTTAAATGCCCTGTAAATTGAAAAGGGTCGTTCAAATCAGTCCTTAGTAAATGCCTGTTTATGTGCACTGTGTGATTTGCATACAGATCAAAATATAGTACTCATTCAGTCCACAAAAGAAGTATTGTTCTGCACAATATCTATTTTACATTGTATTATTGGGGCGTAAGTGTATAAATAGGCTCTCATGGGACAACTAGTGGCAAAAAAACAGGATATATCAACTCACACACAGAGACATTGTTGAAAATCAGCACATTTTGTCTCTCTCCACTTCATTAACTTATACAGGAACAAATATTTCAATATATGCATAAATGACACTATTTCTAGTGCACCATGTAATGTACACACTCCACTGGTCAGCTCTAGTCTTAGTAGTGATAAAGCCATGTCAGGGGTGGTTGGCTTATGGCCCTCTAGCCCCACCTGTTGGCAGGGAACAGAGGGAGTCCATGCTCTTCGAGGGTCGTATCGCTGTCTTTTCTGTGGAAGAAATATAAATACCATTTTATGTTTCAAAAACACATCTGTTCAACACCGTGTCAAATTACACATTATGCATTCGCTAATGATGTGTGACTACACATCTTATTAGTTTTTCAGAGACCATTAACAGAAAACGGATTCTGAGTCCATTTTAGTAATGGAAAGTCTCAAAGCTCTCTGACTCAGAAAGCCCAGAAATTCTCACCACATATATTTTTTCCCCTGAGGTTATGTTTAGGCTGAACAGGAGAAAATGATTCATATCCCTGCGTAGATGCTTTTTCCTTTCTTTTTTTCCATTTTTTCTTGCTTTTATGTCTTTTTCTCTTTGTCCGTCTCCCCCTCACAGAGCGAGCGTGCACAAACACACACACACACACACAGACACAACATATTCTACCTGAGGCACTCTGTGCTCTCATGAACACACTCCCGTTGCGACTCAGTTTCCCCTTGGTGTCAGTGACGGACCGACCCAGGCTGAAGATCGCTTTCCACTTCTTTGACTTCCCGGAGAATTTCCTCCTGGTGTGAACAACATCAAGCATTTCAGGCATGCCTCCGCTTTATCCTGCGAAAACTGTTTAGCGCCAGAAACATCTCGCAGGTGTACAGTTCAAATCTATAGTCCAAAACCCTACCAGAAAATCTATGAGACAGGTGTACGTAATGAGGTTGCAATCGGTGTAGGTAAAAACCAGGTGCTTCTTATAAAGTGACAGGACAACCGATGGACGACTTCTGTCTGAAACCTCCCTGTCTCTCTGGAAACCTCGCGTACTTCACTGAGATTTTGACTACCTCTCCACATTTCACTGCAACACATTGCAGCAGCTCCCTGCAATCTCATTCGTGCATGTGTGTGTGTGTGTGTGTGTGTGTGTGTCTACATGCACAGGTGCGTGCGTACTTGCTCTCGGTCAGGTCTATGACCGTGTGGTACATGGCTGCCGTGCTGGGGTCGGGCAGGCTGTTCTCCCGCTGCCGCTGCTCCTTGCGTGCCGGGTGGCTGGGGCTGAGGGAGCGAGCCTGCGCCTCCTCCAGACTCATCAGCTTCATGGGCCCGTCCTGGGACACAGCAGGCAGGGTGGCATACTTCTCCCTGCACATCACACCAGGCCCTGCGCACACACACACACACACACACACACACAACCAGCTGCATATAATCCCTCCAATCCCACTCAAGTCCAGGATCAATTAAACATCCAGCACCTGGTTTGACAAAAGCACAGCTGCATTGATGTTATAATGACTCGGTAAAACAAGCAAACAAGTGTGATGATTTTGGCAAAGCAGGACAGGATCTCCACTGCCAAGGTACCTGTTCAGAATCAGCTCAGAACCGGTTCAGAACCAGCTGAACTACAGCAATGTTCTGCTGACCCTCCAGTGTTTCTATATGGTAAAGCACTGGAGGTGAGTTATCAATATTGTGGACAGCAGTGGTAAAACAGATGGTATTTCAGTGGTAAAAGAGCCCTACACATGTATAATGCAAAAAGACAACAAAAAATATCTATACCAGTGTCTGTAAATAATGTGAATCGTGGAGAATTTAATACACTGCTGTATTGATATTTTGAGCAAAGGTATGGAGAACAGCAGTTAATTAAAAACTACTTTATAGATTATAGGCTACTGGTTAGAGGGAGGTTGGGCCTGGGGAGTGGGTGGAGCAGTGAGGTTGGGCCTGGTGTGGGGAGTGGGTGGAGCAGTGTGGTTGGGCCTGGGGAGTGGGTGGAGCAGTGAGGTTGGGCCTGGTGTGGGGAGTGGGTGGAGCAGTGTGGTTGGGCCTGGACAGTGGGTGGAGCAGTGAGGTTGGGCTTGGACGGTGGGTGGAGCAGTGAGGTTGGGCCTAGACAGTGGGTGGAGCAGTGAGGGTGGGCCTGGACAGAGGGTGGAGCAGTGAGGGTGGGCCTGGACAGTGGGTGGAGCAGTGAGGTTGATCCTGGACAGAGGGTGGAGCAGTGAGGGTGGGCCTGGACAGTGGGTGGAGCAGTGAGGTTGGGCCTGGACAGTGGGTGGAGCAGTGAGGGTGGGCCTGGACTGTGGGTGGAGCAGTGTGAAGTTGGCCCTAGTGTGGGGGAGTGGGTGGAGCAGTGAGTTTGGGCCTGGACAGTGGGTGGAGCAGTGAGGGTGGGCCTGGACAGTGGGTGGAGCAGTGAGGTTGGGCTTGGACAGTGGGTGGAGCAGTGAGGTTGGGCCTGGACAGTGGGTGGAGCAGTGAAGTTGGGCCTGGACAGTGGGTGGAGCAGTGAGGTTGATCCTGGACAGAGGGTGGAGCAGTGAGGGTGGGCCTGGACAGTGGGTGGAGCAGTGAGGTTGATCCTGGACAGAGGGTGGAGCAGTGAGGGTGGGCCTGGACAGTGGGTGGAGCAGTGAGTTTGGGCCTGGACAGTGGGTGGAGCAGTGAGAGTGGGCCTGGACAGTGGGTGGAGCAGTGAGAGTGGGCCTGGACAGTGGGTGGAGCAGTGAGAGTGGGCCTGGACAGTGGGTGGAGCAGTGAGAGTGGGCCTGGACAGTGGGTGGAGCAGTGAGAGTGGGCCTGGACAGTGGGTGGAGCAGTGAGAGTGGGCCTGGACAGTGGGTGGAGCAGTGAGAGTGGGCCTGGACAGTGGGTGGAGCAGTGAGAGTGGGCCTGGACAGTGGGTGGAGCAGTGAGAGTGGGCCTGGACAGTGGGTGGAGCAGTGAGAGTGGGCCTGGACAGTGGGTGGAGCAGTGTGAGGTGTGAGGCTGTTCCAAGTTTCCTTCCCTCTGTTCACTAAACTACTCCAGAAACATCTTTGAAGCGCTAGCACACCACGATGAAGCAGTTGATAGGATCACAATAAAATACATAAAAAACATCATGGCCCACCAAAGATTTTGTTTGTATCTCAGGGGAAGACTTGTAATGAAATAACTCAACGTATGTTCTCTGCAAACTCCTACCTGAAATGTTTTGTCATGTAGTAATTCTTTAAGACTTAATAACAAAGCCCGTGTTCTTGTGAGCTTGCACACAGCTGCACATACGCTGTCGTTACCTGCTTGCACTTCGTGCTGGATCTCTGCCCATTGTTTTTACGATATATTTTTGGCTTCAGTTCTCATTTCATTGTATCCAGGCCTCCTCCCCTAGAGCCTTTCTCTTTTTTCAGGATTCGCCATTCGAGTGCAGCGGGTGAGGCGTATTAAGTTCAATCTGAGGTTCTAGAACAATGAAATTGTGACGCCGCTCACTTGATTTTGCTGGAGTTGAAGGAAAGGTTGAAATTGGTGTCATCAACCCTCAAATTCATAGCAAAAGCATTAGATGGAAGTAACGATAGGGACCTCAAGAATCCATTTCTGAAGCTCTATTTGAATAGCTTATTCCATTATTGTTTGAAGTATATACCTGGTTGGTCAATTATGTCGCTACTGCTTGCTAACCACGCCGAACAACACACCTTCCTTTGACTTGGATATCTCCACCTCATGGTTAAAGAGCTGCTCCGTGTGGTTGAGGATGAACTCCACCACTGACTGCTGCACCCGCACCTCCAGGAAGGCCTCGTCTCCATTACAGGACGACACTTCAATCTCCTTAGACCTGTGTCCAGGATGTAGGACACAACAAGGATCAGGAACAAGTTCTGCACGATCACTGCAATTCATTCATGCCAATTTCAAACTGCAAAGAATAACAAAAGTAAAAAGCCACTAAAAATATGTGTTTAGCAGGCAGGTGTACTGCTGACCGGAGCAGGTTCGGGGCCCACACCAGGGCCAGGTTGCGGGTATGCATGTTTGTGCTATGGCTAAGGGTGGCCAGATGAGATAGGTGTTTCACCAAGAACTCCAAAGTCCTAGGGTCAAAAAGTGTAAAAAGGTCAAAAAAGAAGCAAACAAACAAACGTACATAGCTTTGACTTGTTTAAAAGTGACACCCATCAGTCAGGGAAGATCTGTGTGTTAAGGTGTACCTGAAATGAGAGGCAGGAAGCTCTTTAATGACTCTCCGAACACTTCGGAGCTGTTCATCTTCCTCTTTGATAGACACGGCGTCCTGTATGGAGCCGGCGACATAGAGGGGGGAGAAATAATGGACATGATGCACATAAGTGGACAAGTATGCACAAGTGTTAGTGTTATGCTTACATGTCAGTGTTGAACATAATCATAATGCACAAGTGTTAGTGTCATGATTAAGTGTTAGTGTTGGGCATGCACAAGTAATGTCATTGTTATGCGTAAATTACATTTTCATATTGTATAAATGAATAAGCTAGTGTATACAGTTGTATAAGCTAATGACTATTGGACAGCTTTGGGTTGAAGTGCTATAGAGCAGAGGAAGACTGAGTAACAGACAGGCACCATGCCACGTCTTTTGGACACCAATTCATCACGTGCTCCTGCCTCCACAGCGGTCTGAACAAGCGTTCGTTCAGACCTCTCCTCTGCTGTGCCCCTAATGCGTCTTTTTTCCACTCACGGTGAATTTCTGGTAGAGTTCGTAGGTCAGCAGAGGGTTGGGCAGTTCCCTGAAGTACAGCTTACACAAAGAGCCCACACAGTGGATATCCTGGAGATACACTTCCTTAGTGAGGTCAGGACAGAGCTCGGAGATAAACTCTTGTCTGCACACGCACACACGCACAAAACACACAACGCCATAGTGTCAATTCCTCTTTTCAACTTAGAGGCATGTCAAATGTGTACAGGTTTACTCTGGTCCAGAGTTGTCAACTATCTGACCAAGAGTACAAGGTCACCTGAGACGCTGTATGTTTGAGGTGATTCCTGAGAGTCTGTAGATCCCATCCACGACGCCATGCTTCTCAATAAATTCTGCACATATCTTCAGAACCTGAGGAACTGCATTTAAAAATCAAAACAAAACCAACACACAAAAAACAATTTAACAAAAATATTCTGGTAGCTTATATAAGATCACACTGACAAACAGTACCAAGCATGCTGTCCACATAAAATATCTGCAGTGTATAATGGACTATGTAACTGTAAGTGAGAATCATGTTCTAACAGTGATCTTCTTATCATAGTGGATATCCTGTCATCTCCTGTTAAATGGAGCCTAGTGAAAACAAATGAAACATATCCGTAAATGTTTACTGATTGGTTTCGAGATGCGATGTGACCTGTGTGTTTTGCACTGAGCCATGTAATATGTAAATCTAAATAATATGTAGTTTTAAATAAAGAGGACACATATAATACAGAGAAATGAGTTGAATGATATTGCTTGTAGTAAAACTAGTGAAACACCATCTCCTGCAGATTTAGCATACAGAAACTCACCCTAACAGATTATGTTTGCCACTGGTAGTTACTGTTACAAAATATTCCCAAAATCAGGGTTGGTTCTTGTAAAATGAGGTATTTTTACTTTATGTGTAGACGTTTGTGTAGGTATGTGTGTGTGAGTGTATTCTCTTTTATACTAGGGTTAGGGTTAGCATTAAGCCACAGTAATGCATAATTCAAAGGAAAACTCCTATGAAGATTGCAATAGGCTTCTGTCTGTGTGTGTGTGTGTGTGTGTGTGTGTGTGTGTGTGTGTGTGTGTGGGGAACATTTAGACTATAGTGAGAACTACAGCAAAATGTCAGGGCAGGGCCCAACAGGATGTATCTCCACACAGCAGCTGGGAAGAGGCAGAGGCAGAAATAGCAACATAAGGAGAAGGAAAAGGGGATGGGAGGAGAGTATAGAAGAGGGGAGGGGTATAGAACAGTGGATGAAGAGTGGAGGGAGTATAGAAGAGGGGAGGAGAGAAGAGCAGAGGGGAGTATAGAATAGTGGATGAGAGTATAGAAGTGTGGAGGGGTATAGGAGAGGGGAGGGGAGTATAGAGTAGAGGGGAGTATAGAACAGGGGAGGACAGTATAGAAAAGGGGAGGGAGTATAGAAGAGTGGAGGGGAGTATAGGAGAATGGATGGGAGTATAGAAGAGGGGAGGGGAGTGTAGAAAATGGGACAGGAGTATAGAAGAGTGGTGGGGAGTATGAAGGCGGGAGTATAGAACGGGGAGGGGGGGGGGGGGTGTACAGGAGAGGGGAAAACACAGCACTTAGGCTGCCGGAGACTCATTGAGTGAACATGTGCACGTGTTTAGTCAGACAGGCAGACAGGGAGATCAAAATCAATATATTGTGAAATAACATTTAAATAAAATGATTGTGTGTGGATTAGTTTGGCTGATATTTGCACAATTTTAATCAACACTGGACTGTAAGAAACACACCTCACCATCAAGGACTCTTTTCACATACCCATAGATGTTTGTTTTTTCACCCTGCACAGCTTACAGCCTTATGCCAAACCTTCCTCCTCAAAACTTTTTTGAACAAAATCAAGTGGCACAGTTATCAGTTACAAGCAGTTATATTTAGCGATATCTAGGTATATTTAGATATATTTAGACGACAAAATGTGATACAATTTGAAATAGAGAAATATATAAAGAGCATCAAGTTATGAGACTGTTGTAATTTTGGTCTAAACACAGGAAGCCGTAGTCAATGATACGCTGAGTATGTATCTTCATTTGTTTGATAAACATTACAACAAAGAGCCTCTTTATGGACGTATTACAAACCCAGTGAAAATCAAGCTTTTTATGTCTGCATGCAAGTAATTCCAGGCGGAGTCATTCACGCACCCGTCCAGTAAAATGTTGTAATGGTATTTAAATGGTGTGGTAGGAGAAGTCCATTCAAATAAAGTTCAGCATTAACAACTTGCCTTTTGAATGCACATAATGTAACCACCATGCCAGAAAAGCACAAACCACAAAGATTTATAATAATATTAATAAGAATATAACTTTTGCCACCCTATTAAGCTAATGCTTTCAAAATATATACAAACTTATAAACTCAAAGAAACCACAGACAAGCTACAAATACGTGTAGTAGAGTGTAGTAAAAGGAGTGTGATCAGCCTTTTCACTCAGACGCGTGGTCTCCCTGTGTCATGAGCCCCACACACACATACTGTACATACACAAAATAGCTACTCTTCCTTATGCCTTTATAAGCAGAGGTGCAGTTTGACTGTGAAGCTTCTCAGGCAGTGGCTGTCGGGCATAGAACATAACCCGTTCTACTGACTCTCTCCGCTAGCCGTGACTGAGGTCTGTAAGGTGATCTTGGTTAAAGCTCTGGGCCTCTATGTCTCTGGTTATAGAGATGACAGGCCAGGGCAGGAAGTTAAAAATGGTTTGTTTGTTTCAGCGGAAGCCAGACACACCCAGAGGCCTTGGTGCTGGTATTACTTGCGACACTTCCTCTCATAGAAAAGAGGCTTTGGAAGGTTGCCACCAGCATCCAATCACTCTCTAAACATACCTACAGCTGTGAGGTCTCTGGGCTAAGAAATGCACTTCACTTGTCTCAGAGCAAATCTCTTACTTTGAACTGGTTTGGTCATTATACGTGTTTAAGAGTAGAGGGGATGTTTAGGGATTGGAAATTATTTTATTGTGGTGCTAGTTTATCATAAACATAACAAAGTAAGTTAAGATTTGTGATCTTGTGATCCTGGTTAAGTACTGAATACAGTGACCCTTTCCATGCAAGTAGGTCCGGGTATCTTAGGAACCATGCAGAAAGCTGTAATTCAGCATTAATGATCCGATCTTTTGTTTAAAACAAGAACTCTTCCTCTAGAATATCTTTGAGAATAAATGGTGCATTCAGAAATAAATAACATTTAATCCGTACTCATGAGGATAGAGAAAGCTCTACCTACCCCAAGATGTTTCTGGAATAACCACAAATGTTTTTATTATAATTGTAGAAACAAACAAACAAAAGCAATAAAACATGGAGTTCCATCAACCTTGTCACTAGTTTATCTGCATGATTGGTTTCTATCGTAGCTCTGAGCCTTTGAGGGCAAAACTCCAGACTGTGCTGAGCAGTGAAACTGGTTTTCCATATGACATCAGTGAAGCTGCTCCGTGTCATCATTTTAAACTGCGATGCCTTTACTGTCTTCTCTGGCACACGATCCAGTCTGTGCTGATTATAAGAGACATTCCACTGTGTTTCACTGCTAACTGCTTCCTCTTTTAACCAGTGGTTTTTCTTTATTGACAGAGTTTACATCTCCACATTAAATGACACCTGCACGAACAGGTTTTAAATGTTTTCATGTGAAAGTATCCAATACAACCATTTTCCTAATCTTTCTTAATCTGTGTTCAGATTTTAGTCGTTACAACTCTAATTATAACTTTCTTAAACCAGCTTTTTCAATCATTTCAGATTTATGTTTTTGATTTAAATATGATGTACATTAGAAGTAATTTTGTGAACCGAAAAGTTCACAAAAAAAACTGAAATCATCTGAAATAACATGTTAATGGAGCTACTTATTAAAACGTCTCATCAACCACCGACTCACTCTTTATATTATTTCACTCTGTATATTTTTGTGTCATCAGTGACATCGAGCCTGTCCTTTAATTGGCAATTAAATGCACAAATGGTGCTAAATTAGGTAACTGTTTAAAGCTTCGCAACTTCGCAATTACTGGTGCAAAGAATTAACCACGAATCACAGTCTCACGACGGGCCTTTTGTGAAGCATATCCCACAACATGCTGACGACAGGCCTGTCGAGGTTACTGGAGTCTGTCCTCCGCAGCACAGCTGTAGCACTTTACCGGCTGGAAACCGAGCTACATTAAACCCTTTGGCGGCCTTAGGCTGTGAAGGATATGGAGCTAAAATGAAGTTTTAGATGCACTATGACGAAAAGGCCAGTAAGACGGACCAAAAACAAGTGTGTTTGCAACAGAAAAACGAATAAACCAGCAAAAAGGACAGGCACGTCATGCTAAGAGGAGCTTAGCCTAGTGAACACTAACTAAAATATCGCTTCTGAAATGCATGGTTGACTTAGGAGTTTTATAAATGATCTCATTAGTTCAAGCTTGTTTGTCTTGGAGCAGTTTTCATTTGCAGACCCTCTCTCAAATTTCCTATGAGGTGACATCGTGTATTACATTTTGATAGCTTATCTGACGAATGATAAATGAAAACCAGAACCTAAGAGTAAATGAGCTTGATACTTTAGCATGCTTTTATCCCACATGACGACGTGGGTAAGGGTGAAGTAATGGCCCAGAAAAGAATACAAACTGTTATAATATCCTAGGCAGCAGGTTATGCAATGTAGGCGGTTAATCCAGCCATGGCTGGAAACACCATTACATCATGCACTACACAGGATGATAAGTGAAGAGCCCGTCTGGAGTCTGCTCTAATTGGATGCTAAGTGAAAAGCCCATCTGGAGTCTGTTCTAATTGGATGAAAAGTGAAGAGCCCATCTGGAGTCTGCTGTAATTGGATGCTAAGTGAAGAGCCCTTCTGGAGTCTGCTCTAATTGGATGCTAAGTGAAGAGCCCATCTGGAGTCTGCTCTAAGTGGATGATAAGTGAAGAGCCCATCTGGAGTCTGCTCTAATTGGATGATCATTTAAGAGCCCGTCTGGAGTCTGCTCTAACTGGATGATAAGTGAAGAGCCCATCTGGAGTCTGCTCTAATTGGATGCTAAGTGAAGAGCCCGTCTGGAGTCTGCTCTAATTGGATGATAAGTGAAGAGCCTGTCTGGAGTCTACTGTAATTGGATGCTAAATGAAGAGCCTGTCTGGAGTCTGCTGTAATTGGATGTGTGAAGTGGTGGATCTGGCTGTACAGCTGCACTGAGCATGACTGGAGCCAGCGGACCTGAGAAACGTGAAATCAGATAATGCAGAATCAGGCAGTGTGAGAGAAACAGACAGCCTGCATATATAAATCAGCTCTGAATCTCTGGATCACTGGAGTAGAACTCGGGACATATGCTACACACAAAATACTAAACACCTGTTTCACAGGCCCAGAGATGCATACAAATGCATATAGAAACAAAAAAAAATTGGTTCTATTTGGGTGTTTCCAGATTTGTTTTAGCAACAATAACAACAATAATAATATCAACAATAATCTTTGCAAACATTATTTTACATTATAGTAAAAGTGAAACCCATCAGTTAGGGAAGATCTGTGAGTTTAATGAGAGGCAGGAAGCTCTTTAATGACTCTCCGGACATGGTTATTTAACATAAGTTTAACGTAGATGAATAGGTTTCAGCATGTCATCTATAATACTCTGTTCCTGTCTACCGTTTTGAAATCAATTAAAGAGCAGATGAGTTTCAAAATGGCACGTGCACTAACTTTCTTTGGCTGTTTTCATGCGCGTTTCTCTCGCGCTTAGTCTTCACCTGGACTCGCCCCCCCCCCCCCCCTTTCTTTTTTGACAGTAAAGCCCATCGGATAGACCCCAGATAGCTACACATTTAAACAGTATGAGTGCTATTCACTTACTCATACACGCACTTCTTCACTGAACTGAGGCTACAGCTGCAAGAAAATGTCTGTGAACTCTTTGAAATTACTTGGATTTTTGCATTAAGAAGAAAAAAATCAGCAGCGAAACACATGGGGCCCAGACACTGCAGAGTTTATGGATCCTGCCATTACACCGGAATTAAATGCCAAATATTACAAAATCCAGCAAAGGAAAAAACTTTGTGAACTAAGATGGGACTGCTTTGCACAGCGGACTGTGAAGCCATGTCAGGTTTGGCTTCATGGTTCCCTCTGTGAGAGCACGCTATCCAGCCGTGGAGGCAGCAGGGCGGCCCCACACAACCATGCACCCTCCACCAGGCTGAACAGTTGGGGCTTTGCTGTGGGTGGGTGGTGCTTGTTTGCCTCCAAACATACCATTGCACCGTTCTGCCAATGAGCTTCATCCCATCTGTCCACGGAAAATTATCCCAGAAACATTGCGTGACATCCAGGTGGTCTTCTGCAAACTTGAGACGTACCATAAACAGCATTTGTGTTCAGTGGGTTTCTTAATGTGGGTGCATGCACAGAAAACATGGCATGTTCAGAAGATGTTTGCAGGTTCTCTGGTGTTACCCTAAGGTACTGCTTCACCACGCTGACAGACGTGCAGGCCTTCAGAAGTGCTTTTTCAGTATTTTGCATCTCCAATTCTTCTAGGTTTTTCTGACAATTATTTTAGCTTTAGTATGGTTCACACAAACACTTCTTTGTTAAGAGCAGAATGTGTCTATCAAAATGTCTGGGTTTTTTCAGGGCAGGGTAACTCCAGCCCACACCACCAATCTCACCTCCATGATTTAAATACTTCACATTTGGAGAAAGCATTCATCTAGAAATCCTCAAGCTATTTCCAGTGCAGACTGTGAATGTGTTCAGTATTGATAGCATGAAGTACAACTGTTGGTATGTTATTAGTTTGAAAGTTGAAAGTGTTTCTTATTATGATTTAGTTAGTGATCAGCAATATTTTATGGGTTATTAATACAGAAATTCAAGCAACTTCAAAGATTTTTCAAATATTTTCAGATGTGCTGTCAATACTGTATTTCATAGTTCCAACTTGCTATCAGTTTTGAACACATTCACAGTCTGCACTGGAAATGCTGTGAGAATTTCTAAATTAATGACTTCTCAAAAAGTGAAGTATTTAAGTCATTGAGGTGAGATTGGTGGTTGGGCTTAGAGTTGCCCTGCCCCCTAAAAAAATGAATGAACGTGAACTGTACATTTATTGCCTAAAACATCTAAGCTGTAATTTAACACTTTTTCCCAAAAAACACTTTGTGACTGAGAAGGGCACAAATTCTTCTAATAATCATACTCATCTATAATCTTCTATAATCATACACTTACTTAACCTTCTAATAATTATACACTTCTATAATCTTCTAGTAATTATAATCGTGTTTATTCTCCTAAAAATCATACATTTCTATAATCTAGATGTGAACACATTAACTTCAATAACATCATTTATGTCACCAGTATGAGAGCAGGTCAGTAGCTTAAAGGTTTTTCATAAACCAAACTTGGAAAACTAGAGGTTATTCAGCGCTGAGTTCCACAACTGTGCAATTCTGGGGCAGGGCCCTCCAGCAAAAGGACAGAATAAATGGCCGTTCTATGACTGTGAGATGACTGAACCCAAACCACAGTTTACACACCCAAGAACAGGCCATCTCAGTGAACTCAGAGGGAGAAAGAGAGAGTAAGGAAGAGGGAGAGAGAATGAGAGGGAAATAGAAAGGGAAATGTGGAGAGAGGGGGGGGGACAGAGAGAGAGATAGAAAGAGAGAATGGCCTGTCTGTCTTTGTCCTCTTGATGAGAATATTGGCTTGGAATTTCAGTATCAGGAAACAGGCACGCCATAATGGTGGCTCAGACAACTGCCTGTTTTTCTGGCACCTTTTGTCTTGAATATGCGATTGTGATAATGTTTTAGCAAGTTCCAGATCTTCTGTCAGGCCAAAAGAATGCTAATTCACCCACAGATTTGACTCAGATCTGTGGGTATAATGAGTGAAGAAAATTGCAGGAAAGACAGGGCAAAAAACCCACCAAATTTAACAGAGTACAAAGTAATATGACAATTTGACAAAATTCAAAATGATATTATGCAAGTGAAAAAGAAGGCAAGGTAATTTTAAAAAAGGACGTGTTATGTATTGTATTACAGAGTATTCTGGAGCAACTCATTATCATTATTTAACCAATTTTATTTTAGAAATCAACACTTGTTAATACCTAGTTTGGGGACAATAAATTAACACTTTTCTAGAGCTATGGAACAAATAGTAGATCCTTATGATGTCAGTTGACATGCAGCCAGGTAGCGTCTGTGTATCATGGGGTTCCTCATTCAACTCAGCTCAGTTGGACAAGATCTGGCAGATTTGCAAGCAAATAGGTTCTATGCTCAGCCTACAACTGGAATATAAAGTCTGCACACAGACTACACAGATTAGTTTGTCTACACTTTATCTCTACACCACGTCTAGACAGTCTACATATCTGCATATCACTTGTAGACACGAGTGGAGACACAGTGAAACTGCACAGAGTCTACAGCACAGTTTACACACAGTCATCACAAAATGTTCAGAGTCTATGACATGGTCTTCATGTTGGCTACAAAGAACCTACGCAGGGTCGAGATTATAATCCATGCAGTGACTACATTTAGTCTACAGACTACACATCATTAACATGGAGACTTCTCACAGATCACACAGAGACTTTATAGACTCAACAACAAGGGTGTTCAAATCTCAGTGCTCAAGGTACTGCAGAGTCTCACCCTCCATGACCGTAGGCATCTGATGTGATATCAAAGCTGCCAACCAACTGGATTAACTGTTAAATCAACTACCAGCCATTCTTAGATCCTGCAGTGGATTTGGAGTCACGTGGCTGATTTGAATCTTACTGCTCCATACAGCTCAGCGGTGGGTTAAAATGAGGACCACCCACAGGACTCCGACAGTGATGCTCTGTTAGCAAGCCCCTACTCACGTCCTGCTGCTAAGGTGGGTCTGAGTCTGACCAAGGCTTAAAGTGTGTGTCTGCAGAAATATGATCAGTACACACCAGTGTATGTCTTATTCAGCTCAGGGCCAGTGGCACAGCCCAGTATTAAAAATCTGCCGTGAAATTGTCAGATGAATTGGCAAGAAGAAAAGAAAAATGTCGTTTGCGAACAGTTAAATGGAACATCAGACTGAACATTGAACATTTAAGGCACTACAGAAACGAGGGAAGGTTTGTAGTGCTGACTCCAGATTCCTTGTTTCTGATGACAGTTGGTCTGTTTCCAGTAAAAAAAACCTTATGCCATAGATATCTGAACATAGTCACACTTTGCTAATGTTTGCTACTGGTGAAACTCTAATGCTAGTTAGTTAGTGAAACAGTTTAACCATCACTACAAAAATGCATCTAAAAAGGAGCAGCTTAATTTCTTTAAAGGCTTCTTTTCCAGTTCCACCCCCCAAAAAAGAAAAAAAAACCCAAGTCTTAGTGCCAATTCTTAGTAGCTGCCAAGGCGAACAAAATGTGTGGGCAAACAAGATCTAAAACAAAAGACTCTTACACAATCAAACTGGCCTTCTGCACTGCTCTCAGGTCAGTTTCGTGGCATTTGATGTTTTTTTTTTCTCAATGACTTAAGAAAAGACTAGGAGAATAAAGAGATCTGATCTTAGAACAGTCTGAAGGTGCCACTTCTTCTGAAATTGTCTCTGCTCGTCTTTTCCTACCATGCAGTGTCTGTCCCACAGTTGAGTGCAGCAGGGCAGGACACAGACACGTAACTGAAGGGATGACCCTGGGGGCTGAGCCCACGATGACTTATGTAACGAGGAAAACGTGAGTGGAACATGCTCTGGTCAGTCAGTAAAAACCACCCAACAGCTGCATCTGCCTGTGTTCCATTCCCCACATCTTCCTCTCACTTTCTTATTTACTTTTCACCCCTGCTGTTTCCTTACTGAACCTGAGCAGGAATCTTTGTGTACACAGACATGGAGAAACAGGAATAACATTCAGTCTGAAACTCTCCACTCTCCACTGGGTTTCTTACTACACACACTTCAGTGAGGTTAGGTCAGATTTTCACCTATGGCCCATCCATAACTCCTCTCTGACTAGACAGCAGTTTCCAATAACAACTGAACAAGTGATCTCAGGGGCAAGGAGCTTAAACCTGTTAATCAGTTATGACTAATAAATATTTATAATATGATGCCAATGCCTGCTAAATCAGAAGCCTCTGTTAGCATTTTTTTGACACATTAAAACATCCACCCTTCACGCTTTCTCTAGAGTCTATAGTTCCTGAGCAAGGCAGGAGAGAAACTGGGTGTTGGTTGATTACCCATCGGAACTGTTTATCCTGAAGGGTGACCTGCAGAGTGTCTCAGTAATACGATTAGCTCATTAGAGTGAGAGGGAACAGGCTAAGGCATGAGGAGATGAAAAGAAAAAAAACTTAAAGGCGGGATGTTTTCTGAACGGCACCAGAGCTGAGAAACCAAGGAGTCAGGCGATAGCGAAGTCGTACCTTCTTGTCCCGAGTGTTGGAGGTACTCCGTCAAGTCACAGCCGAACACATTTTCGCTTCCTTTCCTCTTCGACTTCTGCTTGGCAGATTTGTTCTTCATGAGGAGTTCGAGATTTATTAAGATCAGAGTAAACAGGGCCCGATGCCGAGCATTGGCCCACTCGGCATGGAAAACCGGAGAAATATGGGCCCAAGGAAATAAGGACAAGATAAGGCAAAAAAAGCCCCAAAACCAGGAAGTCCAGTGTCCAACAAAAGGAACTGGTCGGCTCACATCTTGCCCGTGACTTCAGCGAGCTGGTGTGGGAGAGGAATTCTAAAGCGCAGCACCAGTCTGACGTCACTGCCCCATCAGGGTTTTCTCTCTGTCGTCTGTGCAGCCTGGGAGAGTGGAGGGGTCCAAAGCCTGGTCCCGGAGTGCCCAGGGAACGGCCAGTTCAAGCCAAAAGCTTCTGCTCCTCAGTCGCCAGAAATTCTGTCAGAGTTTGTTAGACTGATTTCCTGTAGTGTAGGTGTTCTCTCTCTCTCTCTCTCTCTCTCTCTCTCTCTCTCTCTCTCTCTCCCCCTGACCCCTTTTCCTCTCGTCTTCACAACCCCCTACATTCTGACGCTCCTCAGCCACAGGAAGTGATCTAGTGGAAGCATAGAACCTTCCCTCTCTCTCTCTCTCTCCCTCTCTCTTTCTCATGTAGTTGCCTCTTTTCCCCTTTGACACTCTGATTTTCTCCCCTTTCCTATTCAGTTTAGCCAAACTGGTCAGCTTGCCTGTATTGTTTGGGTGGTCATGGTGCCTGTAGTTTGAGTGGAAAAAAAGGTTTGAAATGTCAAACTTCTTTTTTCTTTTTTTTCTTCTTTTTTTGCTGTGGGGAGAGCAGGGGAGTGGAGGGAAATGGCTGCCTGTGTTTTCTCCACTGGTTAACAGATTACTGACCCTCTTTCATCTCTCTCTCTCTCTCTTTTCTCCTTATGGTTTGAACAGGAAATCTGCTCTCAGTCTTCCTGAACGCTCCCAGAGTACACAATTTCCTGTACAGGGTGCTTTGTTTGGAAAACAAAAACAGACAGGGAGAAAGGGAAGTGGGGGAAAATGAGAGAGAGAGAGAGAGAGAGAGAGAGAGAGAGAGAGAGAGAGAAAGGGAGGGGGCGGCACAGAGAGAAAATGGTAGAGAGAGCAGATGGGAAGAACAGAGAACACATGGTTACTGTTAGCCATGGCTAACTGTTTCTGACCAAAGTTACTGCAGCTTACACTAGAAGAACACTTCACTTCAAAAAACCTTGAAATTTCTTGACAACTCTTAATCTCTCTAAGGAGTTCTATGTGACAACCACACACACACACACACACACACACACAGATGTACAGATTTAATGGAAGTCCAAGTGACAGACAGAGGGCAGTCATCTGGTGCCCTCTGAGTCACACACTAATCATTTAAATGTGACAGGAACATAGTCCTCCAAATCCCCAACACTGTTCCCAGATCAGCTTAACACACCACACCCAGACACCTTCACTTATCCTTCTTTGAAACTGATAAATTTCATTTAATGTTTTTACCGCTTTAGCAGTCTTTGTGAGTTTTAGTAAGGGTTAATCAGCGCTCTTACAGCCCAGCATTATCCACAACACATCATGCTAACAGGTTCCCAGTAGGTTTCACTGTTAGCCAGTCTGGACTCTAGAGGTTCTCATGACACAGTAGATGTGAGCCAATGGTTCTTCTGGTCAGAGAAAGGCAGTACCACCATGAGAACAGCACACCACCCCAAATGAAGGTTCCTTCACATACCAGCTGTCTGCTCTCTACTCCCAGGTCCTGACAATCACGTCAATGACTCGGCAACTTTTATTGCACGTGACTGAAGTGTCTTTCTTGGAGGAAGGTACACTACTCTTAGTCATGGAAATAGATCTAAGTAGATGTGTCAGAAATGGAAAATAAACATTCATGTATAAAAAAATGTTTAAAGTTCGCATCTGTCTCTGTCTGTGGTGGAGAGAAATGCTGAACTCTTAACATGTATATTCTGTTTGAAGGTTGACCTTGGCTTTAGTAAACAGAGACAAGAAGCCATTTATGGAAGCACGTATTACTCAGGAACACAGCCCATGTGTTAGTTCCTGCAAAACACACACACACACACACACACACACACACACACACACACACACACACACAAAGAGCATGCACAGAACTTCAAACTGAAAGAGCTCATTTCTCACAATGCTGCCACCACAGCGAGAAATACCGTTTGTCAGTGAACTCAGTCATTTGGGTGCTGGGGAATAAGGCCTGGGTGTTGATCATTCCTTGCCTGTGTGCTCCACAGTGGTCTTTATCACTGCTCATCCAGTCAACGTCTCTGACTGTGTCCCTCCCACCCTGCTGTGGACAATAAGCCCTTTCTGCCTCACAGGATGGACGATGACATCACCCTGTCATATATGAAGAGCCAGAACTGGAAGCAGCTGCCCCCTTTGTAAACTGATCTTAGAGCAGTTTTTGATATCTCATTGATAACAGTTCATAGCTGAGAGCTGAGAGCGGTTTGGGGAAAGGAAACTGCTCCCAGACCAGCTGGAAAGGCACCGTCTCTCCAGAGAGAAGTATAGTGGGAATGGACGCTGCTTCCAATAACTGAGGCATAAATCCATATGGCTGTAAATGCTGTAAAATATAAATGTTGCTAATAATGACTGCTAGATGCTTTTTGTTGAAATTCAAATTATGGAGTTTATCTAAGTGCGCATGTGTGTTTCCAATTTTAAAGTAAAAAAGTCCTTGGCAAAACAAAAATCCAGTTGTTTACTGTTGTACCAGAATACATTTTGAGTTACTAACTCATTACACAACGTGAATCACAATTGATTCACATAAAACTCTAAAAGAAAAAAATATGGCTCACATCGATTCCAAAGTTTATATTCAATGCAAAGCTGATTGACACAGATCATTTTAGGGTACAGCCTGAATTCTCGCTATCTTTCCAGACCTTTTTGTAAAATGTTCAGTAATACCCCCCCCCCCCCCTCTATATAAGTGGAGTCAGAGAAAGAGCTCTTTCACACAGGAGAAAAACACACCACTGTTTACAGAGTGTGAGAATAGAATGCTGCTCCATCACCAAGCGTCCGTATTTCCGTATCCATGCCTCGTGATGAGGGCCAAAGGTTACTCTTCTCAGCGCAGCTATGGGTCACATGTCCAGCCTCAACAAAGGACTGATTCAATTGGGCGGCCATGTTGGATGGACCCTACAGTGTCAGATGATGCAATGGTGAATTCAGTGAGCAATTGGTCAAAACATTTCACCTCTGTACAAGATGAATGTGGTCTTCAAAAAAAAGAGAAATAGCTTGCCTTCTGGTTCTGGGTGAATTGATAGCTGATTAAAAACAGAGTGATGCAAAATGAGAACAATTAATGTACAATTAGGATTTCTTAGGAACTCAAAGCCTTGGTAAGTCTTGTTAATGCAGATTAGTATTTCAGTCCACTAGAGGGCGCTCAACAAACCTTTATACTTGGGAGTGGAGATTGCACCTTCACCCTACCTCTAACAGAGCTTTTGAAAAACACCTGACACTTAATTAGATTTGAGCAATATTTGGACACCAGCTCCACCTGCTGGTCTGAAACTCTACAGCAAAACCATCTTTATCTACATCCAATTTGATTCCGGACACAGTCTGGAACACTGTTTTGTAGCTATGAAACCCATGATTGTCACTGTAAAAGCCAGCACTTCCTGCACACAGAATCAATAGATTTAGTGGCGAAAATGTAATTACATTTGTCATTTTCACATACCGTGGAAAGACCCACAGTCCATCTTAATGACTTGGCCCACACCTCACTCATCCATCAGATGTGACCACACAAGGCTCTACATGTTATTCCAAAGTTGCTATTTGTTTCAAATTTGCATGATAAATAGCCAACTGTGTTTTCAGTCAATTATTCACTAACTGTTCTTGAGATGCTTTGTCACCGATTTTCACCAGCAACATGTGAGAAAACTAACACTGTACCTCCCACTGCATGTCTGGTATGTGAAGCTTGATATTTGGTTTACTCTCAATAGCAATTACCTCAGCAGAGGCATCCGAACTGGGATCCAGCGCCTGAAGAGAGGCTTTCTAGTGGGGCTCTTTTCCACCCAACATCACCATACATAGAGAAAGAGAGCCTTCACTGGCGTCTAGTGTGAGAGAAGCACATCGCCTCATGTCACATTTCAGCGCGCGAGAGTGTGTGTGTGTGAGAGAGAGGAGAGAGAGAGAGAGAGAGAGAGAGAGAGAACAGTTCATAGACAGAAATAACAGACAACATGATGACAGGGCGTGCGCAAGAGAGAGCAAGAGAACACCTACACTACAGGAACCAGCCTAAAAAATTCTGACAGTATTTCTGCCAAACCTGAGACAAAGAACAAGCAGGATCCTACATAGGAAAATGTCCAACAGGCCTACATGCATACATACATGCTGCATACATACAAGTTCAAATTAATTGCCAACAAGCATATACATCAATGAAATAATTTATTGAAAACTTCCAGAATCCCACCACCCAATAGGTATTTTTGCATCCTAAATGTTTCACAAAAAACTCAATTCATCCCAAGTAATGGTTTTAGGTAGAGCTATAAAATAGATAAAAAACAAAGTAAAGGCTCTTTTAAGCAGCGGTGCGGTCCAAGCAGCTGTGCTTTACATGCTGCTGCAGCATGTGTCTCTGTGTACAGCAGATCCGTATATAACAGAGATATAACAGACGATTTCTAGTGTTAGAAGTCTGAACTTTTCACAACAATAGCTTACTACATCAAACTAAATAGAAACTAAAAAATGATGCAAAAAAAAAGTAGTAGTTCACTAACCGAAATACATATGGCACTCAGATTAGCAACATTCAGTACAATAGGAAATGTGCTTTAGAATTACAAAATGAGTCAGCTGAGACAAAATTTCATTGACATTTTGTTAAGATGGGTCTCTAGAGAGAGAGAGAGAGAGAGAGAGAGAGAGAGAGAGAGAGAGAGAGAGAGAGAGAGAGAGAGAGAGAGAGAGAGAGAGAGAGAGAGAGAGAATGAATGATAATGATGTAAACAGCAATAAGGCATTTGAAGTAGAGGATCACACAAAGTATTAACCTCTACCTGATATGGAATCTCCTTCAAAGTATTCTCAGCAGCAAAAAGATTACATACATTATATAAATCCATATTTTACTTTCATAAATACACACTGTATACAGCTACATACCGTATACAGTCACACTTACTTCACCACATATTGACTGTTGGTCCCTTATGGATGTTGGCGTGGCACAAACAACTTTAGGTGATTCTAAAATGGAACCTTCTATTGAGTTGATTTTTTTTTCATCGGCCAACTATTAGCTATTGCAGAATCACACCCAGAATGTCATGCACATTTATGCTTGAAGCTGCTCGGGTTGGAGACTAATGATGGCTTAAAGGATTCTTTCTGGCACAGGTCCACTTTACACAGATGTATTTTACTGTTGCACTGATGCAAAAAAGGTTAGAGTTGATAATAGGTAAAATGTGTTAGCATTGTGCAAACCTGTTTAAATCCTCACACTTTACCTAAACTGCATTTTTCAGGTAATCTCAAGACTTGCCTGTGTGACCTCTGAAAGACACTCAAGAGGCGCACAAGGAAAACACCCCAAAAGTAAAGTGGACAGCTGAAACCATACTGGAAGGTGGGACTCACCTTCTTTCTTGGCAAAAAAAAGAAAAAAGAAAAAAATTAAGTCATCACTCAGCATGTCAGACACACGCTTGGCGTGTTGCTAGAAAGTGCAGTGGTAAAGTAAAAGTAATGCAGATGCCATTCGCCTGAACTTGTTTACAAACAAACAAACAAGGATGAAATCCTAGAACAGAACCAATATTAGCCCTGCTCTGCACTTACATGAAACATTTTACATCTTCTGTCAGTTTGAACCACAGCAGAAAACGCACAAAGGGTAAATTGGGCAAACACTATGGCAGGAAAATAAACACAGGTTGGAAAAGAAAAGATTACAGGCAGTAACTGTGTGTCGGTTACATATTAAACACTTTGTCACTGAATTGGCTCCAGCTTCCTCATTCCTTGGACAGTGTTTAGTATTGATATTTGCATGTCAGTGTCAAATCAACCAAACAAAAGTCCCTCACTGCCTCCCAGGCTGCTTTAAATATATCCAAACAGTCCAGAGTCCACAGTCCAAAATGTTTAGCCATCCATTAAAAGCCAATGAGAGATAATAAGAGACAAATTTGTGACATAAATGTTACTACTGGTTCAATAAATGTGTGGGAAAAGTCCATAGTATTGTGGTATTCACATAGCTCTGTTCATAAAGATCTCTTCATTCTGCTAATTCTGTAGGTTTGAAAGTTATCAGTTTCCTACAACGTGAGTCGCAAGTATATTATTGTTAATAAAAGCATCGTCAGTTTTATGTTTTGGTTTCCTTATTGATGAATGATAATCAGATATCTGAACATCTCCCTGTATAAATATTCATTATATTTATTTTATATGTACTGTTCTGACGCTGACCCACATTTAAAGCAGTTCATTTCTACACCACACCTGCCCCCAAGGAAAATAATGACCATTCAAAATAACGCTGTATGATCACACAAACCTGAGACACACACTGCTGGATTTAACATTCAAACGCAAGTTGTGCAGATCAGTCTTAATATCAGAGCTCTCGGTCTCACCCACTCCTCCCATGATGCACCTCTCCCTTACATTTGATTAAACAAACTCAGTCCTATGCAAATGTTTAGGCACCTGTGGGTCAAACTGCATCAACCTTTATCTTTAAAGTGAACCTTTAAGTAAAAAAAGCTGACATACCTTTTGCATGATACAAAAGTTGAAATCTTATATGGCATCAAAAAATACCACATTACCTGTTTCACTTCTCTGAGATCTAAAGCACAGATTACACTGAAATTTACAGTGAAAGATTCAAATTAGATTTTTTAAAAGTCTAAAAAGTCTACCTCCCTTATCTATATGCCTAAAACTTGCATACGTTTGTCTGAATCTACTGCATCGATGATAAAATAAGAGATAAAATAGGAGAGATCGTCCGTGAGTTCTGCTGGACTGGTGGAGAGTTCTGCTTGAACTGTACGGCGGCTCAGCCACCGTACACTGTCGGTCCAGTTCAGTTCACACTACCGAGGGGAAAAGAGGGACAGCTGTCCATCAGGGAGAGGACAGCTTCAGTGCGTGGACGGGGGCTTGCCAATGTTCACAGTGACGTTGATGTACAGGGGAGGTCTCTCTACTGACAGAGTCTGGTAAGTGCAGGAGTTCAGGCCATCTTTCTTCCACATGTCTGAGGTTTTGGACAGCAGACGCATCCTGTGAGTGGTAGAGAGAGACCGGTGAGCAGCAGGCACGTCAGAGGTCTACAACCTGAGGTTCAACAAGCCCAATAACACAGATCATATCCTTCAGAAGAATGAGCACCATAGCAGAGTGTTTCGGGGGGGGGGTTCATCACACAGAGCTGAATTACCGCTGCTGTGCTCCGGTGAAGGAAGTGCACAGCACACGCCTGTGATCAGGATTGGGCTCACTCCGCGGGGTGCACGGGGAGTGACTGCAGTATGCACTAGCGAGTGCGCTTATCTGCACACCTCAGAGGGATGTCTGGCTCTTAAAGAAGGCCAGCAGGGAGCTATAGTCTTTTCAGAGGACACGGACTGCCCTGGCGGTGCTGTTGGGCTTAAACACAACATGAACTTTGTCTTGAGTGCTCGAATCACCATATCATTTTATTAGAAACGCCATAATAAAGGGTCAAAGAACGTGGGTCATAGGGAAGCTAATCTCCGTTGCTTTGCCATGAAGCAAGTTTGCGGAAAAACCACTTTGAGAACCGGCAGCGTTCCGACGCATGCGTGTGTACTCACCTGTCTTTGTTCACCTCGTTCCGACGCATGCGTGTGTACTCACCTGTCTTTGTTCACCTCGTTCCGACGCATGCGTGTGTACTCACCTGTCTTTGTTCACTTCGTTCCGACGCATGCGTGTGTACTCACCTGTCTTTGTTCACCTCGTTCCGACGCATGCGTGTGTACTCACCTGTCTTTGTTCACCTCGTTCCGACGCATGTGTGTGTACTCACCTGTCTTTGTTCACCTCGTTCCGACGCATGCGTGTGTACTCACCTGTCTTTGTTCACCTCGTTCCGACGCATGTGTGTGTACTCACCTGTCTTTGTTCACCTCGTTCCGATGCATGCGTGTGTACTCACCTGTCTTTGTTCACCTCGTTCCGATGCATGCGTGTGTACTCACCTGTCTTTGTTCACCTCGTTGCCATTGTCCCTCTGGTGGAAGACCATGGTGTAGCGACCGATGGCTGCGGGCGGACGCACTACTGACATTCTCTGCAGCTCCACCCTGAAAACAAGTGTTCATATTCAAAACACTGCAGAAATATATAAATACATACATGCGACTCTATCTACCAATGCGTTTGGTCATTTTCCAAAATGAATGTTACTGATAACATGCCGTTATAATTCAAATACAAGTTTAGTTTAAAAAGCATGATCTTTCAAATAATGGGACTTCATAACGTTACCTTACACGTAAATTACATGCAATAATCACTTCCTGACTGGAAAACCAGAGCCCATTGGTGGCAGGTTAGTTACCGTTTGCGGAGGTCATCATCCTCGCCTCCCCATCCCCAGTACGAGTTGGGGAAGCCATTCACTTTGAGGAACTGCTGTCTCGACAGGGCCGTCACACCCCCAAAGTAGCCTTTATATCTCAGCCTGAAAGAATCCACAAGAGGCACATCCTTTCATGCTTGCACACTGATGGTAAATGTTTGCTGTGGGCTCAGTCGAACAGGATGTACGTTTTACATTCCTACACGCTACATGTGTACACGTACACGCTACACGCATGCATGTGTGCGCCTCTAATAATGCTGCAGGCTTCATGATAACGATGGATGACTCTACCCCTGTACTCACTTGTAACCTGTGGAGTTCCTGCCCACCACCAAGTGTTTGGGTTGCTGGTCACATGTGTACAGATTGTGATCGTTCTCAGGGACAAGGTCAACGTCGTGAAAGATGAAGCAGTCCCAGCTATAGTCTTTCAAAGCCTCCAGGTATCCAATGTTTAACAGTTTGGCCCTGTTAAACGTCTCTTCACCAGCCTACGAGAACACACGCAGACACACACACGCAGACACACACACACACACACACACACACACACGCCGGTTTTATACCTATACGTGTGTATCAGCTACAAGCTCCTAAATCTAACCTGACAACGAACAACGATCTGAGCCTCAATAACGTAAAAGACGAGACCGGTAGATTTTCATTCCACCACGTCTTGAGCTGCTTACCTGGTGGATGATGTAGATGGCATAGTGCAGTTGCTGCCTCTGCAGGAATGGGTGGAGGTGGTGGAGCAGGTAGAGGAGGTGCTTCTCCCGGTTGCGGTGTGGGATGAGCACTGCCACGCTCTGCTGGGCCACACAGTCGGCGGGCTGGTACTGCCCCCCGGACACGGCGCCATTCTCCCCCTCCACCCGGCCCAGCGTGAGCGCAGGCTCGAAGGACAGCGGCAGCGGCCCGCCTTGGACAAGGACAACAGCACACTCGCGTAAAAATTTACATCAGGGATGAGAGGGGGAAGGGGGGGGAGTTAACGATCACAAACACAACCAACTCGTACGCAAAAGAACAAAGGAACACGGGAAGACTATCAGAAGACGAGCACTTGAGTACGGATAGGTGCAGAAGACTCCCACTTAAGCTAAATTGCCCGGTTTGCCTGGGAACACATGGTCCTGGATCTCAGCACACAGTGAACTCAAACACTGAGCGCGTGAGTGGGAGCTGAGGCCCATATGTATTCCCAAGGCCCAGCTTTGAAGTGGGACTCAAAACAGCTGCAGAGGGGCCAGTAATGGGTAAACAATTATATTCACTCAGCAGGATCTGTGAGATTCAGCACTTAAGG
Source organism: Brachyhypopomus gauderio (assembly GCF_052324685.1). NCBI lineage: Eukaryota > Metazoa > Chordata > Actinopteri > Gymnotiformes > Hypopomidae > Brachyhypopomus > Brachyhypopomus gauderio. Next base: position 9,757,036 of record NC_135217.1, read on the forward strand.
AGAGCCACACCATCCTAGTTTGGCTTCTTTCTGGTGTTACTGATACACGTGCATCAAACATCATCATTCATTTTATCTGTTGAAATGGGAGAAAAACTAAAAAAAAAAAAAAAACCACACACAGGTGCATAATTACTACACTTGTTTTATGAGCTTCTTGCCTTTTAACAGTACAGATGTCTGTAGTTGCTAAATTATGGAATGCATGCATTTATTTGAGCAGGTCATCATGTATTAAGCATTCAGAATGTAAATTTTAGTTGTAGATGTGGCACTGACAAATGAGGAAAAGATCCAGAAACAAGAACAGCCAAAGCAACAGCAGCCAATTTAAAATAAATCAAACTTAAGATCACTCACGGAGTAGAGGAGACTTCTTTGGACAGGGTGCTTTGGGAAGCTCTTCCTCCTCCTTTTCCTTGGTCTGCAGCAGTTCCGTGGGGGTATACAACCCGCCAGGCTCTGTATTCAGACCTGCCTCCACCTCCGAACCCATCCTTTCCCACTTCTGCACCTGAGTGGGTACCAGTTCAAAGGGCTTCACCGTCCCACTAATGAAGGCGGCGACCCACGCTAGCACGCACAGGCACAGGGCCAGCAGGAGCAGACACTTGGTCTTTCGTGTGAACCTGTACACGGTGGGACAGAGGCCCATGGCTGGAGAGTCAGCAGGACGCCCCGTGGGAACGCACACGCAAAAGGACCGACAAACAACCACGAGTCCTGGGGCGGGACATCTGCTGTGAGCGCAAGCAAGCCCAGAAAGCGTAACCGAGTCCGCCGCCTGGGCCCACTAACGCTAGCTGTGTTAGCTCAGAGCTGGTGAGGAGTGGTTTGCAGTGACATCTCTGTATTTCTTTCTGCTAATCCATTTTTTTTGTCCAGGCTGTAACAAAGAGAGACACAAAGAGAAATGTTTTTTTGTTGATTGACAAGTCTGACAAGTCTCATTTCACATTCCAGAGACACATCACAGAACCTCCAGTGGACTTCAGGGAGTATTTTTTCACTTGCCAGACATTCCCTTCCAGATCAATTTGGAAAATATAGTTTTGAATTTCTTGTGTATGCTGATGCATGAAACGTAAATGACAACTTGCCATGCCAGTTACATACGTTTTATGTTTCATAGCAGCAAGAATTATATTACTGCCAACAACTATACTATACTGTTTTATATAGGCAAGTACATACACAAAGTTAATCTAGAGTGCTAGCTATACAATGTATAGGACATAAAATAACTGAAATAATTAAATGATGACATAATAGGAAAATAATATCTCAACATCTGATATCATATGTCAGTTTCAGTTGTGATTAGTAAAACAGACACACATTCAGAAACAAATATAAACCTAATACCTTAAGCAATTCAGCAATCTCTCTTTACAAAAAATGAGATTCCTATTTGATGCAATGTCGAAGACATCTCAACTCTCATTTCAATAATTAAACATGTAAATACTAAAAGAGCAAATATTACTTAGTCAAAATAATTAAAGACCATTTTGCAAAGATGAGTAAACCTTCCCAAAGTTTCAAAAACAAATGTTTTGGTGCTAGTTCAGGTTAGCTGATCTACTGAGAAATCTGTTAAGCTATCACACTCAACAAACACGCAGAATTAGAGTTAGAAGTGGTACAAAAGGTGACAAGCCACATTGGAATGATGGTTTGATAACACCCAGTAAGAAGTCTTGCACAGAAGTGAAGGGCATTTCAATTGCCAGAGGAAAGCAATGGTAAGGTCAAAGCACAAGAAAGCCTGTTTATCTTTTGCCAAGGCTCAAACTGATAAAAATCAAGATTTCTGCATCTGATCTTAATCTTAAATCTTAAATGTGCATTTCAAGTGGGAGGAGTAAGGTGATAAGTGCATGGATCCGACAATGAAGAACGGAAGCGGTAAACTGTAAAATCTTGAAAGGTGAAAACACCGAGGTGGTGTGTAACCTGAGCTCAACCAAGCTCAAATCTGAGCACCACGTTCAGCCGCATTCCCCATCAAGAGTTCAGGCTTTCAAAGAACCCATTCTTCAGGACTGGACCGATAGATGTGACAAAAGGTCAAAATCTTTTACACTCTGTGCCTTTAAAAGTAACATACTAAATACAAGCATTTCCCACATTTGTTGAATTTAATCAAGGGTGTACTCATTTTTGCAACAATAGATTTAAGCAAAGCTACATTATTTATTCATTTTACATACAATCACTGACATCTTCCTATGCTGTTATTAAAAATATAACAAAGAAATACAAACATTTCTTAAGGTCAGAGAAAGTGTATTCATTTACCCTGCACAACTAGTTCTTATTTTCTTGTGACACTATGGCAAGATTCACATCTAACAATAAATCTATCTTAGCTATATATAAGAATTCTCGTAATGGCCGTTTGATAGCTAGTTAGCTAGCCACCATACTTTTTTGACAGAGAATAATAAATAGTTAGATAACTTACATTTCTTAGAGCTAGCTAGTATAACTGAAAGTCCCATACAAGCAAGCCAAAAATAAGTAGCTATTTTGCTAATCATCTGTAACGGTTTTTATAATAGGTGTATTCAGGCAGTAAATTATCTTGAATAAACTCGCTACACTACCTGAGCTATCTAGCTAGCTGCACATACCAGCTCCACAGCATGCCAGTGAGCTAATGTCATTACACAAAACGAGTTAAACTGTTGTAACTAACGTTGTGGCCATCTTCAGGAGTGTGTGAACACAAAAATAAACACACAATTTGGCCACTGTATCTCTGAGACGGCGATCCTACCTGGTGCCTCACAGCAAATGTGTGCTCCTCTCTCGATGGCGGTGTGCCAAGTGAAACGTTACTTCCGAAAACACTGACGTTGGGAACTGAGCGCACGAGCGCTCCACAGTGCACGCGCCCCTCAGGGGCGGTGCACGCGCCCCTCAGGGGCGGCGCACGCGCAGCGGTCCGGCGTGACCCTCCGCGTCACACGACGTGATGTGGCCCAACAGGCAGAGAGGGCGACGTCACGCTGAGCTTCGTGAAACGGGGCAGCAGTCAGACATGTGACTGTTCCGTCAGAATAAAAAATACACACGCACACATACAAACAAATAAACCTTTAATAATTTTAATAACGTTTTGGCAATATAGAGCCTTTACTCAAACTACTATTGCTGAGCGGGTGGCTTTACAGATGCATTTTATTATCTAAATAATCAAACAAAAGAAGATTAATGCTTAAACATTTGTTTGTTTGAACGACTGGGGCATTCACTGCCTGGTGATTTGGGTGGAAAGCAATGAGTCCTCAGTGAGCCCCCATGACTGTGGTCACCTCCAGGCCCCTAACTTTAGTTGTGCTGCTATAGATAAGCCTGCCTTAGCCACATGTTAATCACTGGCACGTGTGCCAATGGATGATGGATTCCCTTCTGAGTCTCAGTCCGGAGTTTTTCCTTGCCACTGTCATCCCTGTCGCCTTGCTCATTAGGGATTTGGACCCATGGATTTGTAAAGCTGCTTTGTGACAACAAATATTTTAAAAAGCACTATATGAATAAAATTGACATTGAATTAATGGCCAAGTGTTGCTAGAATCACGATTCTGTGTCTTTTCATTAGCACAGTGTATACATGTCATCCACCCACCCACATGCAAACCTTTTGAATTTGTGAAGAAAGTTTTGTTCACAGTAGCAGTCAAGTTTGCAGATCCATCAGTTATGAGGCACCTAATTTTGCCCAGAATGCCCCAAACAATTACATGTTACATATACATCAGTTATATGGTCACGCCTCCTCTGTCTTAGCCTTTTCTTTTTCCTTCATCACCATGGCTTTAACAGCCGGTCTAGTTTGAAGAGTGTGTGTGGGGTCCAATTCCAATTTCCCAAAAAAAAATTATAAAGCCAGTGTAACTGCGTTGTGTTAGATGGTAGACTCACACACTCGTTTCCACACTCAGTTTATTGGGTACCAATCTGACAAAACAGAAAGAAAGCGTCGTCACTGCCAGTGAAATAGCATTCAGTTTGGAATGTTTGCTACTGGATGGGGTGGGGCAGAAATGAGCTGTATGCCAACTAGCTATCTGTCCACACCACTGAACAGTATTCAGACACTAAATATATTTTTACAAAGAATGACGGACAATAGACAATTAATTACAGATTAGCATTTTTTGTATGGCATCGATACTACCATATGCACCTTACCATTGCTGTGGCGCTCATCAACTGGGACGATTCTAACTTTAACACCCCCCCCCCCCCCCCCGGTTAGCACGCACGCAGCATCCAATCACGTTAATAGTTCCTATGTTCGACTGACCTGCAAGTGGAATTAACCACTGACCCGTCACACCAGCATCATCCACAGTAGAAGACATCTGGACGTCCTTTATTATGAAAGTGGCAAGCGCCCTTTCAAGATCTTTTTGAGTTTTTTTCTTAAACAGAGCAAACCCTGTACCTGTAATATCATAACTTTGCATTATTAATAATCATTTGAAGGTACTATACAAGTTTTGTAACCACAGCTTAACAGTGATTGTCAATGCTGATAAAGTGTTAAATAATCATGTGGCTATAACTTTATTTGGGTGCATAATATTGACAGACAAAAGAATGGCTCGATACAAATACAAAACTAATACAAATGCTTCTGAATACAAAGACACACAAATCCTACTATACAACCCATGATTACAAAATCAAATTTAATACCCTGGATCCTGACAAATGTCAAAGCTCCACACCCAAACCAGTCTGGTGAGTCACTGCTGACCAGTGGGCCTAAAATATTCTTAAAGCATAAATATATAATGTAATTTATCCAATTTTATTTTATCCACTTAGTTTGACAATCAACATCTAAACAATTACAAAAATATAAGCAAATAAATTATTCACCCGTGTCTATTCAATCTGTGTTGGAAGGTGAGGGGTTAAGTGGAAGCCTGTGAGCCGTGTCTCCCCCTATCAGCACTGTGATGCCCGCTGTTCGTTTACAGAGGGCCTGGCAGTTATATTTCAACGCAATACCAGTTTCAAATGACAGTAAAATTGCCCAATCATATCGTATGTCTTTGTGGGCGGGTTTAACTGTATGATCATTTCCGCCCACTGTGTCGACGCTAGCTGTCGTTAGCGTACCACCGCTAGCTTGTTTGGATTCAGTCCTTTGATGCCCTCGTGCGCGTTGTTTACATATTCCGCTCCCGAGGAACACGGAGCTGTGAACCTTATTTTGTTGGAACCTTATTTTGCTTAAGAAGTTATCTAGTACATATGTTATTGTTTATTGTGTTTTTAAAGGTGTACTGTCGTCTCAATTGTAAACTAAAATTGCAGGTAATTAGGAGAGGAAACAATTTTTTTTGCGGGGGGTGTGGTAGTGGTCACGGTTCGCTACTGCTGCTGACTGAGGTGGGCCATGACTTGGGCCATGACTTGGCACAGTGAAAATACACCAGGGAGTTTGAAGTTTTGCTGTCAGACATAACTGAGATACTTTGGTGGAGTATACTGGCATGAGGACAAGACAAGAGGAATTTCATTTGTGCTCACTCATCAACCTACAGATAACTCATTAGCTAAAATGAAAAACAAGTCTGCAAAAATAATTCAGAGCCCACTTATCTTAACGCCAATCTCCAACAGATGAGATAAGGACACCAAAGACATACTTGTGATGCAAACTCTATATGTGCTACATGCTAATTGATTAACAGCCACTAAAATAACACAAAAGGAACTATTACCACCCCACCTCAGACATTACTGGAGAAGTTGTCAGCAGTATCAGGTGTAACGACTAGCTTTACACTGGAGAAACCAAGAGAACGGATGCTGATAACTCGGACAATCAGAGTTATGAGGCATGTTGGTGCTAATGGACAACATACCTGTGCATTGCCTGTTGTTACTATGACAGCAATAAAGAAAAATTAAGGAAAAATAACTGATCTACTCCCCCAGAACTTTAGAACTGCATTTAATTAATGTTGGGATTTAAACATTGTTTAGGACAGTGGGGGGCGCACCCCCTAGGTGGGGCGCGGAGCTATTGCAGGTGGGGCGCGGAGCTTGGAAGTAAAACGTGTCAATATGGGGGGGGGGGGGGGGGGGGGGTGCAAAAATATTCTCATCTACTAAAGGGGGGCACGGCCGAAAAAGTTTGGGAACCACTGGTTTAGGACATAAGCTGGTTTCACCTCCTGGAACCCTAGAAACAAGCCCAGCTTGTGAAGGACCTATTCTTCATTCTTTTTCTCTGTCGTGTGCACTGCACTGCAATTTTGACTACTTCTGTTGTAAAGGATGTCCCGAATAAGTTTGGAATTTTTATTTTGACTACACAAATCTATTTTGTTTTATTTAAATCGTTTCACTACACTACAACTGCAGATATTACTATTCAACAAGAACCATCAAATCATGTCACCTAATGAGAACAACTAGAACCCTTTATGAGGCAGTAGAAACAGACACCATGAAGAACACACTGACGATCTGTGCTTTTTGGGGACACTTCCTAGTCTTAATACAAGTCATTTTAATGGTTGTTACCTCAACATACAGTGAGGATATTTACTTTTCATGTTGCATACACCTTAAGCTTTCATGTGAAATGGCCTTCCAACAGGATACATTTTAATCAAAACCTTATTTAAATAGCTTCCCTCATGTAAAGGACTACATGATGCTCTTGAGTTATCAGCGTTAAACATAAAAAGATGACAAAAACACTTTCCTAGGCAAAATATACACTGCAGTCTAAAAACAACCTTAAGAAAAGTTATGAGAATGATAACCAGAAATGTTATTCCAGATACAGCTTGTGGTTGTAGCACATTTATAATTACAACCAGGAAAAATGGCTGTGATATTGTCAGAAGTGTCCCAGAAGAGAAAGGTCCCCATCTGCTCATGTTGTTAAGCACTTGTGCAGATGCACCAAATTAGCAGGACGACATCGAACTGCACATATAACAATATAACGTTGCAACATCTTCTTTTGACACTGATCTCAACTTAAAAAACAAACAAACAGGGTCAATGTTACATTGCATGTACAAGCTGGTACTGTTCTTTGACAATCTTGGTCAAAACAATTAAGCATAACATATACCCCATGGGAAAACAGTCAAGCCATTCAGTTCATTTGTGGTCATGACCACACAATCATGGTTTGACAGAGAATTGAAAGTTCAGCTTTCAATTCAGAGACTGGACTCTAAAAAGACTTTTTTTTTAATGTACCAAACAAAGCAATAAGTCATCAACATCTACAATTTCTCTGTAGCAGCCATATTAAGCACCAAAGAATTGCCCCTCTGGCAAGCAAGTCTCTCAGTGTCACAGTTTCACAGAGTTCTCTCTCGCCTCCTCAAAGCTGAGTGAGAGATTAACCATTCCACTCTCGAAGCTCACCCTTGGCCTCTGGCTCCGCCTCTGCCCAGAAGGGGTGCCTGTCTCATTCCCATTGGTCTTCAGGCTAATTGAGGAGGAGGGGGATGAGGCTGAAGACCCGCCTGCACTACTGGATCTCTTCCTTGACGCCGAACTTTGCCTTAGCGTGGCTTTTGCGGCTGCTTTGAACGAGTGAGCGGCCGTGCTGGAGCGAACCTCCTCTATAGTGTTCCTGGATGGCTTGAAGAGGATGATGTAGACCTTATTGAAGAAGATGCATGCTAGCAAGCTAAAGCTAGAAGCCAGAATGGCAATAACCTCTACTGCAGACACAAACTTGCCATAGGTGCTAAAGTAAGCAGGGACAAAGGAGATCCACACAATGAAGAAGATGAGCATACTAAAAGTAATGAACTTGGCCTCCGTGAAGTTTTCCGGAAGCTTCCGTGACTTGAAGGCAAAGAAGAAGCACACAGCCGCCAGCAGGCAGGTGTAGCCAATCAGAAACCCCAGAGCCATCATGGACCCTTCATTGCAGGTTATAAAGATGATCTCATCAATGTCATAGTTTCTGTAGCTTGCCGGTGGGGCATTGTACAGCCAGACCACGCAGATCATCACTTGAACAAATGTAAACAGAAACACTAAGAGAAACTGCAGATTCATCCCCCACCACTTGCGATGCAGACTGGTGGGGATCTTGGCCTCGAACACCAGCAGAACCCGGTTGGTTTTCACCAGAATGCAAGAGATGCAGAGAACAAAACTGATTCCAAAGGCTGGTTGCCGTAGACGACACGTCCAGTCCTGAGGTTCACCGATAAATATGAGCGAGCTGGAGAAACAGCAGATGAGGGAGAACAGGAGCAGGTAGGACAGCTCTCTGTTTGAGGCCTTCACCACGGGCGTATTCCGAAACTGGACAAAAACCGCCATTACAAACGAGGTCAGCAGGACCCCAAGCGCAGCAAACAGCGCCAACGCAATCCCAAAAGGCTCTGACCAGGACAGAAATTCAATCTCCTTTAAGAAACAGGACGTGTGGTTTCCCGTGGACCAGGAATTGTTGGGACATTTGGTACATACACTGGCATCTGTTGATGAAAAAAAATGTAGGTGTTAGACCAAGAGAGTATTCAAAACAAAAATACACACAGGTCCAAAATAAATAACTCAAACGTTAGGGGGAAAAAACAATCCAGTTTCAGGTTGAGAATGAGAAATGTGATGGTAATCCTCTAACCCAGTCATGGCCTGGTGGTTAGGGAACTGGTCTTGTGACCGGAGGGTCGTGGGTTCAATCCCCAGACTGAGGCCATGACTGAGGTGCCCCTGAGCAAGGCCCGTAACCCTCAATTGCTCACTTGTATAAAAATGAGATAGAAATGTAAGTCGCTCTGTATAAGGGCATCTGCCAAATGCCATAAATGTAAATGTAACCCACCTTTATGGTCACTGTATTCACCATCTGAGCACTCGGTACACTCAAAGCAGCAGTTCGGCTTTCCTTCAATGATCCCCTTTCTGGTCCCAGCTTCACAGTCATCACTGCAATTCAAAAATGGGACCTGCCAACGGACAACCAGAAGACCTACTGTTTACTTGACCACAAGCTAGGGTCTTATTATTGGTTATAAAATGAGGTAACATGTTAATATATATATAGATTATTTTACATGTTTAAGTTAACCATGAGTGTTTCTGTAGCAGTATTTAATCAGTAAAGAAAAAGAAAAAAAAAAAAACCTCCAGCATCCTGTTTTTAAACTCACCTCAGTCATATAGCCATTCCACAGTATTTTTGTTTTGTCTATGGAGAGCTTGACCTCTTTTTTGCCATGTATGAAATAATATCCGACTTCTTTGAAGACCACAGAGCCATCCTCAGGTGACCGCTGCCAGTTTATGATGGTGTAGTTGGCCGAGAGTTCGCTGCTTTCGTCAAAACGCACCTTCTCCCCCAAGCTGTTGTGGAATTTCAGGTGCCTCAACTGCTTCAGGACCTGCAGAACCAAAAAGCTATTTACTTTTTGCTAATTTATTTACTGTGTCTTTATAAAATATATATATATATTGAATATACTTTAATATAATTTATTTATGAATAAACTTTGTATAATATAAATAAGAAACAAAGTGATCAGCCAGGAATCAAATTTATGTACTGTATTCTATTAAAAACCGCTATTTCCATGCTGGTATTCAAAGACTGGTTATTCTCATTTCTTCCAATAACTAAGTTCAGAGCTAGTGTTGTGTTAGCATTACCCAAGCAAAATGTTCCATCCAAACCAATTCATGTTGTGACAACAAATAAAAACTTTTTGTCCATTCTGATAAAGCAGAGTGAGGCTAGTGAATCACTACGGAGCATTTTAGCTGAAATATCATAAAAATATCCTGGCTCAAAAAGGTCACGTTACCTGCCACGCCTCCACTTTCCTGATATCTGCACAGGAGCCATTGGCAAAGAGTCCTCTACCAGGTGTACACGTGAGAATGTCCTGGAGTGCCTCAGCTATGGCATAAACTGCTATGTAAACATTGTAGGAGATCCTCAGGTGAGTGTAGTCCAGATACGGTGTCTCTACACTCGTGATGTCCTCCTCACCTGTACACAGTGGCCTAAAGCTGGTGCTTCCATTCTCACTGTCCACCTTCCGGAGGCTGTCCTCCAGGTAACAGTTGAACGTCTCTTCCCAAAACTCCTGTACGAATTCGTTATGGGCAGACTTCTTGGGGTGGACCTGCTGCAGGAACTTCTTGAAGCCAGGCATCTGACCTGCCTGCAAGGCGAAGCCTATAGTCCCACCCATGACATCCAGGTACTCTGGCTTGGCCACCAGGCTGGAGATGGCCCACGCCTCACTCGCTAGCCACACGCGATCTGTGATGTTACGCCTCACCATCTCCTTGACCAGTGGTTCCACATCGGGCCCACTGGCAAACACGGCGATGACCTTCGCAGTAGAGTTTTCAATGCGGTCTGCCAGGCGCATTATCTCAGCCTCGTCGAGGTACTGCGAGATCAGCATGTTCAGATCGATGCAAATGTCCCTGTCCAACATCTCATTTTCAAACTTCTCGATGCCTGGCCGGCCATACTCATCGTCGGAGGCGATGGCGATGACCCAGTTCCACTGGAAGTGATCAATGACCGCAGCCATGGCGATAGCCTGATACTCATCCGTTGGAATGGTCCTCATGAAGGATTTGTACTGGCTTTTTTTACTCAGGAGGCGGCTAGATGACGCGTAGCTGATCTGATGGGACAAGACAGAGAAGATCGACAGGAAGTAAAATGGGAAGAGAGGAAGAGTAAAGACTACGTTTACCTAAAGCACAAATAACAATTGGATTCTGATGCACCAGTTTTGATTGATCATGGGCCAGCTGCCATGTTTTGTGACCAAAATCTTCACTCCAGTGCTCATTACTCTATCAACGGTTAACATACCGTATTTTCATACTTTTTTCCGTCATTTAATGAAGTACATAAAAATGCAAAAAATGGTTTCTGACCTGTGGTATGTAGAAGAGTCCCACAAGGTCTGCCACAGCAGTAGAAACTGCAGACCCAGAAGCCCCAACCACTGCAATGGTTGATGGGATGTTCCCAGTGCAGTTGCAAAACTCATCCAAGTTCAGGGAATCAATCTTATTCTGTGCCACGAAACTCAAGGAGGCCTCCAAAGCCTTGGAGACGGTATTACAGGTATCAAATATGCGGTAGCCCAGGGTGATGTTGGGTAAAAGAGCAGAGCTGTTGTTGATTTCCTCGATGGCGAAGATCATGGCCTGTAGCCAGCGGAATCCTCGGAAATTATATCTGAACAACACAAAAGGGGAGTGGAAGAACGTTTCAGTCAAACAGACAATGCGTAGAAATCAGAGCATAACGATCTGTGATAGAAACAGGCAGCATCTCGTCATTCCAAGAATTAAGACATTCCGTCCATGAAATCCATGTGTCCAAATTAGTTTGCAAGAAAAATTGGTTTACAAAATTCTGAATCAATTCCTTAAAAAGGTGCTATATAAATTTTAAAAACATTTTAATTATTTGTTAAGACTTCTGCCCTTGGATACAGCACTTCAACATACCTTACACACTCGGTTGCCTCTGGTCTAGCTGCCAAGTCCTGATCTTTGGAGGCCACTCCAAAATGAATTGGGAAGAGCCCCCCCAGCAGTATGTCACCAGTCTTCTGCGCCCTCTGTTGGGGGCCATAGGTAGTAACACCAGAACTTGATCCCAGTAGTACAAGGTAGTGCAGGTAGAAATTTAGGTAAAAGCTCATGGTCTCAGCTCTGAGCTGCATCTTCAGAGAGCTTTCTCCACTGAATTAATTAGATTCTGTTTACAGAATTACTGTTTACAGAATCCAGATTTTACTCCCTGTTACACCAGAGGTATCAAATGCAAATGCTTGAGCACGAATATGAATATGTTTGAAAATGGAAATAGATCTGTATTAGAGGTGACCAGGGATGGCTATGCAAGTCAAACCCATTGTGCTAGTCACCAAACAGCTGATGGAGGATCTATCTGAGGGCCTGTCAATCTCTTCTCTGGTGGTGTTCTCTCCTCTGGCGCTGAACTGACCGGTCCTGTCTTCATCTCTGATACTGTTTGAAGTGGATGGGGTGTGCTTAAGGAAGACTGGGTCCAAGAAGGTTCAGTCTAGAGGCGTTTGCACGCGTGTTCATTCTGTCTCCCCTTTAACTACTTTTTGGACTAATTTATTGTAGCGTCACCCTATAGAAAAAAAAAAGAATAACACCTTGTTCTGGTCAAAATATCACTACTAAACAAAATTTAATTGAGACTCCATTTATTCACGAACCTTCAGAAAAGCAATGGCTCAGAACAAGAAGATAGACCCAACCCCTCTTTTATTTTAAATGGGCGTTAGTTTCACACCATCTTTCAGTAGCTTCTGGCCTACCATTTCACCCCCAATAAAACCTGTTCACCTTCCCCCATGACTTATGCATGTTGGCTACAGACACAGAAATCTCTGACCCAGTATCTTCACTAGCCAAACCATAACAAGAAAATTTGATAGCCATCACAATGCTGATCTGAGATCAGCGGGAAAAAAAGGAGTTGTTACTTTGACCAACACAGTAAGAAAGATGTGATGTAAAGGGTGCTTTGTTTCACACCACTGACCTCCTTGCTAGGGTTGTTGGGTGTAACACCATGTTGGCCATAACCTGCCTTCCCACCGAAGGTGCAATAATAGTCCAGCATCTTGCTGATTAACCCTGGAAATATGCAGGAGCAGGACCTAACGATTCAACAGAAACTCACCGGAAAGCTCCCTGGAAAAAGATAGAGGTTCTGATTATACAAAAGAAACTGCATGCTGTGTAGACTTGTTTCATATTAAATGTATTTTAAAGTTGTAAAACAAGTGGCAAGTTTTGATAGTTTCTGTATTACATATGACAGTTGTCCCAAAATTTGAGCTTGGTATACATTAAAATAGTAAGTAATAGCAAATAGTAAGAATATCAGAAATATCACACACACACACACACACTGGCAGTACTGAATACCATCCTACCGCAACCTAAACCGATCTGAACTTCGCAGCAAAATTTCCAATGAAATATATAAACAGCCCTAAATGTGCTTATTAAATCAATACTAACTATTCAAAGTTAATAGAACATTAAATAAGCAAGCAAAGAAATAAAAGTACCAAAAGATCAGGAAAAGGACAGGAAAAGTAAGAATTTATGCAAAAGACACTTACCCCCTTTTAGAAAAGCTTTAAAATCCATCAGTTCTCAAAGAATAGACATACCGACAGCCATGTGATTGTGTTAACTATACAGCTTGGGAAACACAATCACCATCCCTGGAAAAGTTACACCACTATTGAGAAATTTCAGTTGATCATAATGATCAGCCTCTTTGTCAGCTTGCAGATATTTTTATTGAGTTGTTCAATTAAGTCCGGGTAGTCTGACTCAGTGTAACGCTGCCTGTTCCTTTAGGCACAGTAAAACATTAACCAGAGGAGATCTGTCCATTTCCTGTGGGCACTTAGAAGCAGCCTCTGGTCAGTCCTATTTCACATGCCCTTGACCACTTGTTTAAGGGTAAATCCCAATTTCTGAGCCAGAATGCCCCTCAAAATGCTTTTTTATAAAGCCTAAAGCTCAACTTAACATCAGGACATTCCGAGGCTACTATGCAAACCCTTAAAATTGCATTAATCTGTTGGGGGACTTGCAGGACGCTTTGCCCATTTTCCCCCCCATTCTGTACATTTGATCCTAAGGTGGCCACTTTCCTTCTGGAATGAAGGCTAAATTAAGGCAAAACTACCATGGAAGGTTCATTTTCATATTTATTTTTCAAAAAACAAACAAAACAAAAACATGTGGGAGGGAATTGGGGCAGATGTAGCTTTCAACAATACAATAGTACACAAAACTACACACCTCAAAAGAAGAACTTAAAAACACACAGTGCTTCAGTCACTACAAGGTCTTTAGCGTGTAGCACACCTGCACGCCCACTCCCCACCCCTATTCAGCCCATTTATTAAACCTGGTGACGAACACTTCCTTAAGTGAACAAAACGAATCTCCAACAGAAATCTCCTTGTGGCGAGGGTCATCAGCAGCCACCAGATGAGGGGAACAAAAAAGCCTCCATTTCTATTCATACAACAAATTTGTTCTTGGTAATGGAGTTGCTCTTGGTAGCAGTGTCTGCATGGGCCTGATATCCAATCACAAGCTTTGCAGGGAGGCCAAGACACTCTTTGTACTTGCGGCTGAAGAGACAAAAAGGTTTTAAACACAAGATTTGAGATGTTCTGCTGTACATAAAATATCTTCGCTCAAAAACTTTTTTCCCCCCCCCCCATTTAAATTTGAAGCTTTTCTGACTACTACAAAACGGTTTAATGTTCCCTGGTTGTCCAATGGCGTGCTCGGCGCACCGCCACATATCCAAGCAGCCGTGGAGTGCAGCAAACACCCTGCGCCGTTTGGTCTAATGGGTAATTAGCTTCGTTAGTTTTGGTCTAATGGGTAATTAGCTTCGTTAGGTTGCTAGGCACAAATCCCTTTTCCATGACCATTATTGTCCAGAGCAAACTGGACAACCGATGGCCCACATCTGGCTGTGAAATCCACGAGTCCAACATGATGCGTAAAGATGCATCTAACATTGTCTGAACTTTACTCTGGATAATGCTCGACTGCATTTAAAATAATAAAAAAAATTAAAACAAGGGACTTTGTGCTACCCAAATGTCCCTAACCCTGGCTGAAGTCTAAAGCAGACACGCCCTCACCCAATGTGGGTCACAGCCTCAGCGTTCTCCGTGTTGGTGGTCCATACAGCGATTTTGTCCCCTTTAGCACGTACATTAATAACGGCTCCGCAGACGTCTCTGCTGTAGGGGCCAAATCCTTCCCCAATAAGACACAGCAGCTGCAAGAGTGATTAGCAGTCCCTGGGTCACATGACAGAAGACAGCTTGAACCAAAACTCATAAGCGTTAAAGTGCTGAAGGTGCAAATTCCAACATTTCATTTAGGACTTTCATAAACTGTAAGAGTCTCTCTTGGGTTCACGGCACGTGATAAAACACCTCAATGCAGCGGCCTGCTTCCCTTTCCCCCCACTAAATAGTTCATTTCTGCTTACTATGAGCAGTTTCCTGGACATCAGCTAAAGTAAATAGCAATCTCAGTGGTTATTTACAATTAAACGTTTTTTTTTTTTTATAAGGAGATTTTAGTCTAGGTGTAGGATTAATCTTTGGGAAAGCAACCCTCAAAGTTTACAGACTCAAACTAAGACCATGTTGGAATGCACCTCACTGTCCATGCAATGTTTCTCTGAAAAAAAATCTGCCAAATGACTTGAGGAGACTAGAGGAGAATTCATACCAACCTGCTTGGCAACTCTTTACATTTACAAAAGAGCAATTCCCATTATGCTGACCTTCCCACGCCTTCTCTTTCCACAGCTGAACTGATATTATAGCAAGGGAATGGACGCAGATAACATCTCTCTCAACATGTCTCAACATGCCACGAGCTCTTTGTGTGTGTGCGTGCGCGATTTCGGACCGTTTCCCGCCAGAATCGATCCAGCTCGCTGTGCCTCTGTTGCTTGGAGAGGGTGATGAGCCAGCGGCCACCGCACTTGTTGCTTCTGTCCTCCCACATCGGCTCAATGCCGTCCTGCAGAGGAAGAGCCACACAGGCTCTTCATACCGCACTACAGCAGGTGCGCACACACACACACACACACACACACCTCATGCTGTGCTGCTACACAGCACACCAAAAAGCAATTCACACCACACGCTACGAGACACGCAAATCGCACCAGT
The DNA here is from genome assembly GCF_052324685.1 of Brachyhypopomus gauderio. Lineage (NCBI taxonomy): Eukaryota > Metazoa > Chordata > Actinopteri > Gymnotiformes > Hypopomidae > Brachyhypopomus > Brachyhypopomus gauderio. The sequence continues at coordinate 9,772,806 of NC_135217.1, forward strand.
GCCATCCCAAAGTGCAGGACAAATTCAATGACAAAAAATTACAGGACAAATGACAAATTCAATGACAAATGACAGGACAAATGACAAATTCAATACAAATCCTTCACCTTGAACACAGAATAGTCACAACCTGATGAGAGCTTGCTGGCTGACTGAATGTTGTTGAACAACCTGCAGCATAATAAAGAATAGGCTGATAAGAAATTTCTACTTTCAAAAGAAAATAAATACATTCTTTCTTCCACATGCACACAAAAACTCAACCCTGACACACACCTTTGAGCAAAAAAACAGAACAAAAAACAAACGAGTGCCTTTAAATGCCCAAGCAGGCGCTGGACACCTGAAAATATGCTTATACTATTATATAAGTATAATAGTTATATATTATACTATACTACATTCTTATACTAGAATACCACACCACATACATTATTTTGTATAACCCTCAGTAACAAATATTGGCCTAAATACCACCCATGTTTGAAAGGACATTCTCCCGATTAGAAAAAAGTAAACAAGCCTCTTTGGTTAGTCAGCAGCGGGTTAGATCTCTAGTTTTCTTGTTTTGCACCCATGATCAGTTGTCTCAGACTGCTTTGAAGGGAAGAGAGACAGAAGCTCCAGAACCTTTCACGAACCTATTCAAGACCCTTGATAATGACACCTAAACAACTTTATTGAAGCCATGAAACTCTGATTTGAGTCCATCGTTCAATTTTCAGAGCTACAGTATAACCGAAAACACTTCAAACGTACCCCCAGAAGTCCTCAACAGTGTCAAACTTGGTAATGAGTCTGAGGTTATCCTGCCACATTTTGCTCTTATCGTTCTTGTAGAACCAAAGAGCCCATCTAAACAGAACAGACAAACAACTTTCAAAACACGTGCTATGTACAAAAATAATAATAATAAATAAAAGAAATAACCATATTCATGTGTACCACGTAAGACTCGGGGATTATTATAAGCCTTATTTGAAGTCGTGTGTGAACAAACCGATTTTGTAACGGATGCCTAGCAAGCGGTTCCTTCACGACGCTCACCGCCAATACCTCTTTCTTCTGTGGTTTACTCTTGGGTCGTTTATCAATCTGTCAAGATGACGGCACGAGATATGATTGTTTAATGTGGTATTACTGTACGGCATAATAAAGCCGAAATTTGTTCGGCGTGTCAAGCAGAAAGTAAACTGCCGAAGAAACAGAGCTTTACAGTGCCTGTTATGTGTTTGGTGGAGTTATACTAACAAATTTCGTCGAAGCCAGGTCATGCTCACCAGCTGTACTGCGCAAGTCGCCATGTCGAACCCGAAACGTGGCAGGTTGGCTGAAGATCGCGGTGCGCTTCAAAAAGTCTTCCGATCATTTGCATGGCAATTAATTAGTTAATAGAGTAGCCAATGTTCCTATTCGCTGGTATCGTTTCGTTAGTTTATTTGCGCTTATTAGAAAATATTAGATTTTGTTTGTAAGATTAATGTAAAGAATTCTTATGATTGGGCTATAATAAGGATGTTTTAGATCTAATTTGTTCTTCTGAGCTCTTCGTTGTTATTTGCCAGTGTGCGTGATATGCACAGATGATTATCATGACCAACTATGGAGGCTAAACTGACATCTTTAATTCTGTTGTTCGTGCATAATGTTATTTGTACACACTCCACGCATACTCCATGCTTTCATCAAAACTAGCACTTTCGGATTTTTCTAAAAATTAGTAAATGGGCACCGGTCATGGTTTCAAATCCAAGTAAACTGCTCGAATAGAACTGTGGGATGTGCCTCCCGTAGCCTAAATATCAGACAGATTGTAAGTAGATTTTCTTTCCAAAAGTTGCTAAAAGAAAATTTGATTAATTATATAGATTAATACAACTGATATGTGGCTTTTGTGCTACTGTATTTTGTGTCAGTGTCTGACGCCAATCAAAACAACTAATCTTGCATTGTTGTTACAACACCAATTGATATGTAACGATAGTTTTAATTGCTCTGAGGTTGTGTGCGCGACAGAATGCATGTCGGAGACATCGTATGGTGAGCTTGACAGCTAATTTCACTCATAACTAAGGTGATAAAGCAAGTGTAAGCAGTCTCAACAATAAAGCAAAATGTTTATGAACAATGTTTTGACAGGTTATTTGACATAAAGAGGTCTAGAAATGTATGTACGGCAGCGTATTGCTGCCAAGAATGATAAACAAATGCCATGATTACGAGATCTTGTGACGTATGAACGTCGTGTCATTAAAACGATGTAGTATGTCGCAATTATCAAATCAACATCTCATAATTATGACAGTATCTTGTTAAAAATGACATATGACATGACGTAGGCTTTATGCAGAAGCTTACACAGGTTCTGTACATAACATGTAAACATGTCACTGCGGTCAAGATATCCGCGCGGATACCAATAATATATTGAAAATGGGCATTGAAAGTGCTTTAAAAGTGCTTGAAGTTTACTTCGGAAAAGGAGTATGAACCCTGCGGGAAATAATATACATGGCGGGCAACATTTTTCCAGCTACGACCTAGCCAAATAGACAGTTTTGTTTCCTCGTTGCTTTAAGTGTGAAGCTAACGTAGTGTGGCTGTAGTAAGTTGAAGCTAGCTTGTGGCTACAATATTGTCAATATCAACACCAACACTCAATTGTTTCATCACAGTGATACAGTTTAATTTACAGCTCAAAAGCCACACTTTCCTACATCTGTTCTCACAATTATGGGGGCCTCCATATAGCCTATAAACCCCACCACATCAATTCCTGAACGACCCTTGCATACAACCAACCAGTGAATGAATGGAGAAGATATTGTTGATTTATTAGTTAAATGATTCCTTGTCCGGTGTGGTTTAAGGGCATTCCTTCTTTTGAAGGAACAACTAAACTAACAACTTTTATGCATGTCTTTATTTTCTTTTAGAGACAGATGGACAGATGGATGGATCTTAAAGACGTTGCTGAAATATTGGTTTCACCATTTCACACATGACACAATTAGACACCTTGACATCAAGATATCAGAACACCAGTATAGATACATGCAGGTTTTCTTCTTGAACATTATCCACCACTCATCGAGGCTTTTGGAACGCTCGGAGCTCTATGGCCAATGTGCTTTGAACCAAAGTACAGCCTTTTTTTGAACGAGTCGTTCGACATAGAAGCTGTTTTCACAACATTTTATCGTCTCTTGCTGCTAAGCGTCAGTTCATGCTGCCTTACAATCTGCATGGCACAGACATACTCAGACTTGCCCTCAAGTGTCTCAAATGTGTCTGCAGTGCCCGTGGATATCCTCAAGGAGAACATTCAGGAAGCAGCACTAAGAAGGTTTCCTGGAGAGACATGTGTCCAGGTGGCCAATACAGTGACCTGCTATGGCACCAGTTACTCAAGCCATATAAATATAGTCATATTTAAGCCATAATATTGCACTCTGTGGTCACATCATGTGCTTTGAAAATAATTATATTTTAATTCTTTACCAGAGGCGGTCTTTGCATAGAGGCGTGGCTAGGCAACTGCCTTGGGCCCCTCCCACTGCAGCCCACTGTAGGGGCCCCCTGACTAGCTAACTTATTTCTCGCATATTAATATTGATGGGCCCCCTAGCTAATTTCGCCTTGAGCCCCCAAATTGCTAAGTCCGCCACTGTTCTTTACTCACACTAAAATTCATCTGTTGAAACACTGCAAAAACAAGTATTTGCATAACCAAGTATGTTTCTTACTATACATACTATACTGGTCACTGCACTTAGGTCTTTAGCACAAACAATGTTTAAATACATTTTAACTTACTTCAGTGTCATAAGATATAATTTGATTCTTTGCCAGTCTAAATTCAACATAATCTTGTTTTTTTTCTGACTGCCAGACTTCGAGTCCTACTGAAAGAAGAAATAAACAAACTTTCCTTACCTTCAGGAGTTCCTCACTGTGGAGGAATTGAAAAATATTGTACAAAAGACATCTGCAGTTGAACAAGATTTTAGCACACAGTTCCAGGATCAAGAATTTGATGATTAGTTTTGTACTCTCCTTGAAACTAGCCAAATTAAGAATACAGACACCATAAAAGTGCTTCTTACTGAACCAGCAATCTCATTAACACTTGAGGATCCGTTGACTGCTAAAGGACACCAATACAGCTTTAGTAGCAGTTGTGCAGAGTTATAGGAAGTGGTTGATTCATGTACCACCACATCCACTGATGGAACCATCTTCCTTCAAGACATGGCCAGCTCAGTTTGAAATACAGTATGTACCTTTTCCCTTGACACTGAGCTCATTCTACAAGCTGCAAATGAAGCATACAGAAAGGATGGAACCCTACTCAGCAGTCCTGCAGTAAAATCCCTTTAATTAAGTTTATTTTATTTTATTTGTATGTCAGCAGTTTTTCATGCCCTTGGATTTCTGCACTTCTGTATGCTGTATATGTTTGCTCTTTCATCTAGCCTCTCTACCCCACCTCTGGAGTGCTTGGTGGGGCAGGGGTGTGTTCTCGGGAGGGTTAGAGAGGGGTGTTGGGAGTATATTCAAGAGGGAAAGGGTGGGTTGTTGGGTGTTTCTTTTGAATGGATATGGGTAAGAGGGGAACTGAAGGTTTTTCGATTTATTGTAACCTTTATGTTGTTTCATGCCAACCATGAAATTCATGGTTAATAAATACAGTGAAAAATATGTTGTCCATTTCCAATTACGAATTGAATTTGTTCATTTCCATACTCTACCACGCAGTGGCGCCATTTAGGCATGCTAAAAGAAGACATGGCCACAGTCCATTTTACATTCTACAATAATGAACATCAATAACTTTTTTCCTTTAGATTTATTTTGCTTCTTTTTCTCTTGAGTATTAGAATTCTATATTCTAAAATATATAAATAAATTAATAAATGAATCAGTGATTATGTATGAGTTTTCATTTGTTTTAATTGTTAAAATTGTTTCCTTTTCTCTCTCAGCCTGCCACACACACATGCCTACATACATCAGTGACTAACTGATGCATGACAAACTGATATTTGGCTTCTTTTTTCTCACACACACACACACACACACACACACACACACACACACACACACACACACACACACACACACACACAGGTCTGATGTATTCATTTCAGTCATAGTTTGTATATTCACACATGCCTAAATGTACGGGTTAACTGAACACTGCTCCACACACAAACACACACTCCATGCTCTCTCTCTCTCTCTCTCTCTCTCTTATACACCCTGCCACACACACATGCCTACATATATGATTCACCTACACACTGCCCTGCCCATACATACCCATACCTCAGTGACTAGTCATAATTTAACCAGTACAGAGTGACCCAGATACACACAGACAGATGCACGTATGCATTCAGATGTTGACATATATTGTACGTCTGTGACTGAAGTGAATAAGTTCTCTTTCTCTCTTTGTCTCTCTCTTTTAAACATAGACACACGTACACGTGCCTGTAAAGTTCTTGGAAACTCTGCCCTACCATACCCACCCATACCTTAGTAACTAATCATCATCTCTCTCCATATCCTTATGCATGTTGTACCAGACCTTCTACAAACTCTCGGTGGACGTCGCTGTGAACGTATAGGTACTCTGAAACTGCAGGCATCTTGTTCATGCTTTCGCTTTGCATTCCTTCGTGTCAGATGTGTGAGTGGGAGTCCATGCAGGGACTTGGACCCCATAATCACTGCATGTGGTTATATTTTTTCTTTCTCCTTTACTTACAACTATTTTACACCTTTTCTTCTTGCGTTTTAGATAATATAAATGCTAAATATTCTAAAATATAAAAAATCATCAATGAATCAGTGAATGTGCGTGTTTTCATCTGTTTAAATTGTTTTAAATTGTGCGTGTTTTCATCTCTTTCTCTCTTACCTGTGTTCCGCATCCTCATATTTACTCCATGAAACACAATTTCAACCTTTAAATAAACATCACTTTTCAGCAGGAGTGCATGTTTTACAGTTCTGCTCATAAGTAATTTAGCTCCAACACAGTTGTATAGACATTACAGCGGAATACGAGTACATTTGAAATGGACACGCGCTTTCTGCTTGTTTGTCCTCTTATGGCTACAGCTTCAGTACTGATGATTTCCCAAACGTATCTTATATAGAAGCAGTTTCCATTGAAAAAAGTAAGTAAGCAGTAAATTCTGAGTGTATGTGGGAACTTTGGAGAAATGACCAAGGTGTCATTTACCCTCATGAAACAGACTGACAGAACGCAAAGAGTGCAAATGACGAGGCAAAGGATGTCTGTTTTTAAGAATCTCCTCCATTGGTGCTAAATACTACACACTCCATTCACACCTCTGAGTAGTACTATATTGAAAACATACTGTACAGAGAGTTATCAAATCTGACAATCACACCCCCCACCTGCAGTGGGTGGAAATGTGTAATGTGGAAATGTGCCAGAATGAAGTTCTCGGGGAGTGTCCTTCTGTCAGTTATTGTCCATTTGCGATATCGGAGGCGTTAGGGCAGTCAGAGGATAATTTCGAAGATCAGCCTGATAACTGGTGAAGGAAAGGAAACAGGTTACAGGGCTAACATTCCAGGAAAAAGGATCGGTGATATACCAGTGTTATCTCTTTATGTCTGTGAAAGTAAAACATGTATCAAAAATGTAACATAATTTAATTGTCATTGTGGAAGGAGGTAATGAATACCGGTAATTGTTAAAAGAACTACCATTTATGCAATACGCTTTTAGACCTTTGTTCTGCTGTGTTCTTTTAATGAGTATTAGGTTTGTCTCATTCAGCAAATAATTGGAACCACCAACCCCCCCCCACCACACACATGCACACACACACACACACACACACACACACACACACACACACACACAGAGAGAGAGAGAGAGAGAGAGAGATCAGTGCAATTCAATGACAAGGTCAATTCTTCTTCCTCATTGCACTCAAAAACAGATTAATCACTAATGATTAATGAGAGTCACTCAGTTGTGAGCCTTCGTTTCCAAGATCAGAGCAGACCTGTTCACCTGTTCACTGGATTATTGGATTATACCTTGAAGAGACAGTCCCAGCATGGATTAAGCCTGGTCTTGGACTAAATTGTAGTGCCAATGGTGAATCACCATTGGAAATGCACTTTAATCTAGTTTAATTGCAAAATCATGAAGAATAAGTAATTGTTTAATTGAAGTTGATAGACAGTTATAGCTTTGACTGTAGAAAGCATCCCCAGTTGGAAATGTGATTTTCGAACTACATTGGCTTGTCAATTATATATGCAAATTCACAGATATGGCTCTGGAAGTTGGCTCTTGAGATAACAAATATGGAGTCAGCACAGGATCATATATCCCATGGTATTTTGTTGTGTTTTATCTATGCCTGTAACTAATGTCCTATCAGGCCTGATAATCAGCTCCTTATCAATAATAACTCATTCTTCAGGTAAACCTGCTTATGCTTGCATTATTATATTTATTAAAATATAAGTTAAATAGAGTATAAAAATAAATATATATGTTTTATGATATATATATATGTATAACATGACATTTACTAAAGTTACTCACTTTTCCATAAACATTATATAATAACTGATATCGTAAAAGCCTTCTACAGACATACTCTGCCAAGCTTTTATATTGCCTTTACCTTCACCTTCTCTCTGGGAACTTGCTGGTGTGATCCAACACACAAGTGGGATCTCACAGTCATGTGCACCCCCCCGACATTTGAATCTGATAGACGTGATGGTCAGGTTAAGATTGCTGGTTTCAAAGAGCCTGTGGTTTCTGAGACCCAGTAATTCCCACTCGTTCAGACCTTCGTACGGAGCCTCTTCACATAGTACAATCTAACTGAATCGGGGAAACGTGTCCAGAATGCTTGCCTGAAAACACAAATCTTGTTCATTCTCAGAAATCGCACCACTTTCCTAAATGTAACAGAATCTGTCAAAAGGGACATGTGAACGTCTCGAACACGTGAGCAGAGCCAGGAGGGGCCCCGCAATATGGACTGTGGTCGAGAGACCTGAGACAGCGCACACACACAGATACACTTCACTGCCACACCTTGCAATCTCAACATTCAGGCAAGAGATACCAACTTCACCAGACACAGCAAAACATGCGGATGATTTCATTGGTACTTCTGGTTCAATTAGCGGATTACTGAAACGTCACTTCAGTGAAACAATAGTTCAAGCTGAAGTCTTTTACAGTAGAAGTAGAAGTAATCTAGAACAAAGAACAGTTCAAGCAAGGTAAGTTCTGGAGATTTCAGTGAACGTTTGCATTAGTTTTTAACGTTACAGCTGTATTTAAACTTTTTGCATTCGTTTTTTTTTTTTTAGTGCATTAGTGTTCATCACTGTAAGCGTTGATTCAACACTGAAAACTCAGCTTTGCATTGAGCTGGTTTAGAGCTGTATGTCTCATGATTATGTTCATATATACATGTTGCTGACTATACATATGACCTATCTCACCTCTGGTGATCATTTTATCAAACATGCAGAATGAGACATTTTAACTAAATTAGCTGGTTTTGAGCATTTGGTTTGGATGAACAGTAGAACAACATGACAAAGTCTTCCAATATTATAAGGGAATTATGTTATTTAAAGTTATACATTAAAACAAACTTAATTTATATTAAAGAGACATTTAAACAGCATCTAGATTCAGTAATAGTAGGTGATTCATAAAAAATATATAGTGTGAAATGTCAATCATTAAGCCATTAAATATTTATCAGGGTTTGGTATTTGTATAAGGTGTGAATGGAGGGATGAATTATCACAACTTGACACCAATTGAATTATCATTCTGGCTTGATTTGATTCATCTGTTGTAATAATCAGAGGTGGACATTCCAGGTTCAGAACTCCTTCCCAGGATTTTACTCAAGCTTGATGGATTTTCTAATTAGTGCAAGCCAGGAAAAAATAGTGGAATCAACACAATCCAAGAAGCCTGAGCAAAATCCTGGAGAGGACTTTTACTTTCTGAACCAGGAATGCCCACCTCTGGTAAAAAAACATACTTTAAAACAGTGATACAGAGTGGAAGAGAAAGATACAAAGAAAGGCAGAGAGTCACAAAGACAGAAGAGGGGAGGGCACAACTCTATATTCATTTTTTCCTTTGCGTCTGGGTCTTTCTGGCCATCCCAGGATGTCCTGTGACAAGGTGCTGACCTTCATAAAGAGCTTGTCCCGGCGGAAGCCCCTGGAGCCGGACGGGGAGCAGTCCCACTTCAAGCGGTGTCTGACCACCCTGGACCTTGTGGCCCTAGGGGTGGGCAGCACTCTGGGGGCTGGCGTCTATGTACTGTCTGGCGAGGTGGCCCGAACTGTGGCCGGCCCGAGCATCATCATCTGCTTCTTCATTGCGGCCGTGGCGTCTGTCTTTGCGGGGCTGTGCTATGCCGAGTTTGGTGCACGTGTCCCCAAGACAGGGTCAGCATACCTCTACAGCTACGTCACCGTGGGAGAAGTGTGGGCCTTCATCACAGGATGGAACCTTCTGCTGTCTTATGTCTTAGGTAAATAATAATTTAGTAATGGCAATATGTATCTCTTCAGGCTGGATTAAGTATAGTGTTGGAATATCATTTTGGATCTCCTACTGAAAACAACCTTTCTTTTCATTTCAAAATGAGATAAAATTCATACAACTTCATACAACAGCCAATGATGTTGCACCATCACAGTTCCAGGTCTGTTCCCCAGTAGCAAAAGTGTAATTGGGTCAGGCAATTCATTTCAGAATTAATCTCATCCTTTGTTCATAAGACCAACTGTCATTGTGAGCTTGTCCCATTGACCTAGAGAGATGCCTACACAAACAGACCCACACCCTTCGCCCCTCCCTCACTCACAGTCACCTACATTATCACACACCCACTTATACATGTTCCTTATTTCTTATTTCTTTTATGTTCTTCCAAATTTAAAACAACAGGTTCTAACTACCCGTGCTGCACATTCCTCTTGAGAACGTGACTGCCACAGCTCTGCTGGATGGACTGTTTATGGAGGGAGAAATGTTGTAAAACTTGTAGGACCTGATCTGAGAACTTGTGGAAGAAAATCTGGACATGTATTTTTAATGTGAAAACTTGTAAACTAAAATCTGCACTTGTAGTTTAGATGTGAGAACTTGTAGAATAAAATATGTACTTGTATTTTTCATGTGAGAACTTGCAAAATAAAATTTGAACTCGCATTTTTTGACATGAGAACTTAGAATAAATAATCTGAGCGTGAATATAAAAATGAAAATGTACACAAATTAATTTTTGGCTATACAACCACATAATTGAGCTTAACCTCTCAAGTTTACAGGAGAGCTTCAAATCTGTGCACCTCCACTTTTGCAACAATATCTTGGTACACTTATTCTACAAGTGCAACACTAATTTGAGTATTCTACAAGTGCTTTTGAAAAAATTATAGCACTGGTTTGATAGCATTGGCTTGCCAGGGACACTAAGATAATGTCCTAACAACATCAAGTGACTTTCTCCATCATATTGTAATATTGATTACTTAAGACCATTTGCCATGTTTGCAGTATTAGCAAACCAGTGCACCTAAAACCAGTGCAATCACTGGTATCATTTTTTATAAGCAGTTATGAGTGTACCAAGATATTGTTGCAAAAATGGAGGCATGGAGATTTGAAGTTGTGCTGTCAACTTGAGAGGGTGAGCTTGAATATGTGGTTGTATAGCCAAAAATGAATTGGTGTACATTTTTTGCAAGTGAATTTTTAATATTCACGTTCAAATTTTTATTCTACAAGTTCTCACATCAAAACTACAAGTACAGATTTTAGTTTACATGTTCTCATATTTAAAAAAGTACAAGTCCGGTTTTTGCTTCAGAAGTTCTCAGATCAGATCCTTAAAGTTATGAAGTTTTGCAACATTTTTACCTTCATACACCAGCATTATACTGTATACACCATTGACTGAGATGTAACATCACAATTTACATCAGGTCTTTTGACATTTTATTACCCAATAAGTTAATTAAGGTAGTGAGTATTTGCATTAGCTGTATTATCAGTTGATTTTTTGCTTAGCTAAATGAGTCAGTGGCCAAAGCTCAGACTTAGGTGTTGTTTCATAAGGCGGCAGGGCTGAATTATGGCACCACGCACATAAACCTCAACGTCATAGCATCAACATGCAACATGTGCCTCGTCACAGCTGATCTGTGTGCAATTAGTTTGAATGATTTTACGACATACTATAATCTGTCTCTCACAGGTACCTCCAGTGTCGCCAGGGCATGGAGTGGAACCTTTGATGACCTGATCGGGAATGTCATTGCTAATTATTTGAGTGAACATGCACGCATGAATTTGCCTGGACTTGCTGCTTACCCAGACTTCTTTGCAGCTGCCCTTATTATGCTCTTAGCAGGCGAGTTCTATCAGATAGCAAATGTTGAGTAACCAATACTGTATATACATGGTATATTATATATGGTATATTCACAAGGGTTTTTTGTGTCTAAGCTGTAGAATCTGATATTTATTATTAAAATATTTCTGGTTAAATGTACACATGTGACATGCTTGTGGACATATTTTTATTAGATATTATTTAAAGTATGGTGACATTTGTTATTTCTGTGGTTCTCAGGTATCCTTGCTTTTGGAGTGAAGGAATCAGCAATAGTGAACAAGATATTCACTGCTGTAAATGTAGTTGTGCTGCTGTTTGTCATTATTGCTGGATTCATTAAGGGTGACATTGGAAACTGGCAACTAACCGAGGAGGACATCATCAACTCTTCATTATCTGTGTAAGTTGCTGTTTCATCTCAAGTATATGTAAAGGGAAGTAAGGCCTACCACCTCAGACAGGTCCTTTGACATTGATGTTACTCATACTTTTGTGCACTAATAGAAATGGCTCAGATACAAACCTTACTAATGTAAATTATGGAAATGGAGGATTCTTCCCTTTCGGGTTCGAGGGAACGTTGACGGGAGCGGCTACTTGCTTCTACGCATTCGTGGGGTTCGACTGTATCGCCACCACAGGTACGTCAGCTCTTCTGACACTGGTCATTTTTGGCTGCTAACTTATCTAAACAAAATATAGTACAACAACACCTTAAATGCTGATCTTTCTTAACTGCTTGTGATAAAAATATGTCTGAAGTGTGTATGTTGTTAAAACTCAGTAAGCACACTTCCGACAATTAGCACACTTCAGACATTTATTCAGACAATTAGCACACTTCAGACAATTATCCAGACAATTCAGACAAATATAAGGCCAATTAGCACCTACTAGGGTCTAAGCCTTTTTTCTAGTAACATTAACATTGCTGAGTAAACTTGTTCATGGACATTTGCTGACTTAACAGCATCCTAAACGTGTCACCGACTAAAGACCAGCGGTAGCATTCAGAGTTGGCCCCGATTTTACAATTACATTTCTGTATGATGCCTGGGGCAAATTCTCTTGGGGGTATCTCTTCCACACCAAGGTGAGGAGGTTAAGAACCCCCAGAAGTCAATCCCCGTGGGAATCATTGCCTCGCTCCTGATCTGCTTCCTGGCTTACTTCGGAGTGTCGGCTGCCCTCACCCTCATGATGCCCTACTACCAGCTGAGCACGCAGAGTCCTCTACCAGTCGCCTTCACCCACGTGGGCTGGGCGCCAGCCAAATATGTCGTCGCCGTGGGCTCCCTGTGTGCCCTGTCCACCAGGTAAAGTGCCCATAATGGCACACCATAAAACACATCCTAATTGCCAAGACAAGGCCAAATGGGGACTGATGTGTTTGGTAATGAGGGCACCATAAAGCCAAATGTGTTGCATGTTGCTGAGTGTTGGATAGCACGGAAGGTACAGTTGAGATGTTCACAGGAAAGCCGTAAAAACAGAATGTCAAACTGCATGGATAAATATGCAATGGAACAAGAGTTAAACATTTACTAATAAGATGTGAAAAGCTGATTTTGTGATAGCAGTGGTTAGAACATTCAAGTTCTCATCAAATTAAGCCATAGCAGAATTTTCAGAAATACAGAAATCGAGACTCATCAGACCAGGCAACATTTTTCCAATCTTCTATTGTCCAATTTTGTTGAGCCTGAGTGAATTGTAGCCTCAGTTTCCAGTTCTTAGCTGACAGCAGTGGCACCCGGTGTGGTCTTCTGCTGCTGTGGCCCATCTGCCTCAAGGTTCGACGTGTTGTGCCTTCAGAGATGCTCTTCTGCATGTCTCGGTTGTAATGACTGGTTATTTGAGTTACTGTTGCCATTCTATCAGCTCGATCCAATCTGGCCATTCTCCTCTGACCTCTGGCATCAACAAGGCATTTACGTCCACAGAACTGCCGCTCACTGGATATTTTCTCTTTTCGGACCATTCTCTGTGAACCCTAGAGATGGCTTGCGTGAAATTCCCAGTAGATCCGCAGTTTCTGAAATACTCAGACGAGTCTGTCTGCCACCAACAACCATGCCACGTCACTTAAATCACCTTTCTTCCCCATTCTGATGCTCAGTTAGAATTGCAGCAGATCGTCTTGGCCATGTCTACATGCCTAAATGCATTGAGTTTCTGCCATGTGATTGGCTGATTTGACATTTGCGTTAATGAGCAGTTGGACACGTGTACCTAATAAAGAGAGCGTATACAGGCAGTGTTTGAGTGATCAGAGAACGATTTCACAACACAGTTTAGTGTTCTCTCTGCTCTAATACATCACTCATGAGCTAATGGTCAAGCAGTTAATGCGTTGAATCAGTTGTGTCAGAGCATGTAACCCACCAAAGCATGTAAAGCACTGAAGATGCACATGGCCTAAGGAGGGAGACTGAGAACCTCTGTAGAATGTCTGTGATCTGTGATCAAATTCATTCTGACTGTTTTATGCTTGTGTCAGTCTACTGGGATCTATGTTCCCCATGCCCCGCGTCCTGTTTGCCATGGCCCGTGATGGACTGCTCTTCAAACCCCTGAGTAAGATGAGCTCCAGGCAGAGTCCTGTAATAGCTACAATCGCTTCAGGAGTAGTGGCAGGTAACACACTGGAAAACACAACCTTCATAACGTCCAGCAAATTGGGTGGGGATGGGATTTCCTGGACAATTCAGTGTTTTAAGATGAAAAACAAGAATGAACATTTAGAGTAAAAGTAACGCAGCTCACAATTAGACAGTCTTGACTAATTAAAGGTCCTATTTAGAAGTTCATATGTGAGAGGTTCCAGCTACTGTCATTAACTGTGCAAATCACTAATCCATAGTTTCTCTACAAATCTATCACTATGAGTAACATATTGTATGGAACATATTGTATTGTTTCCTTAATAAGAATATATGTGTTATGTTTTTCAGCTATCTTGGCCCTGGTGTTTGACTTGAAGGCCCTGGTGGATATGATGTCCATCGGTACCCTGTTTGCCTACACTTTGGTTGCAATCTGTATCCTCATCCTCAGGTACGCCTTTCAATGGAAATACAAGTGACCAAACTGTACAGATACAGTCACAACATTTGACAAATGACCATGGTGTGGCTAGCACATTGCTCTAACCGCTCAGCTACAAAACGACCACTGTAGAGTCTCTGTAGTTTCTCCGCTCAAGGTTTCATTCTAACTTGTTTACTTTGAGCCAATTTTTGTACAGTTTGAATCAAGTTTAAATATTCAAAAAGTAAACATTTTGAGACATTTAGTATCTCACACTGAGTGTAGAATACATTGACAATACCAAATTAAAAAACCCAATTGAGCAGCTGTGTGCTCCTTTGTGTCCATGCAGATATGAAGCAAATTCAGAGGAGCTAAAAGTGAAACAGAAGTGGAGTCTTCTGCACCCACCATCTTCCCCTACTCGTAAAAGCTCTAAAGTTGTGTCATTACTCACCATTTTTATCAGTAAGTCATGTTTTTATTTGCCAATCTCTTATGCCAGAACACTTTTGACATATGAGTACAAAATGTGGCAATTGTCCAGTTCAGACTTGTGACCCAGTCTGTGACCCAGACTGGGAACTGACAGGTTCATGATTCAGACTTGAGCTCCAACGTCTGAGCCATGATTATCACCATGTTTAGGCAATAGAGATAGTGGGGGATTAACCTTTTTGTTTGCATGCTTTTCCATTTTGGATAAGTTAAGTTAGCAATTTTTTTGCCAATTTTTTCTCCTATCTGAATTTGTCCTCTGCATTTAAGCCATACATGCAGTGAGAACACACTCACACACTCTAGTGGACACTAGCGTGGCTGTGAAGGCACACATGCCCAGAGTGGGCATAATGTGTGCATATAATAATGGCCATTTTGGCGATATTGTGCATTGTGACTTTTGCACCATGACCATATGAGAAGATGAGAAGGTGAGAAGGTGACTTCAGTGGTGCTTAGTGCTTTTTACAATCTGCTTCCACCTACACCAGAACCACCATAGGACAGGAGTGACAAGACATCAACGTTGTCTTTGTGTCTGTGTTTTTGTCCAGTTGTGCTGTCGGTGATTGTGAGCGTGATTCTGACTATGGGAATGGAGTCCATTCTTGCACGGGAGTGGTGGACGATTCTTATTCTCACGGTAGCTCTACTCTGCATGGTCATCACTGTCGTCATCATCTGGAGACAGCCACAGAGCAGCACCAAGTCTTCCTTCATGGTGAGAGACTACGTGTTGGCATTTGCTAAACATGGTTGCAGTGGATTCTTTTTATGGATTATCCAAAGTTATTCAGAGATTAATGATCTAGGATCAGATCTGCTCTGTATCGTTTGTCCTATTATCTCTTCTCAAGCTCTGAAGAGAATTTGATAATGGGATTTACATTCTCTGTGGCGTGCATGTTGAGCTTACCATGAAGTGCCTTGCATCTGAAAAACCTGGTTGCGTTTAAAGAATTTGAGTCTAACCAAAGATATAGACGGAGCATCAACTGTAATTATTTCACACTGTTATAATTTATTGACATTTTCTACCTGATCAATAATTTTGATTGCAGGATTTTATCTTAAAACCTGAATCTTTATTTAAAAAAGAATAAATAAAAAAACCATGAGAAAGGGATCGAAAGATTCCCTTTGGGATTATACTGAGTGCATTTCTAATAGTACACTAAAAGTACTGAGGTATTGGGTCATCTTAACAAATTTTATCTGGGAAGGATTAAAGAGTATTCAGGGGAGGTAGGATGTAGACCTGATAATCTGTATGCTAGAAGCTGTATTGTCTTACCTGCAGGTTCCTCTTCTGCCAGTGCTTCCTATACTTAGCACATTCGTCAATATATATCTCATGGTCCAACTGGGAGGAGAAACCTGGATCCGCTATGCAGTATGGATGGCAGTAGGTATGGTGAACTTCTTCAGTTTCTTGAGAATTGAAAGTCTTGACTGCCACATTTTTCACATCCTCTCTAACTCTCGCATCATTCTTATGATGGTAAAGCAGTCTAATATTCCTAATACATAGATTTTTGGTTTTATAACAATTTGGTTCCATTGCTTAAAACCAGCCAATGGGTTTATCAGACATTTATCATTTATATTAAAGCACTGGGTTAAAACAATAAAATGAATAGCCTGTTATGTTATTTTGTTTGTTTAATTGCATTTCCCACTCTGACAAAGCAATCTGCGAGACAATGCTTTTGTTACTGTTTCTTTGTAGTTGCACTTATTTTTTACCATGTTATGTTTGACTGAAGCAAACAGCATCATCAAAACAAAACAACAGCCCTCTGCTATTTTCCACTTTTTGTTCTCTCGTGTTTAGGCATCCTGATCTATTTCTGCTATGGTGTGTGGCACAGTGTCCAGAAGACACGAGACCAGTCCTCTCACCAGGTCCAAATTAAACCTGTCACTGATACAGTGAAGAATGGCAACACAGAGAGTTCCTGCACTCTTCCACAAACCAAATTCTAAAGGATTTGCCTTGTTGCGAGTACAATCATTAGTGATTAATTTGTCTTTGAGTGCAATGAGGAAAAAGAATTGACCTTGTCATTGAATTGCACTGCACTGAGCTGTGTGTGTGTGTGTGTGTGTGTGTGTGTGTGTGTGTGTGTGTGTGTGTGTGTGTGTGTGTGTGTGTGTGTGTGTGTGTGAAAGCCCCCAGTACTCCGATTTTTATTGGAACAATTGCTGCTTTCACTCTTCCACATCTTTCCTTCTTTTCTCCTGGACCTGGAAATTTCTTGAGCTTTTTGTGCACTTAGTTCCTGATGTCACTGGATCTTTTCATGTTCTTTGTTCCTATCACTTCTATCAGCACATCTATTATATGCCTATTATATACAAACAAAAAACAAGATGTATTATTTTAGCAATGTTATCAGCATGTGTGTATTAGGTGCCTGAAGAAACCTGTTAAAAGTCCACAGGATGTGTTTTGTGTTTACAGCCATCTCTTGTCAGTTACTTTATAAGTTTTGTTTGGCTAAGAAAACAAGTCAGAATCCGACAAGAACCATGCAGGTGCTTGTACTGTGCACAAGTTTTAAAAATGAATACAATAAAAAAAACTTCCAGTTAACACTGGAAGTTCTTCTCCAAAATTGAAAGATTAATTACATGGAAGGCAATGAAGTTGGGTGCAGAAATACATACATACATGCACTTTACAAGTGGAACAAACCAGTTCATTTGTTATTTATTGGGGCTTCTGCATGCAAAAGCTCACCGTGAGATAACAGCCAGCAACTTTAAGGCGAAGTATTCTTAATAAACAGTCTGCTTCCTCGCTCGGAAGAGAAGGCAAGACAACTTTGATAATGCTAGAAAATTGCATGGCCTGAAAATTACGGCTGGTCACCGAAGACCTTTGTGTTCATGGGCGGAGCAGGAACGGAGGGCTTGTATTCAACAACTCAACACCCCTAACCGCTAGAGGTGGTGGTACTTCTTCAACATTGATGAATACACATTTAAACCAGATTTCTAACTGTACGGTAAACATATAAAAGGTTCATTTCTTTCTGTATCGTCTAATGTTGTCGTTCTCGAAACGAAATTATTGAACTTTGGTAACATTTTTTTCACAGTAGGCTATAGATTAACAGGTAAATGTTGTCTCTGTGGCTGGGTTTATTATATGTACAAATATAAATGAATAAAATATTTTAAAATAAAACGCATTGGCTGACTAAATCGATTATTGGTTGTCCCCAGACTGAGTGAACTCAGGTAAGGTGCTGAGGTTTTGACGCTGGTCTCTGTTATAGGCTGAGAGGTTGTTTTCGGGAGGCAGTCCAGCCTACTGTTGACACAAAATGGCGAGATAAGAATTTGGGTCCTGCTAATATTGTTTTCTACGTCAAGAAGAGAGATTCGTCCAAAGTATTTGGGTAATTATGCTGACGAAAACGTTCACAGTCGTTTATACATGTGTGGTTTGACTAAAAATTAGTTACTTATTTACAACGCGGGGAGCTGTAGCATCAATAGTGGTTGATATCTAGCTGAGCTGTTAGCCTGACCAGCGGATATCACACGAGTCATGCAGCCAGACCGAGTTTCCTTTATTTGTGTGTCTTTTGCATGTATGTGCAGCGGTTATATGGAACCACATACACTTTGATAACATATAAAATTGCATTTCTGAAACGAGAAGATATAACGTTATATCTTTGGTAAACTAGCTTGCTAGCTAATCGCAGCCGGTTATAACTTTACGACCCAACGCGGGGTGTTGTTGGGCCTAGTGCCTGACTAGCCAGCCAGCTAGCTAACTATCTCATAACCGGATAACTTTGAAATAATCTTGAATTAACTATCTGGCTGAGTTAGCCAGCTCATGGTAGTGACCAGTGTAGTTAAAATACCCGTGGTTCGTTGTTAACATAATGCAGAGTGTTTTATGCCTTTGTGATATAATAGTTCGCCGCATAACAGTGTTTTTATATTTGAGTCCTCAAGGCATTTGTACATGGACAGCTAACGTTAGCCAGCTAGGTGACTAGCTAACCTGCTATGTCCATTAGCGCCCCACGACCATGTTTTGAATGCAACGCCACCTATGTTAACACTACCAGCGCCGTAGGCCCAACTCGTCCCTACTAGCGCTAATGTTTACAGACTGGCTAAGCAATGTGGTAGGATGAGCTCCACGTGATCTCCTGTACTGACATTGACAACATCTCATTGGCAAATCTCACTGTTAACTGTGTGAGGTCTGGGGCTGATGCAAGCTGCTTGACAAGCTGATGTAAGCGTTAGATAATTTTTAATTGTCACATTGCGGAAGAAAAGCAGTTCTGTTTCTAAGTATGTTAGTCTGTGTGGAAGGTCAGGAGAACAATCAGCATCACAAAACTTGTTTTTGTTTTTTCACACAGACAAGTGTTGCCATATGGGCAACTGATGCAGCATCCTATTACAATGCAGACGCTTCAGTCTTATTCTAATGTATCTACCAACACATTATAGCTCTGTAATATGACCCAAAATACCCTGTAGAAGTAGTGATGATTGAGAGAGAATTGGATTGGTCAGAATG
Organism: Brachyhypopomus gauderio; assembly: GCF_052324685.1. NCBI lineage: Eukaryota > Metazoa > Chordata > Actinopteri > Gymnotiformes > Hypopomidae > Brachyhypopomus > Brachyhypopomus gauderio. Next base: position 9,792,348 of record NC_135217.1, read on the forward strand.
TTCCCAACACACACACACACACACACACACACACACACAAGCATCTAGTGATTTTGATAGAGGGCATGTTTGCATCTTGCATCCTTCTGCTATATAGGTATTGCAAAGGCGAGTGTCAGTTTTTTATTGTCCACTCCTGTCTATAGTTCTGGGATAACTGCTGTGAGAGAATACACTCCCCACCTTGACCTCCTGTAGACGCTGTTGGAAATGGAGTCTTTGGAGGGAGGTGCCGGTGATGTCCCGTCAGCCATGAGTGCCCAGAGTTTATATGCTGCTCTGGGTCTCTCCGCGGAGGACGTTGAGGCCCTGGCACAAATCCCTGAGAGTGAGATCAGCGTGGAGACGTTGCCTTATCTAATCATGCAGCTGAAAACTAAGCGGGCTGAGAAGGAGGCCGCTGCCACAGACACGGACTACAGAGACAAGGCGGGCCAGCCCGAGCTCGAGACTAAACGGGCCGGTCAGGAACCGCCTTCCGAGAAAAGTAAAGACAGGAAGCCGAGTCCTCCCTCCTCCAGTTCGTCACGACGTCCAGATAGCCGTGCCTCCAACCCTGACGAGCATCATGGGAAAGGGGATGGTTATAAGAAGACAGAGCGGCCGGGAACAGGAGGGAAGAGGGACTACAGACATAGGAAGTCATCCCTAGAGAGGCAGAGTGGGGATGATCTGGGGCTTGATTTGGAGTTTGATAAAACCCCTACTGATTTTCCCCACGTTTGTACCATCTGCAAGGCTAAAATCAATGGACCCAAGGTAGAAATCACAATGATTCTATACATGTATATCTGAGTTAGTCTTGAATGCTTTATCAGTTTTAATATTGCACTTTCTAGAATGAGCCAGATGTGTCTTTGGTTATAGACTGTATTTTTAAAATTGCTTAATTATTTTTTTAAGTTGTTTGCTAGTGAAAGAAGTGTGAAACATTTCAGATATCAACTGTAACCACTTGTGTCTTCCTTCAGCTTAAATAATTTTTGCTAAAGTGAGGTTCTTGGGTTTCCCTAATGATTTCAGTGGCATAAACATGTAGGATTTAATCAGATGCCGTTTTGTGATCAACAGGCGTGGATTGCACACTTCCGGGGCATTCGCCACTCAGAAGCACGAAGAGATTTCATTCGTTTGTAAGTTTCTGTTTACAGAACTCGAGGTCATAACTGGTGCTCACAGCTTACTCCTTTCAGGGGCATTACTAGGTATCAGTTTTAATTTGTGGCGATGAAGTAAATGAAGGAGTGGCTCGCTGATCATGTGACCGTTCTTCTCCAGCTGCAACCCGTACTCGGACGACGACTCCTACGCGTACCGCCGCTCCTCCCGCTCCTCGCTGGGCAGCAAGAGGTCCTACAGCTCGGAGAGGACCACAGGTACCGGACAACTCCATCACAGCACCCAGCTCCCATTCTAACATCTGTGTTCATTCTGCTGAGTGACTCGGGCCAACTTTAGGTGGCAGCTTCGGCTCAGGTCATTACAAAGCCTGGGTCCAGTTAGCAGCACCAGTCATGGTTTTCTTTTACATCAGATGATTTGCATGCACTTTTGAATTTGTGTGTGTGTGTGTGTGTGTGTGTGAGACCTATTGCACATTGTATACCATATCCACTGGACAGCGTCACTGGAATGTTCCATCGGATCATCAGTGCAGGAACACTGCCAATATGACAACATGCCAGGAATATGTAACACCTGTCTCTCTGTTTACAGACCTGTCTATGTCCTCGCCTTCGGAACGTTTCTTTACTCATTATAAGGTAAAACACATGTATATGTGTATCGATGTTATGCTAAATTCAAATAAATTCTATATCTTGAAAGTGAATTTGAGTTATTCACCACTGGTGCCCTTAACACTGTGCTTCCTGGTTTTGGGCCGGCGTTGACACTAGCCTTTCACGAGGGTGGTGGTTGCCAAATATCCCATGGGTTGTGTAGCAGTGGCCGATATGCTAGCCCTGGGCAACCCCTTCGGGACCATTGTAAAGCATCTCATCTTCCCTTTCAAGGTAATTAAGGGCAAAGCAAACATTCTGGAACACGCATCATGAACTCAAACATAATGCATTTCTGTTGATTTACCTTATGATGGCTTTTTGATATATATATTTTTACATAAATAAAATTCCTTTGGTCAGTGCATGAAGCAAATAGTTGTCCAGAGAAGTGCATTTTGGTTCTGTTGGTGGTTTCTGGTGCTCGTTAGATCAGTGAGAACATCTTTGCTATGTTGCAGGGCTTTTTGGAGTTTAGCTCTCACACTGAAGCGAAGGACATGGTCACTCACTACCAGACCAAGCCTGCCTTCATCAAGGGCCACAGAGTGAGCCTGTTCCTGTCCCCCACCGTGGAGGTCATTCATGTACGTGGAACCACTTAGCAGTTTTCACCTTTCAAAGATGTTAGAAATCGGTGAAAATGATTGTGTGGGGACAGTGGAGTATGTCCACACACACAACCCCTCATGTGTTTGTCCAGCGTCATGTTTTGAGTGATGGGAGTTAAATGAATGTTTTGAAACTCTAAAAGTGACATCATTCTGCAAGGCATCGGTTTATAGAATAATAATGCGATATGAAATTATTATTATGAAATTAGTTCATGACCGAGGGTGGGGCTTCTATGCATGTACAGCTATGCTCATTCGTTCGCAAATGTGATTGACAGCCCCCTGAGGGATATGAACCTGGGGCCAAGCGTGCGAAGCTGTCGATCCAGTCAGTGGTGTGCTTCTCCCGCCTGCCCCCAGGGAAGGAGATACAGCAGGAGGTTCTGGAGTTGGCCACCATGTTTGGGGATATTCGGCAGTCAAAGTTCACTGAAGACAAGGCAGGTCCACCACACTACAGGGGGCGGTGTTGAGTCTATAGCTTCACCACATATGCTCGTATTACTGGACAGTAACCTGCAACAATGATAACTAGGGCCACACAGTACGCATTTATAAGGACTTGATGCCGTATAGTGTCATTTTATGCAAGTTTTGCAAACTGAAAAACTGTATACTTTCTCACAATAATATTCTGAAACCTCAAAGTCAAAAAGCATTTTTGTCAAATTTCACAACTGACAGTTGAAAGAACAAATGTGGTTTTAAAAAACACTGTGTGTGTGTGTGTGTGTGTGTGTGTGTGTGTGTGTGTGTGTGTGTCTGTCTGTCTGTCTCCAGGCACTCATAGAGATGGTAGATTGGCGTGACGCAGACATCATGGTAAAGTACTACCACACCAACCCCCTACGGATACAGGACAAGAGTGTGAAAGTATCGCTGTCTTCACTGAGCACCTTGCGGTAGGTGTTTTACCTCTGATGATGCTGCTTCCCTAAGAAAGATTGAAAAAGCAAAAAATGACCAGGAAGTGACCTAAACAGTACAGGTGTTTCCTCCCAGTGTTGGTCATCATTAGCTCTACCCACTAGTTCTCCCCCAGCACACACCAGCAGGAGGGTGAAGCCTAGTGTGTGTTTCCTCCAACATGCATGCAGCCAGCCGCCACTCCGATTTGCACAGTCACAGGAGGGCACCGACCAGCAGCCTGGTTGGTTCAGTAAATGAAGTTGTATGATTTTAGTTATATTAGCATACTGGAAATGTCACAGTGAGTCTGTGTGGGTAGAAATGTTGCCCTTTAGGGCGTACTCACACTAGGGTCTGTGACTCGGGCACGGTTCCCTGCCGAAGCACGGTTCGTTTGGCTAGTGTGAGCGCTCCAACCGTGCCCGGGCCCGGATCAGTTAACCGTGCTCGGGCCCGCTTGAAGAGGTGGGCCAGGGCACGATTCACGTGGACTCGGGCACGGTTCACTTCTAGTGTGAGCGCTATCTGTGCCCAGGCCCGCTTGGTGCCTCATGTGATTGGTTCATTTAGCTGGAACTCAAACATGACGTCAGTGATGCGATGCTCACGTTAAACAGTCATAGCGGCAAAGCGATTAGCAGACAATCGTTGTGTTAAATGATCGATAAATCTGTGCTTGCACCGTGTTTCTGCACTCCCAAAACGACTCCAAAAATACAATAAAAAGAGAATCGTGAACTCCGTAGTGTTGTGCGAGCGTGCTTTTTTTCCAAATAAAGTCACGTTGTGATGACGTAAGCGTGCTCGGGCCGGTTTGATGAAGGCAGTGTGAGTGCAGGCCAGAGGGGGAGTGGGGAGGGGGGATAACCGGGCCCCAGCACGGAACCAGCGAACCGTGCTTAGTGTGAGTACGCCCTTAAAGTGTGTGTGTGTCTGTGTGTATTACCCTCTATGGTGGCGCTTAAGTGCTATGTGTGGTCAACTATGCAAAGTAACCCACAGAAAATAGTATTTGTGTAAAAAAAAAAAAAAAGTTACGTAATAAAACATTTTTGCTTTACATCAACACATGGTCATAGGAATGTTAAGCTTGCCAATTTATAGTAGACTGATTTGAATTCAAGGAATAGTATATACTTGTAAATCGTTTTAATTATAATGTTAATTATGTGGTGGACATGAAATGAAACAAATATTGTCAGATGAGAACAAAAGTTTAAACAATTTACACCCATGACTTTTATTAGCTGTGAGGCATTAAAACTGGAATTTGATATGCTAATTGACGATTCCTTGGTTTATCTTGGGTGAATATCAGAATCTGATCAGACAAGGAACAGTATGCAGTGAAAACACCTCTAAATAAGTCCAGACAGTCCTGGAGGCTGCAGCATGGTCCAACACCCCTAATTCAACGAATGATTTAATTGCTGGTGTTTGTTGGTGCGTTACAGCAGTGAGCTGGACTCTGGCACTACATGACTTGCACTGGGCTGCCTGCTTACAGATGAACTTCACTGTTCATAGTTAGTGCCCTCTAGTGAACCCAAGCATACAGAGCCAGTCTATTTTGTCCCATCACTATATGTCCTATTCCGGTTAAAACGGATTTCTTAAAACCACCCTGTCCTTCTGTATTCATAGTGAGGACCGTCCTGAACCTTCTTCATCCAAAAAGTCAGATTCTAGCAAGAGCCACAGCAGCAGCAGGCCGAAAAACGAGCCGACTTCCTCCAAGAGCACGCCTCCGTCGAGCGGCAAGGACAAGGCCAGGAGCTTGGGCAAGGGTCCCGGCCCTGACCCAGGGAAGGACGGAGGAGGGGAGGACCAAGAGAAAGACAAAGAAAAGAGAGAGGGAGAGGAGGAGAAGGAGGAGACGGAGGAGGAAAACGCAGAAGGCATCCGCCTAGAGGACGAGCACGGCCTGGCGGACGCAGAAGGCGAGGAGGGCATTGCCATGGGAACGGAAGAGGAGGAAGGTGCGGAAGGAGGAGAGGGGCGGGACTCTATGGAGGAGAGGAAGGAAACGGAGGAGTGTACTCCAGCAGAAAGAGGAGAGAGCAAAGGAGAGCGGGGGTCAGATGAGGACGTGGGGGAGCAGGTCTGTGTGTACCAGGCTCTCGCTGGCTTCATTTGAGACTCTTTAAATGCATTTAATGCATTTAGCGCTTATTAATAAATGTGGTATATTGATTGAGCTTATTCACTTGGGAGGCCCAATCGTTAATATTGCTCTTTATGAGCCTGGAGGACTAAGACTGCTGCAGATGGTGTTACTGGATCCAGTGGTGAGTGGGTGTGCGTAGAACCTGACTGAGGTTTCCCCTCTCTAGGATGGTGAGGAAGACATGGACTTCCCAGACAACCTGGACGACTTCGTCACCCTGGATGAGCTGGACAACACGGCTGGAGGGGACTCCTTAGGTGCACAGCGCTACACACCTCTGCATTTATAGCAATGTGGCATACTGCACTCACTTATACAGAATATTTTTGTGTGTGTGCACAAAATATTACCTCTGTGGATTATTAACAGATTTTTCTATTTTTGTATTCCTCTTTAGATTCCTCTGAGCAGCAGGTTAGTATTCATTAAACCCAACACCATTAACCAATTATGTGCATTCTTGATTCTAAAAATTGTACAATACAAATAAAAAGATAAATGTACAGATTCTGTCTTTAGATGTTATGCAGTGTTATTGTTGGACACAGGAAACATTCATGGTGTCTTTGTGTGTTGAAAACATTGTTATCTACAGCATGTTATTGGGTAATACGGGTGTCATGGAGATGGCTGAGCAGACTGAACGAGTGCGTGCGTGTGCGTGCGTGCGTGTGTGTGTGTGTGTGCGTGCATGCGCCTTTTTAGGAAGGTAAGGTCGTTGTGGTAAGACCAATCTGGAATGAGTTCAGAGAAGCCCGCAAGAAAGCCGTCCGAGAATCCCTCAAAAAGATGGCTGCCCCGTTTGGCAAAGTGGTTAACTTCGCTATATCCTACTACAGACATGAGGTGTGTTCCATCGGCACACCTGGTGAATGTTCACTGTAGTTTTATATGAAAAAGTACTTCATCAGAACACTTTTTCTAAAGTGATGACATTAGAGGTGTGTGTGTGTGTGTGTGTGTGTGTGTGTGTGTGTGTGTGTGTGTGTGTGTGTGTGTGTGTGTGTGTGTGTTTAGGCTCTGATTGAACTGGAAACGGTGAGAAAAGCCCATGAGATGGTGAATTACTACAAAAACAGCAAGAAGTCCAAACTTTGTGGGAGGCCAGTGTCTGTCTCAATTTGTCTGGCCTTCAACAGAATTGAGGTATGAAAACACTTTGTAAGCAGCATCTGTTCCTGTCTGTGCCCAACCACACGGTTACTTGTGTTAAAACAACAGGGTTGGGAAAGGAATTTTATATTTTGCATTTTTTGATAAAATGTATTTCATTTTTGAAGAATTACTCTGTCCTGCAGACTAAGGAAAAGCTGGTATGTTTGTAGATAACTTCTTTGTGTGTGTGTGTGTGTGTGTGTGTGTGTGTGTGTGTGTGTGTGTGTGTGTGTGTGTGTGTGTGTATAGGGTCCTAGCAGGAGATCATTGTTTATCCGCATGCTCCCTCCCTTTAAGTATTCGGACATGTCTCTTCTGCGACTCGCGAGCCCCTTCGGGAAAATCACTGCCTACTGTTCCAACAGGATGTATGGCACGGTGAGAACACACACAGGCAGGCGCACACACACACACACAGGCAGGCACACACACACACACACACAGGCAGGCGCACACACACACACACACACACACACACACACACAGGCAGGCGCACACACACACACACACACACACACACACACACACACACACAGGCAGGCGCACACACACACACACACACACACACACACACACACACACACACACACACACACATTATATACGGTGGCTAGTCATAGAAACTGACACACATCTTTTCCTAATGTCCAAGGTACGTATTCTGACTATAGAGCAGAGAGTTCTTGCTTGTTCTGCTCTAATGCACCACGCTCAACTGGTGATTTAATGACCTGGTGCAGTAGGTGTGTTGGAGCAGGGACATCTCCAAACCGTGCTGGATTCTGGCCCTCTACAGCTAAACAACTCTGGTTATGGAGTGCCAAAACTCAACATGTCTCCCACTCCCCCCTCAGTGTTATATCCAAATGGAGACAGAGGATGCAGCAGAGAAAATGATCCAGAGGTACTTGCACCGGCCACTCAAATTTTACGGCTCCCTGATAAAGATTACCATGTGTAGGAAAGGAGACTCCCTCATACCATGGTGAGTAAAGGAGCTCCGATGAATCTTCACCATTTTTATACAACATGAATGATTACTGAATCCTGGTGATGCACAATGAATGATTACTGAATCCTGGTGATGCACAATGAATGATTACTGAATCCTGGTGATGCACAATGAATGATTACTGAATCCTGGTGATCACCCACTGAACCACATCACTGTGCGCATTATTTGGATGATGCTTTATGTTAAAGCACCACAAACATGGCTGTTGCACTGAATGACTGAGTGACGACACTTCGGCAAGTTTAATAAGCTGCGAAAAACTGCACGAGGACGTGAAGAGCAGACAGCCCGACGAGACAAAACCGACGAGCCAATGAAAGCCACGATAACGAACGAAGACGTACCAAATATGTTTGACTAGCTAGCCACGGGAACAAGTTAAACAGAGGCCAAGGCAGTTGAGCGGGAGGCCGTGGATGGGAGAGCTGCCCCCAGTCACAGCGCTAGAAAAGACCCCACTCCTCACACTCGTTCCCACTGCGCTGTCTGTGTCCCGGGCCTCGTTCTGTACAGAAACACAGCTGGAGGTTTAATAGCTTTTTATACACGAGTTCTTGGAGATAACAACAAAAAACATAAATAACACTTTAGGGAAGGCGTCGTGTTTTTATTGACCTGAAGCGCTTTGTGACATGTGTTGTGAAAAGCGCTATACAAATAAACTTTGATTTGATTTGATTTGATTTGAAGGAAAATTATCATAATTAGAATTCTCACTAAAATTATTTTAACCAAGAAGCAGCATTGTTTAGCCTGCTCTGCGTTATGTAGGGACATGACTTTGTAGATGAAAGATGGGGTTTTTTTTTTTTTTTTTTTTTTTTTTTAGACTCCACATAAATCCTTTACAGTAGTGATAACCGCACAGTGTTTGTACACCATATGAATTAATTGAATTTGCAGGAAAAGTGCTGTGTGAGATGTGGTTGGTTCTGAAATATTGGGCTATGATATTTTGGCCTAGGCCTTAGTGTGTTGGTGTGCAGTTATCTGGACCGTTAGGAGGAGCATTAAAGGTCTTAGATTTCAAGCGTGCTTTACAAGTTTAAACTGAGAAAGGTGCTGCTGAGTGTGTAGGTTCATGTTTGTGTTCAGTGTGAAGTGTTGACCAGACATATTTGCTCTGGCTCCGCCCCCTTGTGGCCCGGCTGTGGGACTGAGCACTTTTGGCTGTGCTTTTCACACAGGACGCCTGCAGACAAGTTTGAGCAGTGGTGCGAGGCCCGAGGAATCAAGCCAGGCCGAGACAGCCACGAGAGGAGGGAGAACGGCCAGACGTCCAGGAACAGCACGGTGAGCCACTCATTGAACGTCTTACTGGGGGGGTTGGGCAAAGCAGTAACAAGCGCAGGTATTGGTCATTATGGGTTTGTTTCTGTTTAAAGTAGGTCAGGGTATAGTGGTTGACTGAATAACTGTTACCTCATAGCACAGCAGTTAGTATAGCTTTAGGCTCAATGTCTCAGCGTGGGAGGGGAGGTCTTGTAAATAACCCCCTGTGGGTGTATAACATAGCTGGCTAATGTGTGTTTTATTGTGTGAGGAATGCCACAACCCTGCTGTAAAGCGCCTAGGGTGGTAGAACATGTGAGCTGGTTGGGACAGGCTTCCAGTGGTGGAGTGTGGCTAGGAGTACAGGTTACTACAGGTGAACATTTATTACAAGATGATGTTCATAAAGATGCAGAGAAGAAGAAATGTATTGATTAACTACAACAAAAGACAAAGTCAAAGCTGACAAGTCCAAACCAAGCAATTGATAATTTAGATTTGTATTTAAGTCAAACATTCTTGTCATTAACTAATCCCCTTGGTAAAATGGTAAGGAATTCATAAGATTATTTTCACAGCCCCACCAAATCAAGAAGTGACGTGTGTGTGTGTGTGTGTGTTTGTGTTCATGTGTGTGCAGGACCGTCATAGCCCAATGTCCAGCTGTGAGGGTGTGGGTGGAGATCCTGTGTGTGAGGGTGAGGATTCGGGGGAGGACAAAGACAGCGTTCCTCTGGGCCCATACAAACCCAGCAACCCTGTGGGTAAGGGACACCCCCTCTCTTTCCTGTGGGTGTACGCAGGTGTGTGAGCATTTTTGTATGCGCAGACGCATGTTTGTGTGTGCACACTTAAAACTATAGATTTGTGTTCATGGTCCACGTCACATAGCATCAAACATAATTATCTTGTCACATCTATGTACATGAGAAAAGTTTGATTAAATGAGTAAGGTGCTATTTTTGTTTAAAGGCCCCTTAGAAGTATTATAAGAGCCATAAATAAACTTGGAGAAGCAATGATGCATTTTACAGGAATACAACAGGAGGCCTGCCATCTTCGATGTTCAGAATTTTATTTTTGCGCTCTACTAGAGTAGATTTTAAACGTTCCAACAGCAAAATGTCCCTCATAATTTTCCTCAAAATTTCCCACATCTCTTTTCACCCTCCAAATGAAATACTGTTAGAGATCCTGTGTCTTTAAGCCCCCCCCTCCTGATGAGCCGTCTGTTCTGATTGGTTAGCTCACCCTCTCTGTTCTGATTGGTGGACTACCAAAGTCTGTCCCTACACGTTTCACCTGTCTTGAAGCCTGTGTTCGGTAACAATGATCGGCAATATAGAAAGTGTTGCATCATCTTGTAACAAAGCAAACGGCTGAAATTCCAATGAAGTGGTTCAGGCTTAGGGAGTTCTTAGGGAGAGGGTTACTCTAGTGTGTACTTTGGACTACATGCGGGTCATTCGGGCCAACTAACCTAGACCTCTAAAATGACATAAAATACATCCTATATATGTCACATGAAAACTTGTTAAATTAATGGGACGTTGCTAAACCTTTATAGCTCTTCTCCAAATACTTTTTACATTACGAATCTTTGAGGTTAGGTCTTGTGAGCTAAGTTTAATCCCTTTCATAGTTCTTTCTAGGATTATGGTTCTATCACATCTAGAGAGCCACATATATCTTACCTTGGAATGTTATGGGAAAGTGTTAATATTCATTGTAGATGTTTTTGTTTAGATTCAACTTTAGGACATATTGTTTCACATGCGTCAGGAACCTGAATTATACTGAATTATAAAAATTTGTTAGACCTTGAGATCATTCAGGAAAGCATCAATGTTGGAGTCCCAGCCAGGCTTTCTGTACGCCCGTCCTTTAACCAACAAGACTGTCCAAACTTGCTCTCCTGGTGATGTCAACCACAGCCCACCATGTCCCTCCTGTCCTCGCAGGCCTCCACTATGTCGTCCCAAAGAGCGGCTTCTTCTGCAGGCTGTGCAACCTGTTCTTCACAGACGAGCGGAGGGCCCGCGAGGAGCATTGCAGCAGCCTGAGCCACTACAGCAAGCTGAAGGTGAGCTCACAGGCACGGGGACACGGGCCTTTCCTTTACGCCTCGTAGGTCAGCGGTACCGCTACGCTAACGCGTTTAGCTGGAGAGCCATTTTAGGTGCTTTGACTTTACTGAAGGGCAGAGGTGTCCCGAAGGGGGCCCTCTGGAGTCGTTATGTAGCCTTGTAAATTGCCGTAAAAGTACTTAACTGTTTATGAACGCTCGTTCCCTCTGGTGTAAGCTAACGTAAAAGATGCTTTCGTCGGCTTTCACGACGAGTTGACATAATTGTCAAGCAACAGATTTTTGGTTTGAGTGGGAGATTTTTTTATTTTTGATTGGGGAGAAATGATGTTGCACAATTTGAAGACTGACCGTACAGCTCAATGTTTTATTACGTCGGTGTGACTCAGTGGGGAGTGGGTGAGTATGTGATGTATAGAGAGAGAGGGGTGAGTGGACAGGGATCAATGCTAACATGGCTCTCAGCTCCTGACCTCACTTGACCTTTGTCCTTTGCTTTGATTTGCAGCAGAAGCGTGGAGAAGTGGAGGAGGACCGGATAGATGAATGAATGAAAGATGGATGTATGAACAGGATGAATTTCACTGCAGTCCCTCAGTTTTACCGTTTAAAAAGGAAAAAAAAAACACAAAAAAACACATTCCAGCCTCCATGTTCCTGTCTACGTTTTGTTACAGATGATGCAAGAGAGGGGGGGGGGTTACCGTGACCTCTGTGCAAGCTCATTTACTTCATGTGCTGATGTGTGAACAGAAGTGTACAGTCATTGTAGCTTCTTATAAAATAAATAAAAGGCAGTTTGATAAAAGCCTCTTGTGTTTATTCTCCTGCCCCATCATCCTCCCCCAGTGACTCTCCTACCTGTCTGCACACTGTATAACATTTAACATGCAGTTAAATCTTAACCCACCTGAACTCAATGACTACTGTGCCCTTCCCTTCTCACTAGGAGTTGTTACCATAGCTACGGGTTGAAAAATGGGCTTTGATTTACAGCCTTACACAACAGTGCTGTGGGGTTGCTCTTTGCCTATATTTATACAGCCTGTACAGAAAATAGTGCAGTCCCATCACTCAATCATATTCAGTCCTTAAGATGCAAAATAATAGATCATGACAAATTAACTTGAATTTAAGTACCAAACATGGGATTCCTATCTGTTGAATTAGAATTTTAATAATTGTATTATAACATTTCTATTTTGAGAGAAATTTAGAAAATTCTATTTTTTTCTATCCTTAAAAATCTTTCAAAGTCATTACCTTTTTTTAGTATTTCTTGCATGAACACGATCTCCAGTCCCCTCCCCACACAAGCTTCTGTCAGTAGACCTACATCTGTCATGTTCTTGTGTGTGTGTGTGTGTGTGTGTGTTTGCCTGCTTGACAGTCCATGGAGCACTCGAAATTCAGCAGGAACTTAGAAGTTTAATTGACATTTGTAAAACACTTAAATGGATCAATGCTGAAAAAAACTGGGATATTGACTGGAAGCAATAACAAACACTGTTCTAACATAACTTATATTTTGACATAAGATACAACGGTTAGTGCAGGTCACAGACTGTTGCTGTACTGTTTTATCAATGTGAAAGTATTGCAAAGGCGTTATCAGCCACTGTAACAACATTCAATGTTCATAACTTCTTTTTTTAATACAGTCGGATCATGCCGTGTCTTAGTGAAAAGTACTAAGCATTTTTTCTTCAGTTATTTCCTTACCATATGTGGTTTCCCTACATTTAAGGGCCATTCATGATCATGGAGAACAATATTTGGTTTTGATGAGAAAACATTCATAAACACACAGATAGAAGAAGAATGAGGCTTGGTATGTGTAAAAAACCCTTTTGCCATTTATATTTGTTGTTTTTAAATTATTCTGAGCCATGAAAAAATGCAAAAGTAAAAATTCCTCTTATGTCTGTACAGCTTCAAGTAGGGAAGCACCATCTTGTACATCGTTTCATAACAAGTAATAGTTAAGTGTCTACTGAGTATGAAATGGCACCATAATATCAATACCATTACCACAATTATGTAAATAAAGAATGCATTTTAAGCACAATAGAGGTTTGTGCTCAAAAATAAATATCCAGTATGAGTTATAATGTAGTTATAATGTATATACATTATAACTGAATTTAGAAATTATAAATCAAGCATCTGACGAAGCTCAAATCTAAAAGCTCAAATCCCTAACTTTGTCTTTCTAACTACTGAAGCTCTAAACTGGCATTATGACATCATTTATTATTATGACATCAAAGCAGTCTGTTTTGGAATGTTGTAAAGTGTGGTTATGGGGTCCCGCACTGGAACACTATCAATATAGTTCAGTATAGCACGGACTGCATAAAAAACAACATAGAGCAATTATACAGCATAGCTGAGGAGCATAGCATTCTTCCATGCAGACACAGACCCAGCTAAAAGGTCCAATCAACAACAAAACCATGTTATAATTAATGACTGTCAGTTTGCTCAGTCTACAGCCTACATAAAACGTGATTGCCAGTGGAAATGAGAAATCGACTCCAACACATACTATGACCTACAAAAATATGGTGAAATTAGAAAATTAAATAAAAACATCACTGCGTTTGCTACCAGTCAGAAATATGATCAACACAGAAAACCAGTCCAAGGAACAATTGATTTCCAGCATACTTTACACTAATCCAACAACTGCTCATAAAATACTGATCTGAACATGCTGTATCGGACAGACATATGAGATGAGTATAAATATACATTGCTCAAAACTGCAATGCCACTGATGATATATGGCTTCTAATAAGAATAAGAGGCAGAGAAATGGCATTGAGGCCTCAATACACAATATCAGGCTGCCTCCCATTATAATAACATTAGAAAGTCATCTGTAGCCACTGTAATGTGTCCTGTAATGAGGCCACACAGACAATGGTTACTAGAACTCATGACTATGAGGTCAGGCACTCATGACATCTGCACTCACGACATCACTCCCTCTTATTATTGCTGTGTCCTCAAACTTAGCCAGTATTCACACCAGCTCTGTAGCAGGAACCCCGAACAGCATGTCTAATACAGCATGTGTGGTTTCATGGCCTACCTCACCTATGAGATATAATGGAGTTCACCATTGTGAGATGCAGTATTTGCTATAACTACACGCTTAGTTCCGTAAGTGTTACTAAATTCTTTGGAGCAACAACTGATCCAGAATTTGCTCCCCATGTTGTTCTGATCATACATGAAATACATGAACTGATTCCAGATCAGTAGTGTTACACCAAGATGCATGCCACCCCACAAATACTGCAGTGCGCACAGCTAAACTACAGGGCTCCTCTGTAAGTCATGAGCTAGAACAGGTTTGATTTGTCTATATTCATCTGATTTGCTCCTTAGGGTACTTTCTACTTCTACCAGCAGTTAGGGAACTATGGGTTAGTTCCCCTGAGCTCTAACATGACCAGTTATCATAAGTGAGGAAAAATCAATATTCGAAAATGTGTGGGCAGGAACACAAAGTGGGGGTTTGGGGGGGTTGAGCTGCTCTGGGGAATATTTTGGATCCCGGCACCGTGGGCGGGGCTAAGGGCTGCTGTCGACTCCGTTGCGGCGGGGGGAGTCGTAGCGCATTATCTGGCGTGGCGTGCCGTAACCCGTCATGCCTGACTGAGACGCCCCGCGGTTGCTGCCCATCTGCATGCCGATGAGAGCACGGCCCTGCCGGAGCTGGTCCTCCGAAAACTCTCGCCTGTGGGTTTTGGATTTCCTGAATTCCACATGAAACAACACACGTGCGCAGAGTTTACACGTCATTTTCATTTAGAATACAGCGGGGACGTAATGAACACAATTTCCGTTGGTACTGCACGTTTTACGTTGCAGACAGTAAATCAACAAAAGACCAGCAGGTCAAGTGATGAACAAAGAGGGAAATAAGAAAAAGAAACACACAGGACCGTTGATGTTGGAAGCTCACTCGCTCTGCTTACCTGTGGAACCATTCTTTGTTGCCACGGTAACACCCATCGTCCTTGGTGAGAGCCTCACTCCCAAGAGCCATGAGAGTCCTCTGGACTGCAGCCATGTCTTTTCCTGTAACAGCACGCCACATGCGATTACCCACACTGCACCAGGCCCACACATGGCATATCTGCTAACTGAAGGACAGCAGTCGAACACGTACAACATTAGAAGCTTTGCATTTCGTAGCCCATATAAACTAAATCTGTAAAATGCATGGAAACACACCTGAATGCATTATGGCTGGATTAACTTAGCCTACATATTTAGAGCTGAATGCTTGGTTGGGTAGTAAAGGTTACACAAAAGATCAAAGGCAGTTCGATTACTGGTACATTTTAATAATCCGGAGATTACTTTTGTTGATAGTGAAATGTGATTAATTTATCTAGGAAAAATGTTTTATTGCTCCTTCAACTAAGTTATTATGAAGCATTTGTGTGTGTGCGTGTGTGTGTGTTGTTTGGTTGTCAATAGATCACAGACTACATATTGGATCTGATTTTTCATTTCCACTGGTAGCTGTGTTCTGTCTCATGTTATGTTGCAGTATCCATCAGATTACCTTGTTACACTAGTTATAAAGTGGTGGAAATGAAGAACCCAGATTATGATCCATTGTTTAAGATTAACACTCTTTTCAACCAAGTACTACACAGTTTCTAATGGGAGTAGCAATCACTGAACTATCTTAGTCAAGGAAGATTGTTTTCGGTATAAGGTACTTTGTTCTCCCAGATGTCAAAACATTCTGTATCTAATAAGGTTTATTGTATTCTTTTCCTATCTAGAGGTTCATTATATATTCTGTATCTTCTCAGGACCTGCTTAGCAATGCTGCACAAGAGATCATGGTTACCTATACGTACAGATATGCTTATAACTACAGACATCTTCAGTGCCTTGCCGTGACCACAACTGCTGACAGCCAGCCAATGGCAGCGCAGGTTGTAATTCCGATTGGGTCGCAGAGTCTACCCCTGGATCTCTTCCTGTGTTACTAGCCAGGTTAGATGCAGATGCTCTGCAGGAGACATGTTTGTGTGGGGAAGTGATTTCACCACCTGTCAATCTTATTACCTCACCTCCAGGACTCAAAGCATCCTGATGCAATGCAGCACATGATCTTAGGTCTTGCTTCATATGGTTCCACTCAAAATGTTGCAAGTTCATATAAATATTTATATAGTTTTAATAGGTCTTATGTGTATAGACTTCTGGATGCATTAGCATTCTTATTATTCCCCAGACTGTGCAGTTATGTGGTCTTTTATTTTGAAAAGCGACCCACTGTGAAAGGCTTGATGTGTTAGTTCAACATTGCGTGGTGTGCTGCTGAGCTAGCTGTGTTTCAGGCCTGCTGCTCTCCACTCTCATGCTGTCTGTAATTAATAATCTGTAATGAAAAGCTTTTTTAAGTAACACTCTCAACCCTTCTTGTATGTATAATGTGTTTTTCTGAACCTGTTTCCTTTGGCTCGTCTCCTCCTAAACTTCATGTGATTTTGAGTATCTTTAAAATACAGACATGATCAGTGCCCTGCCTTAACCAGAACAGCGCAGGTTGTAATTCTGATTTGGTCTGACCTCTAATAAACAAATATACACACACACACACGTGCGCACACACACACACGCACACGCATCAGTGCAAACCCAGGCAGATACAAGGTATGTCTGTACCTGATTGTGCACATGCACAAAATCAGACCCTACAATCTGTCATCACTTATTACTGGATCGGAAATGCAATGTTATAAATGACATTGAAATCACTCGAACTACAATGTAATGTCAGCTTTATATTTATGATGCATAGATAACATGATGTATGTATGTATGGGTCTGTGTGTGTGTTAGTCAAATTTATTTATTTTATATATAGCGCTTTTCACAACACACGTTAGTGTGTGTGTGTGTGTGTGTGTGTGTGTGTGTGTGTGTATGTATGGGTGTGTGTGTGTGTGTGTGTGTGTGTGTGTGTGTGTGTGGTGTGTGTGTGTGTGTGTGTGTGTGTGTATGTATGGGTGTGTGTGTGTGTGTGTGATACCTTCCCACAGGTCGACAGTCTGGAAGATGTCTCCTCTGGTGACACCATAGGCCTCCGCAGCCTCCAGGAACTGAGAGATTTTCTCCATCTGCTTAAAGGCCATCTTGGTTTCCGGAATCTTCTTTATGGGCTCCGTTCCACTGGTGTACAGACTGTTAATGAGACGACAGAGAATCTATAGAGAAAAAGAAGAGGGCAGGGAAAGACAGTGAAGGAGAGAGGAGGGGGAGGGGTGGGGAGAAGGAGAAAGGAAGAAAGGAACAGAGTTGGACCACAACCAATACGAACCAAATCAGTATTCAAATCTGCCCGATCCAGTCGGCACATTCCGAATGAGAACCCCTCGCAAGGTGCCCCTTCTCACTCTTTGGGTTTCCCCCTCTGGGCAGACCCACCATGTTAACAAAACCTAAGCTGCCATCTCTTCTGTCTCTCCAGCCAAACCGCAGACGCCCTGGGAAAGAGGATGACAGGCACACTGATGGGGTTTCCTCACCGTCCCATCCATGAGCCAGGTCTGGAAGTTCTGCCTGCCGGGTTCGGGTCGCACCAAGTCATCACCACACTGCAGCATGATCCAGTCCACCAGGCGGGCCTCCAGGTCCGTGTCATACTTCTGTTCAATCTTCTCCTGCACCTCGCGGCTCAGGCCATAACTAGGCCCCCGATTGGCCATGGCAGAGCACACCAAGATCAACGGTGACCCACTCGATAGATGCACTACTCTGGTGGACAGCACGAACGCATACAAATGGATCAGAAATAACATCACTCATAAAACAATACAACTACAAATTGAAGATTAAATATTCCAGTCTTTTTTTCCCTTAAAAAATGCAAATCTATGAGACCACATGTCGATATGACAGGTGCAGGTCTTTATGTGTGTTTCACCCTTGGAATAAGAAGTGATGCGACTGCTTTTTTTCACCCTTCCCCCGCTGGACATCACCCAATGCACGAGCCTCGAGTCACACTTCAAACATGGCAGACCAGTTTATCATTTATGAATGGAGTTGCACGAGCGCAGCTATCAAGTAGGCAACATATAAATTAACAGAATAAATGATGTCCTTTGGTTCATCCGGCACGAGCGTCCTCATATTTAAACCAAAGGTCTTAGAAAGTGTCCACCGCCGTGACGAAATACATGCACGAAAACGGCAAGCATCCTTCTATATATACGCCACAAATAAGAAATATCAAGGTCTATATAAGAGAGAATTGAAAATATTTTAAAATGTGTATAATATGCTAAAACAAGCTAAATTTCTACTCACCAACGAGCTATTCCTCTCCCGCCTGCCGTCCGCCCGTCTGTTTCCCAACGCGGTTACTTGGAGCGGGGGAAGAGCATCGGTGTGGGGGCGTGGGGGCTTTACTCAGGCCAGCATCCTCAGACGAGATGCGCCTAGTAGAGGTAGCCTACCAGAGATGTGTTGATGACCTGCCTCCACGTATCCAAAACACGCGGAGAGAGCCGTCCGGGGAGGCAAAAGGAGTCGTAGGTGGGGGCAGGGGCGAGCGGTATGGTGCCTTACGTAAACGCAACGAGAGTGCTCGTCGTTGGCTCTGCGGGTTGCAATATGGATGCGAAATGGCTACACGGCGTACGCCAATGAAAAGCACAAAGAATAGACTATGGAGAATGACATCATTTTGTCTGGACGAAAATGTCAGTACTGTTACAATTTAACGGGTCATGAAGAATGTTTTGCTTACAGAGTTGTCGCAACAAATTCCGAGAAAGATAAAAAAAATAATCTCGCAGCAGAAAAAATAATCTCTCAGAAGAATATAATGGGACTACAGCAACCGCAGATTACGAATTGTGAGATAACAACAACAAAAATCGTTCGACATCAGACTGCGTTTTATTTTGTTTATTTCATTATTCAAAACGGCTATGTATTTAACAAAGACAATACACTGGTTGGGGTCCTAGTTTCTTAGGTTCCACTGGAAGTCTACAAGGCAAAAGGCTACATTACAAACAAAAAAACGGCCAACTTAGCAGTTCCAACATCCCCCAAACCGCCTGCGTGTTCAGTTACTGTTGTAAACTTCTAGACATTTTGTCAACAGTAATGTGTGCTGATCTGTCATCCTGGACACTGGGTTCACTGACGGGTCTATCGGTGTCTGCCGGTGTGCGCGTCCAGGTGCGCTCGTGCGTTCCTTAGCATCTCCATATAGAGCCTGTTATTCTCACTGCAAGAGACCAGAGACAGACACAGACAGACAGACAGACAGACAGACATACATTAGATAGATAGATAGATAGATAGATAGATAGATAGATAGATAGATAGATAGATAGATAGATAGATAGATAGATAGATAACAGGAGACAGCATGTTTAACAACACTTTGTTGTGAAAGTAAACATGAGGTGGGAGTCTCTGTTCAATGCGTCACTTTATTGGATGTTCATTGGTCAGCTGAGTGTTGACATGCAAGCCAAACAGATTTTCAAACTAGAACCTGCATGGTCATCAGAGAGAAGACAGAAACTGGAACAAACTGGCTCTGACTGAAAGTGCTGCACAAGAGTCTGGGGAAATGATGGGTCATTATGGAGATGGTACCTGTAGTGAATGGTGCTAATGTCTGCATCGTGTAGTTCTGCTCACTATTGCAGGTTAACACATAAAGCTTTATGACTTTAATATTAATGTTTTAACCCCATGAAGATTTTAATACCATCCTGCATCACGCTGCCAGTGTCCTCACCTGTCCCCCTCACATTCGGGTCCTCACACCTGTCCCCCTCACACCTGTCCCCCTCACACCTGTCCCTCTCACACCTGGGCCTGTGGGAGTCTCAGGGTGCACCACAGTATCTCTGCTTTTCCTAGGTATGCTCGCTTCTTCACTGAGATTCATGGGATGGACGGATGGTAGAATCAATCTATCTACATATACACTACCAGTTGATTTATTTATAAATAGCTATCAAAGATAGGTATAAAAATAATGAAATAACACATGACTAACACATTTAAAACAAATAGATGGTTTAAGAGACGGCTATAGATGGTAGAAGTTCTACAGTGCCACCCATTACTGGACAGTTTGGGATGATGCTCTGGATGTTCTTGGTGTTCTTAACCAGCTTCATGAGCAGCACCTATGATGCCCTGAACACATTCACATGTATGCTGAGGAATCATACATTACATTTAATGTAAAATGTCACTATAATTTGTCTTTTAATTATTTACTGTATAGTTTTTACATACAAGAGAGAGAGAGAGAGAGAGAGAGAGAGAGAGAGAGAGAGAGAGAGAGAGAGAGAGAGGAAAAGGAAAGAGGAAACATTACAGTGACTCACTCAGCCACAGAGCGGTGAAACATCAGGTTGCCCATATCCATGTAATACTGTGCATCTGTTCTCAAAGCAGTCCAGTATTCATTAGCCTATTGCAGCAATCAGAACAGTAAGCGCACACACACACACACACACACACACACACACACACACACACACACACACACAAAATCAACTAATAGCCAAACAATAAATCAAACAAGGAAACATACAGCAGTTGCAGAGAGAGTAGTAGTAATGGTGCATGTGTTTGCGTGCGCACACACACACACACACGTGCGCGCACACACACACTTCCCAATCTCCCCAAAATAGGTATCATCACCTGCTCCTGTACGGTGTAGCCCCACATGTTCTGGGAGTGGTTGGGGTCCCAGTAGCCCGCCTGCCTCTTGTTACGAATGAATTTCTTGGCATTCTCCTCCTGAAGAAACGGGGCCATGAACACCCCTAAATGAAGCCAAGCACAGCCGTCCTGATGTGGTGCTGCACTGTTATCATTGAAATTATACAATATTACAGTATCGCTGTATCCTTTAAATGTTTTGGTATTTTTATAAACATATATTTATGTACGCATGGGCACAAAGAAAAAACATACAGCAACCCCAGTCTGTGCAAATGTATTGATCCTTGTATGTGAATTTACTGTGAGTGATTTACTGGTCTAAATTGTGATTGGTAAGGGACCATGTATATAATTCAAATGAAAAGCTGAATATATAATGAGAATGGAAAAGAGCAAGAGAAAGTGGGAGAGAGAGAGCGAGCGCGCAAGGGGGAAAGAGAGAGTGTGTGTGTGTGTGTGTGTGAGAGAGAGAGAGAGAGAGAGAGCGTGAGGGAGAGAGAGAGAGAGGGAGAGTGTGTGTGAGGGAGAGAGAGAGAGGGAGAGTGTGTGTGAGGGAGAGAGAGAGAGAGAGAGAGAGAGAGAGAGAGAGAGAGAGGGAGAGTGTGTGTGAGGGAGAGAGAGAGAGAGGGAGAGTGTGTGTGAGGGAGAGAGAGAGAGAGAGGGAGAGTGTGTGAGGGAGAGAGAGAGAGAGAGAGAGAGAGAGAGAGAGAGAGAGAGTGTGTGAGGGAGAGAGAGAGAGAGAGAGAGAGAGAGAGAGAGTGTTTTCCCAGGAAGCAGCTTGTAATTAACTCACCACCCAGGAGGGCCGTCAGCATCAGTGTGCGTAGCATGTTTCTCACCTACCCGAATAAGGACACATGTTCTCATACACATACACACGCTTTTAAAATACACGGATGTGTCACACGTTAGGTACCTGTCTCCCTGTGCGTGTATGTGTGTGTGGCTAATACCCAAAGTGCTGTGAAGAACTGAAGAATGTTTAGCACCTCACACGTGTGGATTTAACAGTGTTAGCCAGGGCTGTGGATGCAAACACACAGCAAGGTTCAGAAGCAATAAGAGGCCAGCCGTGTGTGTGTGTGTGTGTGTGTGTGTGTGTGTGTGTAGACTAGATTTGTTCAGTCTGCTGCAGTCTGAATTTAAACTAAATATTAAAATGCAATTAATGTGTGTTCTATACATGCTACAAATTAGGTAAAAAATATTTGAACATTTATTCATTGAACAAAAATATTTATATGTTTATCATTATTAATGCTGTATATACTATTAGTAAAACAGTAGAAGAGTTGGCATGGTTAGATTTTTATAGCATTGACATTTAACATCAGCAGAATAACCATTCATAATAACCACTCTTAAACGTCTCTACTCTTTTTCCGAGTCATCGTCATCATCAAGTGAGCGGCCATTAGAAAACACGATCAAATGGTGAACAAAGGGAGCCCAGCCAGTCCTGCAGGAGGGAGAAGACAGTCGTGTGCCACGTCTCCCGCACGTCGCTGGCCTGTCGTCACCTGCGTGATAAACGCAGCACGGCAGTGGCAGCGTTGCACGCGGGCGGCCAGCCGTTTGCCGAGCTGGACCAGAGGCCGTATATATATATATATATATAGACCGTATATATATACACGTATATATACGGTCTCTGAGCTGGGCTCGCACCACAGCGTGGGCTGGTAACCTTTACGTTTTCGTGGCTTCCAGTGTGCGAACCAGTGTTCTTTCAAAATGTGTCTGACACACTATATGAGGAGCCCCGGACATGAACACATTCCTCCCCAAGCATACACACATCTTCAAGTGCTAAGCACCGTTGGCTTTTACATACATATTTGGAAATAGTATAAGAGCTAAAAACTTGGTAGACTTACCTTTCCACTCGGGGCAGTGGTGAGAGTGTGTGCGTAGGGTGTGAAGTGTTGAGCGTGTGTGTGTGTGCAGGTCGTGGTGTGCGGTGTGTCAGGTGAACGGTGGCGGGGTGAGGGGGCCGAGACACGGAGCTGGTGGAGCAGAGTGTGACGGTGATGTGGAGGGTGAACAGGGCTTCCTTTCAGCCCACAGGCCCAATCACAGAGGTTACAGTACAGTGCTGGCAAGCAAGAGCTCACACAGCAAGAGCTGAAGAAATGAGTCATTCACAGGCGGCACACACACACACACACACACACACACACACACACACACACACACACACACACACACGGAGGTAAGAATACCCCATTACCAATGTGTGCCCATACACACAGGGGCATGTGTGCACATACACGTATACAAAGGTAAAGATTGCCAAAGTAAGTAGAAGCAACTTGTATTCCCTTCCTGGAAGCCAAACATTTTTAACAGGAATACAGAGGAAACTGTGTGTACGTGTCGGAAACCTTCAAAAATATGATGACTACAATGGACTTGATTATGATGGACCTCACGGTAGATATACATAGTACACATTGTAGCCTTTTATTTATATTTTGCCTTTTATTATTGAAAATTATTTATGTACAACTGATATACATATGCACAATATTTAAAACAAAATATACACAAAAAATATATATAATGATAACCTGGAAAGGTGAAAGGGAGAGAGGAGGATGGTGGGAATTGTAGGAAATGCAGAACAAAATGTGCAAAAAGAGGCTGGAAAACTACTGCAAAAAACACTCACTAATAAGCTCTGGTAATAGTGGACAAACTCCACTCACTTTGCAGCTCTGAAGTTCAGGAAATCTGTTCTGCACATTTGGAGTCTGTGTGTTTGTCAACAAAACTGAGAAGAAAATGACAGCAGAACAACGAGGCCTTTGTCTCGAGAAGTGAGAGACCATCTTGAGATTGACAGTGGTGAGACAGAGCTCTGAGAGTGGTGAGACTGTGGTACACGTGTGAACACAGACACGGAAAGCTGCAGCCACTCTACATACAGTAAATATGCCATGGAGAATGTCCTTACATACTGTCCTTACATACAGTAAATATGCCATGGAGAATGTCCTTACATACTGTCCTTACATACAGTAAATATGCCATGGAGAATGAGAGTACTGGGATGTTGTGGATTCACGCACACAAAGACAGAGAATGTTCTTGCTTCACACAGAGAGAAAGTGAATCTCACAGGAAGCAGACAAAGAATTGGAGAGATTCATCAAAAAAAAAGGGGGGGGGGGGGTCAGAGGTCAGAGGAATAATGCCAGGAGAGTGACAGTGCTCCACCACTCAGACTGAACAGACTGACAGAGGCTTTGGTCACAGTGATAACCCTGCACTCCTACAGACATTACTCGCTTGGGCAGGAGTGAAAATGCTAAGAAGACTCTACCCGGAGGAATAAACCGAAAAGCCAGCCTAGTGCAGTCTGAACTTTCTGACATGTGCCCTTTGTGAGCCGATACACAGGAGTGGCAGTTCACAGCCAGCAGTTATGGGTGGACTCAGTGAAACAAACAAAAAAGCAAAGGCTCGAGCCATCCAATAACATCATCAAACACAGAAGAGAAGAGATAAAGAACCACGCTTCATTTGTTTCCTGCACTTGGTCAACAACCTCCTTGCAGGTTTGGAGGAAATACCTCAGGAGGGTTTTGTGTACATGTAATTGTGTGTGTGTTTTAAACTTGTGTGTGTGAACTAAACTCTACCTATATTCATATTATCATTTATGTTTAGGCCATTAAAATATAACCCTCCAGCTTCTGATATGGTACTCACAATCAACATTTTGTACCAATTGGTCATATTTTCCATGACAAATTGTTTGCCATTCCCTCTTCCCAGGCTCATTTCTGTCCTCACATGCCAATCAAGGCCTTCCTCAGACCCTGATTGGTTGCTCGTTTCCCCCACTGCCCAAACACCCACCCACCTCCTCGGTTCCCCCCTCATTACCCCAGAGTGGTGAGCTTGTCGATGAGGTCGTCGATGGTGTACACTATCAGCTTGATGTCCGCCCTCTCGGACAGGCGGTGCCGGCCGCCCTTACGGAGGACGACGTCCACGTCGGAGCTCAGCACACGCTCGGCCACCTGCATGGAGACGTGCCAGGACACGTCCTCGTCCTGCAGGCCGTGGATCAGACGCACGGGACAGGTGACTGGGATGGGGCTGGCCAGCACGCAGTGCTGCTCCGCCTCCCGCAGGAAGGCCAGGCTCAGAGTGTACGAGCCCTCTGAGTTGTACCTGGTGGGGAAGGCCCAGGAGCCACGCTCCTCCACCTCCTTCCTTGCCTAGGGGGTGACAGACAGGCACAGAACTCAGTGGCATTTACACCATGGCTTAATCTCCAGACATGATGAATTGCTGTTTCAAAGTTCATGAACCCTTCAGGATTTTCTAGATTTCTGCATAAATATGAACTAAAGCATCATCAGATTTTCAAATCCTACACAAGTACATCAAAGTACATTAAGAGAACCCAATTAAACAAATGAGACATTTGAGAAATATTACTCATTTATTTATTGAAGAAAATGATCCAACACTTGCTTACATTATTTGAAAGCATTAAAAAATCATTGTTAAGAGACAACCAGGCCTGGGCCAAACAGGCCAGCTGTTGGTGATGTTGTTAACACACAGCTGTTACAGTAGACCTGCTAGTGCTGGGTCCTGCTCTAACGTTAAAATAAACCTGCTAGTGCTGGGTTCTGCTCTAACGTTACAGTAGACCTGTTAACACTGGGTCCTGCTCTAACTTTACAGTAGACCTGCTAGCACTGGGTCCTGCTCTAGCGTTACAGTAGACCTGCTAGTGCTGGGTCCTGCTCTAGCGTTACAGTAGACCTGCTAACACTGGGTCCTGCTCTAGCGTTACAGTAGACCTGCTAGTGCTGGGTCCTGCTCTAGCGTTACAGTAGACCTGCTAGTGCTGGGTCCTGCTCTAGCGTTACAGTAGACCTGCTAGTGCTGGGTCCTGCTCTAGCGTTACAGTAGACCTGTTAACACTGGGTCCTGCTCTAATGTTACAGTAGACCTGTTAACACTGGGTCCTGCTCTAATGTTACAGTAAGCCTGCTAGCGCTGGGTTCTGCTCTAGCAAAGGCTGACAGTAAACATGCTGCTCACAAACAACAGCTCCAGAAAACACTACAACAAATGATCCACTCAACTGAAGTCGCTACCCATTTTGACTTGTATATCTCTTCTTCTCAAGCTACAACAAGAGCCTGTGTGTGTGTGTGTGTGTGTGTGTACGTAAGGCTGTTCTCACCTCTATAGGCAGTGTGTTGAAGGCTGTGACAAAGTGATCTGCTGCCGTAGAGATGCCTACCAGGGCGGCCACCTTCTCCGGCCTCGCCAGAGCAGCCAACAACATCAGCCAACCTCCCATGCTGGAGCCTACCAGAATCTGCAGGGAGAGAGGGAGAGGAGAGTGAATGTCCATGGGAACATTTTCTTTTTTCTTCATCTCCTCAAAGGCTCTCCCCACACACCACAGAGCTACACCCAAATAACCAAAGCCCTGAGATAATGCAATGCTTAATGGCAAATGAGAGAGAGAGAGAGAGAGAGAGAGAGAGAGGTACATATATCCAACACAATAGGCCCAATTTCAGAAGCTGCAGCAGTAAAGTATCAATCTCACACCCTGGTGATGATTGGTCCTGGAGGTTTCACACAGACTCTTCATCAACACGCACCATTGTCTCATAGCTTTGTTTGTAACACATGACTAGTACCAAGGCAATAAGCCACCAGTTCACCTGATCTAATGTACACAGGCAGAAAATTGTGCTGATCTGAGACCAGACTTCAACTCCAACGACACAGCATCTTTGTAGAGTGTTTTGTTTTGGGGGAAATACCACTTGCATGTTTTGTCTGCCACTGCTGTTGTGCCCACAACACATGCTTTCCTGCTGACGTACACCAACTTATGTACAACTTCCTCCTGTCCTAGCCTACACTATAGAATATAAGCTTACATAACATATTCTTGTACGGGATCAAGTAAATGCCTTGAATTCTGACTGAACATTTGAGGAGCAGCAAATCAGTAGTGAACTTCAAAATGGAGTCAGTCAGTTTAGAAGCACAGGAAACACAACATGATTCACCAGACTGCTGTCAGCACTGATCACCACCACATACTGCAGAGCTGCACTAAACATTTGTTGTTAATCATCACTGCAATATCAGCATCTACAGTACTATACAGGGGTAGGTGGCAAAATGGAAATGACTTCACAAACACTTTTGATCAGTCACAACATCCATGTGACCCAACAACTTAACAATTTGGGTCAAAAGAATGCAGCTCCAAACTGAAGGTCATCGGTGTGTTGTAGTAGATGAACGCAAAACTCCCTTCTGACCTGGGGCCCTTCCACCAGCTCATCCAGCACATACAGGACGTCCTTCTTCCATAAGCCGATGTTTGAGTCCTCCATCTGCCCCTCAGATGCCCCACAGCCTGTGTAGTCGAACCTGAGTACCCCAAACACACACATCACCACCACAAGAATGTTACATGGTCCCCAGCAATTCTTGAACTGCCAGAGGCCCTGAACATTAACATGAACAGTGCGGCGTCTATTAAGATATCGAACATTTAGAAATATTCTATGACGAATCAATTCATAATGCCATACACCAAAAACAATATTGCAATATTTTGAGGAGTGGCACCCCGATCAAAACATGGGAATACATTCATCCTAAGACAGAGGCAAAGGACCAGATACTTTGACAAAAAAGCCAAAGTATCAATTAAAAAACACACAAATTATTAAGATTCTTCCACTCAGGTTTCTGCATCTCTGTTATTTTTTATCCTCAACAGGCCATGTTTAGTAACCCAGCAGAATACTGAAGAGCCACTGAACCAAACCTAGAGGCAGGGGTCACTGGACGCACGTTTTGAGCCTGTTACCAGCAAAGACTGATCAGTTCCTCCTAGACCCCAAAGTGGGAACATATCTAATGCTATTGCCTCAATTTACCAGGTGCTTTCACTAAGAAGATAAGTCGATGTCCTCAATGACTTTGACACAGAAAACACTAATATATACATTCTGGGAAAATGTGGTTTTCGTGAATGTTCCTGGTAACTGGGGTGGACTCTAGAATGACAACTACCTGAGATAGGAGTGACCCAGAGACTTGCAGAACTCTTCCAGGGCTTCTGCCTTCTGGCCGCTCATGGTGGAAGCAAACCCAGGGAGAAACACCACTCCTGGACTCTTCCCTTTAAGCTTCCTGTAAGCCAGGCTGGGGAGGTCTGGACGATTGGCATACTGGATAGTGGTTTTACATCTGGCTCCTGTGAGCACACATTTTGAGTTAGGCCCGTGTCACTACAGTTCATAAACCCGTGGCTTAACGGGCTATTCAGTAATAACACATTCACTATATTCAAAAATGCGTCATATTAAAAAAATCATATAAGATCATATTTTAAATAAACTTTACTGGTTTCAGATTAAGATTTAGACACTAGGTTGTTCAATGGCGCTTGAAAAATATCATCAATGTAATAGGCAAAACGTGAATGAAGACATATAGCAACAAGTAAACATCGGTATATTTTCAAAGCATACTATTCCGTGCAAAAGATGAATGAAAGAAAAACAGAGAACCTGTGAAATCAGACTCTGCCATGTTGACATGTTAGAGGCAGTGTGCGCGCGTCATATCTGCCACACCCCCACATCTCCTCCTGACGGTACGTACCCTCGAGTCTCCCCTCAAACCACCGTGTAAAAACATTAACACTCACCGTCCGCAACCCGCTGCACCAAGGAAAACGTCCGGCCATTTAGAAGCGCTTTACAGTGACTCCTAAACACCGTTGAGGCCATAGCGGTCCGCACTTTGCGGAGACACGAGCACTATTGAGGAGATTTTGTTCTTCTGATGACCTAGGAAGCTTCTGCTGTGATGTACTGCCCCCTGCTGTTGTGGAGGATTACCTACTCCAAATAGTGATTTGCAAAGTTCGTGCCTCAATTATGTTCCTGTCTCCGGGGCAATAATTATATTGTAACAGGGAAGGAACATAAATAAATAAATAAATACATACATTTGGTATTTAACAACTTTCTAATGAAAACTCTTTTCAAAAGAAACGGAAATCGCCCTTATCATCTGAAGCGCCTACATGCGCGTGCACGCGAGGGGAGTCGGAATTCGGCACGACACCTGTATCGGTTGATTTACAAATTAAGCACTGAGTATATCTCCCACGGTTTATTCAGACCGACTTGTGACAAAAATATGCGACGCGAAATTCGTCGTGTATCTGAAAACTTTATAGTTAAAGGTAAGTTAAATTCAAATCATGTTCCTAAGTTAACAGTCGGTCCTGTCGTGGAATATAAAGTTCTTATAAATAACTATGGTGGAACGTTTGCTTTTTATGTTTAGATAACCGAATGTTTTACATCGGACCAAACAAAAAGTATATGCGTTTGGTTATCTTGACTGAAGAGGAAAAGAGGTCTGCTCTGATCGAGTGTCATAAGAACCCTGGCACTAGAGACAGGGTTATTGCCGGTTACTTTTTGCCTACCTTGCTAAAAGATGTTGCTGAGTATGGGAGGTATTTCCTGCCAATAATAAAACTAAAATGAAAACACTAAAATGAAAATGAAAATACCGTTTTGCCATTTCTTTTTCCATACATGTGTGAAAATATTATGACAAAATTAAAAATAAAATGAAATCACTTAATTTGCAATTTAATTTTTCACTCGAGCACGGGTCATATGTGACAAATATAAAATGAAAATTAAAAAGGAGGATTGGCGCTACCTGCTGGTGATTTTCTTTTTCATTTTCCACTTTTCATTTTCTTTTTCCACTTTTCATTTTCGTTTTCAACTTCACCAGCATGCAAATACATGTAAATGAACAGTAGGCGGAGCTACAACTACAGTACCTCCCGTGAAATCCAGAGAGGGCAGCACACAGCGACATGGCTGACGTTTTACTAGAAACGGCAAATGAGATTGTGAGGTTGGCGAATTGCCAGATTATATATTGCTTAGATGTGAAGTAATCTTGCAGGTTAATAGTGTTGTATGTCGGAATATATGTGAAGTGGTAGAACGCTTAAGGTCTGGAACCATTTCACCTGTGTGCTTAACTACTCAATATGCCATGTTTCCAGTTAGATTTGAGGTATAAAATTATGTAGGTCAGGCTAAAATCAGGTTTCTCTTAGGGAGCGACCTGTTCTTTATGATTCATTTGTTATTTATCTGGTCCACTATAAATAAGGCCTTCAATAAGCCTCTGAACCTTCCCCTGTAAATTCGTTCACTGCTCAATATACCATGTTGTGTGCTTGTATATCTTCTTCCGATTGATTTGTGTTCTAGAACAGCATTTCTGTGTTTTTAGTTTTCAAATCTAAGAATATGTTTCCTTACGTTAGAAATACTGACGAATTCCATAATCATGTACAAATTACAAACAATTGTAACGACTTGAAATATAAACCATTTTACAAAAAGGAATGCTTTCCTTATATTTTAATATTTTTTTCTACATTCACAAAATCAGTATGGGAAACAATAACCTCTTAATGTATGCTCCTAGCCTCCTATGCTCGTTTGTTTAATCTATCTCTTTTAAACAAAGTGCGCAGTAAACACGCATCGTGAACCGAATAAGGAGCTGCGAATAAGTAGCCAAACGAATCTGAAATTGCGAATAAGTAACCAACTTTAGCGTCGTCTCTTCGGCAACGTCCAACCTAGGCCGACCTCGCACTGAGCGGTTTTCCATGGTCCCCGATCCAGACCCTAAGCGTTCTACCACTTCACATATATTCCGACATACAACACTATTAACCTGCTAGATTACTTCACATCTAAGCAATATATAATCTGGCAATTCGCCAACCTCACAATCTCATTTGCCGTTTCTAGTAAAACGTCAGCCATGTCGCTTGTGCTGCCCTCTCTGGATTTCACGGGAGGTACTGTAGTTGTAGCTCCGCCTACTGTTCATTTACATGTATTTGCATGCTGGTGAAGTTGAAAAAGAAAATGAAAAGTGGAAAATGAAAAAGAAAATCACCAGCAGGTAGCGCCAATCCTCCTTTTTAATTTTCATTTTATATTCGTCACATATGACCCGTGCTCGAGTGAAAAATTAAATTGCAAATTAAGTGATTTCATTTTATTTTTAATTTTGTCATAATATTTTCACACATGTATGGAAAAAGAAATGGCAAAACGGTATTTTCATTTTCATTTTAGTGTTTTCATTTTAGTTTTATTATTGGCAGGAAATACCTCCCATAGTATGAGTGGGTATGTGGAGCAAATTTACTAGGGCTATAACTAGTAATGTTATATAAGGACATAACTCCTGTTCATTACTTTGTGCCAACTTGTAAAGTTGACGATAAAGTTGAAACATCTGTTTAAATAACTCTTATTATAGGTGCAATGTTGTCACCGCTGTCAGTTAAATCAAGATGGGGACACCAGTGTTGCATTCAATTAAAGTATTGTGTACTGTGTACAAAGGTGAAAAATAAATGGCTATATACACTGCTCAAAAAAATAAAGGGAACACTCAAATAACATCCTAGATCTGAATGAATGAAATACTCATTGAATACTTTGTTCTGTACAAAGTTGAATGTGACCTGGACTAAAGCATCCGGCAACTCCTGGACAGTCTGTGGTGCAACGTGACGTTGGTGGATGGAGCGAGACATGATGTCCCAGATGTGCTCAATCGGATTCAGGTCTGGGGAACGGGCGGGCCAGTCCATAGCTTCAATGCCTTCATCTTGCAGGAACTGCTGACACTCCAGCCACATGAGGTCTAGCATTGTCCTGCATTAGGAGGAACCCAGGGCCAACCGCACCAGCATATGGTCTCACAAGGGGTCTGAGGATCTCATCTCGGTACCTAATGGCAGTCAGGCTACCTCTGGTGAGCACATGGAGGGCTGTGCGACCCTCCAAAGAAATGCCACCCCACACCATTACTGACCCACTGCCAAACCGGTCATGCTGAAGCATGTTGCAGGCAGCAGATCGCTCTCCACGGCATCTCCAGACTGTCACGTCTGTCACATGTGCTCAGTGTGAACCTGCTTTCATCTGTGACGAGCACAATTTGCCAATCCTGGTGTTCTCTGGCAAATGCCAAGCGTCCTGCATGGTGTTGGGCTGTGAGCACAACCCCCATCTGTGGACGTCGGGCCCTCATACCATCCTCATGGTGTCGGTTTCTAACCATTTGTGTAGACACATGCACATTTGTGGCCTGCTGGAGGTCATTTTGCAGGGCTCTGGCAGTGCTCCTCCTGTTCCTTCTTGCACAAAGGCGGAGGTAGCGGTCCTGCTGCTGGGTTGTTGCCCTCCTACGGCCTCCTCCACGTCTCCTGGTAGCACCTCCAGCCTCTGGACACTACGCTGACAGACACAGCAAACCTTCTTGCCACAGCTCGCGTTGATGTGCCATCCTGGATGAGCTGCACAACCTGAGCCACTTGTGTGGGTTGTAGAGTCCGTCTCATGCTACGAGTGTGAAAGGACCACCAACATTCAAAAGTGACCAAAACATCAGCCAGAAAGCATAGGTACTGAGAAGTGGTCTGTGGTCCCCACCTGCAGAACCACTCCTTTATAGGGGGGGGGGGGGGGGGTCTAATATATATGTATATATAATGTATATATTTAATGTGTGTGTGTATATATAGGGGCAGTCATGGCCTGGTGGTAGGGAACTGGTCTTGTGATCGGAGGGTCGTGGGTTCGATTGACAGACCTGAGGCCATGACCGAGGTGCCCTTGAGCAAGGCACCTAACCCCAACTGCTCCCCGGACGCCAGCTAGGGCTGCCCACTGCTCTGGACATGTGTGATCCACAGCCCCCTAGTAATCACTAGTGTGTGTGTGTGTGTCTGTGTGTGTGTGTTCGTGTGTTCTAACTGCACAGATGGGTAAAAAGCTGAGTACAAATTTC
Source organism: Brachyhypopomus gauderio (assembly GCF_052324685.1). Lineage (NCBI taxonomy): Eukaryota > Metazoa > Chordata > Actinopteri > Gymnotiformes > Hypopomidae > Brachyhypopomus > Brachyhypopomus gauderio. The sequence goes on from NC_135217.1 coordinate 9,825,031, forward strand.
GATTGCGGTGAAAAATTACAATTGACAAAATATGGCACAATTAGATTTTTATTTACATTTTATATATAATGACTATGATGGACTTGTATACAAAATGGGTTGTCGCTGAGCCACTGCAATCTAAGACCGCAAGTGAAGTGTCAGCTGCAATCATTAAGAAGCTGTACTTGTTCGGCATGGTCAAGAAAATTATTACTGACCAGGGAAGAGAGTTTGTTAATGAGGTTAATATTCAGTATAACTTAACTCTTGTATTATCATATTTACCATATCACATTTTACATTTACATTTTTACATTGATAATTTACACAGCTGAACAAGAACATATTTGTAGCTCTCAATATTAAACATGCAGTTTTGAGTGCCTACCACCCTCAGACCAATGGCCAAGTAACATTTTTTTACTGAAACTGAAGAACATCTCTGAAACTCTGTCTGTGTTTTTAAGAAGTTTTTAAAAACCTACAGTTGTGATCAAATTTATTCAACCCCCACTGAAATAAAGTGTTTTGGCCAGTTTGACATTGATTTTGATCATTTCAGTCATCTTATTTACAATTATATCAAAGAGGCACTTATAAATTAGACAAACATAACATAATATTTATGATGGAATAACCACAAATGTCTTTACTGTGCTCACATCATTATCAGTTTTATTCAACCCCCTAGTGACATTATTTTTTAGTACTTAGTACAACATCCTTTTCCAGTTATGACAGCTTTCAAGCGTGAAGCATAGCTTGACACAAGTGTCTTGCAGCGACCTATGGGTATCTTAGCCCATTCTTCATGGGCAAAAGCCTCCAGTTCAGTCACATTCTTAGGCTTGCGCACTGCAACTGCCTTCTTTAGGTCCCACCAGAGGTTCTCAATTGGATTTAAGTCTGGTGATTGCGATGGCCACTCTAGAATGTTCCAGCCTTTCATGTTCAACCATGCTCTAGTGGACTTGGATGTGTGCTTCGGATCATTGTCCTGTTGGAAGGTCCAACGTCTCCCAAGCCGCAGGTTTGTGACTGACTCCATCACATTTTCCTCCAAGATCTCCTGGTACTGAAGGGAATTCATGGTACCCTGCACACGTTGAAGCTTTCCTGTACCATTAGAAGCAAAACAGCCCCAAAGCATAATTGACCCCCTGCCGTGCTTCACAGTAGACAAGGTGTTCTTTTGTTCATAAGCCTGGTTCTTCCTCCTCCAAACATAGCACTGGTCCATTGGCCCAAACAGTTCTAATTTAGTTTCATCTGACCACAGTACACTGTTCCAAAACCTTTGTGGCTTGTCCACATGACTTTTGGCATACTGCAGTCGACTTTTCTTGTTCTTTGGAGTCAGCAAGGGGGTGCGTCTGGGCGTTCTGGCATGGAGGTCTTCGTTATGCAGTGCGCGCCTTATTGTCTGAGCTGAAACTTCAGTGCCCACATCTGACAGGTCTTTTTTCAGTTCCTTAGCAGTCACGCGGGGATTTTTCTCCACATTACGCTTCAGGTAGCGCACAGCAGTCGCGGTCAGGATCTTCTTTCTGCCACGACCAGGTAACGTTTCCACTGTGCCCTTTAACTTGAACTTGCGAATGATACTTCCGATAGTGTCTCTTGGAATATTTAACAACTTCGCAATCTTTTTATATCCATTGCCATTCTTGTGAAGAGCAATAACCTCTTCTCTTGTCTTCTGGGACCATTCTCTTGCCTTCACCATGCTTGGAAACACACCAGTAGATGTCTAGAAGGAGCTGAGTATCACAGTCCTTTTAAATCTGCCTAATTGGTGCTTATCATGCTTGATTGCTGCTCGTTGACATCCACAGATGTTTTCAATACCTGATGGAAAACACTGGAATGAACCTCTGTTCTTAGGAGTGGTAGTCGTAAAGGGGTTGAATAATTTTGTCAATGAAGAAATTACAAAAAGGCCATTTAATACTTTATGACAAAAAAAATTGATGCTATCTTAGTTGCATTTAGTTCTTTAACAAGTCCTTGTAAGATTTCATTATGAACACAATTACAAATGTGCACTGAATTCCATAAAACCCTTCGCAGCATTGGGGGTTGAATAAATTTGATCACAACTGTATTCCATGCATTTTTTTAATGTACAGGATGAGCGAACAAATCAAAATATTAAACGTGCCCTGAGGAAATATGTCAATGACAGCCACAATGATTGGGATCTCCATTTAGCTGCAGTTGTGTATGGCATCAACATTGCTAAGCAAGTGTTTATTTATAATATACTTTATTTGAATTTTTTTATGTAACAATTGACTATTGTCTGCTGTTGATTTAATATCTGAATAATAAACATCTTTTTAACCAGGCTTCGACCAGGCACACCCCATATTTCCTGTTCTTCCACAGACACCCTCGTTTGCCAGAGGTTATGAATGCCTATACTGTGGGAGAAACTTTTGAAATTGCAGACCCAGAGCATGACCTAGACACCAGAGTGAAAGACATGAAAATCTTAAATGAGAAGGTTAGGACCACTTTTATATAATGAGCACAATATGGAGGCTGAGGTTTCCTTCTAAAGTCCAAAGACATTATTAGTTATTTTCTATTATGCAAAAATGACTGAGCCTGAGTTAAAATCTATAAATGTAACAAGCTTCTCTTAAACCTTAAGTTTGCTTGTGACCTTGTATTTGTCATGAGCTATTGATGCTGAAAAGTGCTGTTAAATAAAGAAACAAATGGACCACTGTAAAACTGCAATGCTACATACAATGTCATAGTTCAGTGAAACTTTTTTCTTTTGTCAGGTGCTGAAAAGGCACAAAAGAGGCAACAAAAACATTATCAAAACCACAAGTGCAGGTGATGAAGTGTTGATATTCGTGTGGAATTAACTACACGAAGAAACGTGAGAGAGTGCAACGCGATCATCCTAACTGAGACGTGGCTTCACAACACCGTTCCGGATAGCGCCATTCAGCTGGAAGGGCTCACAACATTCCATGTGGACAGAAATCACGCCAGTATGGGTAAATCTCGGGGAGGTGGTGTGTGCATTTACATCAACAACAACTGGTGTACAAATGTTACTGTCATCACAAGCCACTGCTCGGAGAACATTGAGTTTTTAACTCTCAACTGTCGCCCATTCTACCTTCCGAGAGAATTCAGTACCATCAACATTACGGCTGCTCAAATCCCGCCCAGCGCTAACACACAGGAATCGCTCTCCATTCTGTACCAGTCTGTGAGTACACTACAAAACACACACCTGGACTTGGTCTGCCTAATCGCTGGCGATTTTAATCAGGCCAACTTAAAAACAGTAATGCCACACTACCACAAGTGTGTGAACTTTGCTACAAGAGGGGAGAACACACTTGATCAGGTCTACACCAACATCAGACAGGCTTTCAGAGCAGTTCCCCACCCCCACCTGGTTTCATCAGACCATCTCTCTGTCATGCTAATTCCAGCTTACAGACCTCTGTTGACGAGAAGCAAACCAGCTGTGAAACAGATCAGGGTCTGGCCAGAGGGCGCCACAGGATCTCTACAGGACTGTTTTGAACACACAGACTGGTCTGTTTTCAGGGAGGCGGCCACCACCAACCAGGACGTCAACCTCACCGAATACACAGACTCAGTAACTGGATACATAACAAAATGCATAGAAGATGTAACCATCACGAAGGACCTTACAGTGAGAGCAAATGAAAAACCCTGGTTCACCAGGGAGGTACGTGAACTCCTGACAGCAACGCTGCTTTCAAGTACAGTGACAAGGAGGCCCTCAAGTCAGCCAGGGCCACTACACTGTTTAAATGGACACTACACTCCACTCCAACTGGACCCAGCGGACGTGAGGAGGACCCTCCTCAAGGTGAACCCTAGGAAAGCTGCAGGCCGAGACAACATACCCGGGCGTGTGCTCAGAGACTGTGCTGACTCACTCACCGACATCCTCGCAGACATATACAACATCTCTCTGAACAAAGCCATCATACCAGCAAGCTTCAAAGCTACAACCATCGTACCACTACCCAAAAAGTCACCAACATCATTACTTAATGACTACAGACCCATAGCACTCACTTCCATCATCATGAAGTGCTTTGAAAGGCTTGTAAAGGCCCACTTAACATCCACCATCCATCAATTTGCATATCACCCCAAGCGCTCCACTGATGATGCCATAGCAACAGCACTCCGTCTATGCCTGGCTCATCTGGAGAACAAAAACAGTCATGCACGGCTGTTGTTCATTGACTTCAGCTCTGCGTTCAACACTGTCATCCCCCAACACCTGGTGAACAAGCTGAGTAAAATAGGTTTCAGCACCTCACTGTGCAATTGGCTGCTGGACTTTCTCACAAATACACCACAGTCAGAATTGGCAATAACTTGCATCGGGGTCCTGCAAGGATGTGTGCTATCTCCCCTGCTGTTCACGCTGATGACCCACGACTGCTGTGCCAGATTTGAAACAAATCACATCATCAAATTTGCCGATGACACAACAGTGGTGGGTCTCATCACTGACAATGATGACTCAGCATACAGAGAGGAGGTACAGCTACTTATTAACTGGTGTGAGAAGAACAACCTGTTTCTCAACGTCAACAAAACAAAATAAATAACTGTACTTCAGGAAAAAACGACAAACACACATCCCACTCATCATCCGTGGCAGTGCTGTGGAGTCTGTGAATAGCACAAAGTTCCTGGGCGTGCACATCACAGATGATCTTACATGGTCTGTAAACACCACCGCCCTGGTCAAGAAGGCGCAGACACGACTCCACTTCCTGCGGAGGATGAGAAGGGCCAACCTGCCCACATCTGCACTCACCACCTTCTACAGGGGTGCCATTGAAAGCATCCTGACCAGCAACCTCTCTGTCTGGCATGGCAGCTGTCTATCTGCAGACAAGAAGGCACTACAGAGGGTGGTGAGGACTGCAGAAAAGATCATCAGATCACCCTTACCAGCCATCAAGAATCTGTACACCTCACACTGCTTCAAGAGAGCAACGAACATTACCAAAGATCCAACACACCCAGCACACAAACTTCCATCAGGGAAGCGCTACCGTAGCCTACAGTCCCGTACCACCAGTCTGGGAAACAGCTTCTTTCCACAAGCCATCAGACTCATCAACATACTGATGAGAACTACATGAACATTTCAAAGTTACCAGAGTGTATGTATTACTATGTTAATGTTTTGAATCATTATGTTAGTTTGCACTGCTTGTGTGTGTGTGTCTAACCTTTTTTACTGCACACTGTGTGTGTATGTGTGTGTCTGTATTACTATGTTAATATTTTTGTAACAGTATGTTAATTTGGACTGCTTGTGTGTGTTCGTGTGTGTGTGCGTGAGTGAGTTAGTGAGTGATTATCAATGTCCTATCTATATGTTTGCTTAACTGCACATTGGAACTGGCTAAACGCAATTTCAAACTTCTGTGTTAACCTTGGTACATAGATTTTTGACAATAAAGTTCTCTTGAAATCTTGAAATATTCCAAAACCGCAATAAAAAAACACAGAAAAGACACCCTTGCAGACTGGCACCAAGGGCCTTTTTCTGTAGATACCATCACTGCTAAAGGTGTGGCAACTGTGGTGAAAGACAAAGGGACTCGTTACTGCATTAATGTCTCACATCTTAGGCCTTTCTACCGATTGAAGAGTAAGGTTTAAAGAGTTTTGTAGTCATTGGTGTGCAAGATTATTTCTATTTTACTGTTAATAATATTCCTAAATATTTCTCGTCAGATTATGGACCAATCAAATTCGTGTCATATCAGGACCATTGTCACGGTACAGCCCCTGGGACGCACCCCTCCCCTTTGGGCGTGCGTTTACGTCGTCTGCGTCTGTGGAGCTGCGTGGGTGTGGTTGTGTCCGAGCGTGTTCGTCAGTCTCACCTGTGGCTCGTCTAGGCATCACTCGGGGATTATGTGGTCTGTCTATTTAATGTGCGTTTGCGCAGTGTCCCGTGCTCATCTTTGTTTGAGTCACGTAAGAGTAAATGTGTAAGTGTTCTCCGTGCGCTGTCTGCGCTATATGTGCACTAAATAAAGTGACGTTTGTGCGTAATCGCTGGACTCGTGTCTCGTCCTTCGCCCTGCGTCACAGAAAGACGAGCTGACCAAGTACGCCAGGATACACGAACCGCGCAAAGAAGGGGAAGAGGCCCAGCAGGCACCACCATGCCCCAGCATGCCTCTTCCCCTCGCCGCGAGAACGCCGTGAGTCTTGAAGAGATGCAGCTACACCCTGTGGTTGTGTTATTGCTGCGCCAGGCGCAGGCTACCACGGAAGAGACGCTGGCAGAACATCAGCGCCAGGAGGCGCGGCGGATATGGCGAGATCGACACCTCCATTCCTCCAGAGACTCCTCGCCGGTGAGAGTCGGATAAGTGGAGATCTGTTCGGCGGAAAAACCCCCCCCGAGAACGAGTTCGAGGGGGAGGAGTCTGAGGAGGACGACTCCACACCATCCGTGTACTCGGCCCCCACCGAGTATTACGTGGAGGATGAGGAAGAGATCAGCCCTCCTGCATCCCTGTGCTCGGCGCCTACTGAGCGTTACGGGGATGAGGTGTGTTCCCCTCCGTCAGAGTACCCAGACCTCACGGAGTGTGAGGACGAGGAAGACAGCCAGCCTCCGTCTGAGTACTCGGACCGTGAGCTGTGTACGGAGGAGGAGGATAAGAGCCCGCCTCCCTCGGAGTACTACGCCGAGACCGTGAGGGGGAGGAAAGGTCCGAGGGAGGGCGTTTCCCCCGATTACTCTGAGGGAGGCGCGATGGACTACTCCCGGGGCGAGAGCCCAGTGGATCCCATGACCTGGAGCCCAGGCAGTGATGAAGAGATGGAAACTGAGGAAACCGTTCCCACCGCCAGGCCAGGAGGGCGATCACTGGGAGGAGGGGAAGTTTCCCGGTGGGGTCCTCGGGAGGAGGAAGGCGACCGGCGACAGGCTTACCCTGCGGCGCGCCACCCGAGGGCTTCCAGAGAGACGGGAAGCGTGCCCACCGAGAGGGCTGCAAGGGCGCCCGCCAGCCGCGCTGCACCCAACGGAGAGTTTGCGGCAAGGAAGGGAGGAGGACCACACACCGCAGCGCCTGCAGCTCCCGGAGCATTCTCCCCTCTAGCAGCCCTGCTCCAGGCGCGAAGCCTGGCTCCGTTTTTGTTTGTGTCTGTGCCTGTGTTTGTGTCCGTTCCTGTGTGTATCCCAAATCCCCTTTTCCCTTTTGTGCCTCTGTCTATAAATGTTCCTGTGTGTGTGTGTGTTTGTGAATTTTCCGTTTTTCGTGTCCAACGTCTTTTCCCGTCTTCCCAGGGAGGGTGTTCTAAGCTGATTCTCCACCGAGGGCAGTCATCTCCCAGACACAGGACTGAGGGCTCCGGATCCGCCCATCGGTGTGGGTTCGGGGCATTCAGTTCTGTTGGCACCCCGGGACGGGTAGTGCCCTTGGTGGGGGCTCTGTGACGGTACAGCCCCTGACCCCTCCCCTTTGGGCATGTGTTTACGTTGTCTACGTCTAGTCGTCTGCGTCTGTGGAGCTTCATGGGTGTGGTTGTGTCCGAGCGTGTTTGTCAGTCGCACCTGTGGCTCGTCTCGTCATCACTCTGGGATTATGTGGTCTGCGTTCGCGCAGTGTCCCGTGCTTGTCTTTGTTTGAGTCACGTAAGAGTAAATGTGTAAGTGTTCTCCGTGCGCTGTCTGCGCTATACAAAGTGACGTTTGTGCGTAATCGCTGGACTCGTGCCTCGTCCTTCGCCCTGTGCCACAACCATGAATAAATAATAAATAAAAATTCTGACCATTTATATGCTTTCTCTGGGGACAAATAGGAAAAAGACTTGGATCCTATTGAAGAAAAACTGGCAAGTGACACTTTCATCTAAACTCATCATGTGAACTTCGCTTCCTCACATTACTTAACTCTCACTCTTACACTGTCAAACACTGTCTCTCACACTCTAAATTAAGTAACTGGTTTAAATTATTATTAATTTCAGCTGAAATACATTTTGGACACTAGCCGTCCAGCAACAGAGCTTATCATTAAAGATGGTGATGTCTGTCTAACACTTGAGGACTTCTGGAGTCTTGGATTAAACCGATGCATGGAGTGTATATATTATATATATTATATATATATACTGTATATATTATGTATGTTGCAGAATGTTTACTCAAAGAAAAATCTAACTAAATTTATTTTGTTTGCATTTGACTCTGTTTTGTTTTTATAGATTGGGAATGCATGTTTTAAGCTTGTCACAGAAGCTGCTCGAAGACCTAATCAAGAGTCAAATTGGGTTTAATGTCCTTTTTTTTTGTATGGGTATTTTTATACAGTTCCTAATTCTTTTAAAAATAGGACCCACTGTCAAGCTTACCGGTAATATTGTTATAAGGCACTTATATAAGGCATATATGAGGCACACTCATAAATGCCCATAATTTTGTACAAATATGAAGTAATCTTTTTATATGTATTTCTCTACAATACCAGGACAGTCTGTGCTCCAAAGATGCTATTTTGTTTCCTGCATGGAGTAGGCAAAAGGATCAGGCAGATCACTTTTTGCTATGAGTTACAACTATTAAGATAGATATTCAGAGATTCTTTTCTGATTCTGATAGAACAAAATAATAAGTTGCTTATCTGGTCATTTTTAAATATGCCCAATGCATGTTTTACTGGTAGCAGAGAAAGATATAATTTTTCTAGACTCTTTACTGCCTGATGGTTTTGGAGATGAGGCCTACAGAACTATATTTAGGTTGAGATAAAATAATATTTACTAAAGTAAAACTTTATTTACTTTATTGTCTCTATGGCTCCAGGTTTCGGAAAGAGCCTTGTTCTACAGCTCCAGGTTTAAGACAGAGCCTTGTTCTACGGCTCCAGGTTTAAGACAGAGCCTTGTTCTACGGCTCCAGGTTTAAGACAAAGCCTTGTTCTACGGCTCCAGGTTTAAAAATGTCGTTGTGTTTTTGTTAATGTCATTGTGTTTTTGTCATTTGTATTTGTGCTTAGTTAATATCGGTGTGGTTTGCACTTTCACGGCCACCGTAGTGTACAGACCGGTATACACCACATAAGAAAATGAAGGGAGAATTGAACCCAAATGCCATTAGAAACCAATAAGGATGAATGCTTATCACTAGGACTGTGTGTATGAAATAAAACACACACGAACAAACAGAAAGCACAGCATAAAACCACTCTGCATACACACAGTGGCAAAACAAAACTCAAAAGGACGCGGAAAACTCAACCGTAGAACACGGGGGGAAAAACCAACGGAAAACAACGTGGATTACTCAACACGTGAAAAGGCAAAACTAAACCATATAGACGGGAGGGAAATAACAAAGGCAACTGAAAGAACGCGGAAAAAACTGCGGAAAACATGCGTAAAACAAAACCAAGGATGCCAGGGGAAGTGACCGGCAACAGGCGAATGCCGCAGCAAAACAAAACCCTTCCCAAAATAAAAGAGTAACTGACAGGAAGAGATAAGACTGGAGGAAAACTTGAGATGGGCCAGAAGTGGCGCAGGAGGTAGATACTCGAATAAGTAAAAGTAAAAGGTAGAGAGAGACAAGAGAAAGAGAGTAAGGTGGCGAGAAACATTCACACGGGAACGCACTAGGACTGACTCGGTGCCTCTTATGGCGGTAGAAGGTGTGGCATCCAAGCCAGCCCTGACACAGCCAGCAAGGCATCATTAGGGGAGCTAGTGTGTTTGGTACACCATTACTGCTTCCATCTGCTGCCCACAAAACTGAATCTATGGAATAGGGGAAAAAAACCATTTAGAACTCAGAATAAATAGAGGAACACTACAGATAGAACAATCCTAAATTGCATTTTCGATTAATAAAGTACTACATATAAGCATATACCACTTATAGCATTCAATTGTTAAATAGTACACTATGCCTGACCCAGATTTTTCTGGTCCATAAGCAACAACTTGATAAGCTCATCCAATATTACATTGCACCTTGCATATTACTCAATATCAGTGGCCCAGACTATGTAATTTTGCACTGGTGGCTGTCCTCTAGTCTCATGCCCAGATCCATTTACCTCTACACTCCCTGTCTAACCTGACTTAGTTCTGAAGTCCTTCCAAAAACCACTGGTGTGCAAGAACATCCTCGAGCACAGGACGTTTTTCAGGGTCTTTTTGCAGACACCATGTTATCAGATGGCGGCACTCTGTGTGTGTAGCAAAGGGATTAGTTGAGAAAGAAAATCAGTTACCATCTGAAACTTCTGATCTGACTGTTCTAATGGCTTATTCAAAGTTTTTAAATGACAGAACTGTACATAAACCTCCATCACTAACAAAAACAAAAAGACTGAACAAGTCTTTTTTATAATTTTAAGACGGTTACAAAATGTTGTATTGTCAATTCTCCATTCTTCATTAGTCCATTTTATCAATCTGTGGTTGTGTATTACATTACCAGATGAAATAATTACATAAATGATAATTTTGCAATTTAGACTTTCTAGTTATCTTGTAGTATCTTGAAGATGCTTCCGCCTTTTCACCTCTGGATGGGTTTCCCTTGAAGCACAGGTGTGCTTCAACAATGTCCTCCTCCTTCTCAAAGGGCTCATCTCCACAGATAATGCTGTAGAGGAGCACACCCAGACTCCAGATGGTGGCATGACTGCCCTCATACTTCCTGTCAATCAGCCATTCAGGTGGGCGGTATACCTTGGTGCCTGAGACAACGAGAATAATCAGTAACAAAATAATAAGTTTATAATAGTCTCTAATTTGATCCCATTTTTTAACTTGAGGTGCACATTTCATTCCTATGGTGAATAACCTCCAAATCGCGTGTAGGGTCCGGTCTTAAGCAGATCGCCACAACCAAAGTCGATCAACTTGACGTCAAGGGTGTCTGTGTTGACCAGAAGGTTCTCTTCCTTGACGTCTCTATGCAGAACTCCACGGTCACGGCAGTGAAGGACAGCCTGAACCACCTGACGCATGATCAATCGTGCCAGTGGCTCAGGCAGTTGGCGTTCGTGCAAGTCCAAGAAATCAAAGAGGTCCATGCAGGGGACGGGTCGCTCCAGAATCAAGATGAAGCAACAGTCGCAATCAAACCATTCTAGCAGCTCCACAATATGCTGACAACGAGGTGGCTTGCACACCATCTCCATTAAAGCCACCTCTAGGGGGAGACTGCGAGTTTCGCCAGGCTAAAATTAGGGAACACATGGTTAGTATGGGTTTGAAGGTTTATAGTGGAATTATGGTTAGCAGGTTAACATGAAAGGGATCTGGATTGATACCAATCATTAGATGAAACCTGAATCTAAAAAGTGAACTGTTTTCCATTCGTGTTGGGAGGAGTCACTGAATGGAAAACTAACAGCTTTGCGTTTATAGTCCCTTTGCAGTTTTACCCATCTAAAAAGTTCCAGACATTGTTGCAATATTACATAAGTAAAGATATTGAACTTACAACAGTGATGGACCGCTCTGTGTGATGCTTTGGCACAAATTTAATGGCGATCTGGCGATCACATAAAAAACACAGCAAGTGAAGTTGTTTACACAAAACAGTCAGTACATTTAACATATATCTAAGGGCTTGCAGATGGTAGCCACAGCTTCTCGGGTAACTCATAAATCTGGAGTCTGATAAATACTCATCCACAGATTGTCAAGCTTATCACATCTTTGATCCAAAAAGTTCAAAAAGTGGAAAAAGGTCAAGGCACATTAGATTTGACCACTTGATTGCCATGTGAATAACAAAGGCTCTCTAGGGAAAATTCATAGCTCCTTTCAAAGTTCTAATCACAATCTAAAATAGAAATTAGGTCCCACAATCATTCTTGTATTGTGTGCTGATGCTCACCTGTTTTCCATCAGCCTTGCGGACTCCTGCATACACTGAGCCGTATCCTCCTGTGCCCAGGAGATCTCCCACAGTGTAGCGTGACTTGAAGCTCACTACATGAAACAAAAAAAAGTTACATCATTGTACAACATAAGATTCAGTCAAAAAAAAATCAGCAGGTGTAAAATGCTGGTAGTGTTGAGGGTGTTACTCTAGACAGACCTGTGCACTCCTCCTCTCTCTTCTCTCTCTTCTTCTTCTTTGCCCGCGTCTCCATGGGGTGGGGTGCCAAGTCTTGAGGAGCAGCCCCTTTCCTCTTCCTACTCCGCCTCAGAGGTTCCTCTTCACGCCCTCGCTTTGCAGACAACTTGCAGCTTCTGCTCCCCTTGCGCTCAGCTAAAATGAAGAGAACACAATGTTTATGTAACCTTAGGATTATTTTAACATTAGCCAATGGTTGACACAGCTGAATTATACAAGTAAAAAAAAAACATATTCCACATTTCAAACAGAATATAATCAAATACAAATAAATTTAATTGAAATAGAAATGCTAGTTGAAATCTTAATCACTGCTGTTTCCCCATGTTTTTCTGCCATTATAATTTTAAATGTGAGCATCCTCTCTTTCTCATCGTCAATCATTTCTAAATTATTTCTTTGAAGAAAATGTAACTCGTGTGCTTGAAGAAAATTTATTTGTACTATATGCACTGTAAATACAATTTTTATAAATTTCTACTACATCTTTCTTTGTTTAGACATTAGACTGCAGAAGTCTATGCCAATCTCGCCAGTAAACCACAGAGGGAGTAAATGTAGGCACTCCTTCAATGCTTGCTTTAAAACCATAGGATACATAGGCAGTATCAAAACACAAACTACTGTGAGACAGCAATTTTAGTTGTAATTTTAGAGACCATTTTGTGTTAATGCATCATTTATATTGGGGGTCTTTTATTTTGACATTGGGGGGTTTGTGTTTTGTGGAGTGGCGAGATTACAGCTCACGTTGTGTCCGGTGGATTGCTCCTACTTGCGAGGTGGATTAAAAAAAGTTAATAGTCCCATCCGTTGGCTAGTGTGGAATTTTGTTGAATACGTCCTTTGTTCGGAAGCTAGAGTTTATTTTAAACTCCCACGCCTTTCACTACTAACACACCAGAAAATTATATCTGAGAATTATATATATGAGCAAATATAGTGTGTGTGTGTATCGTTATTTGTAGTAGTAATTCCGATCGCAAGATACATGCAAGATAGGATGTGTTAGCACAGTGGAATTGGAAATTACCAAACACAATTTAGTTTGTATAGACCATACACGGGCAAACTACGGCCCCTTAGGCTTTTTTATCCGACCCGCCGAACCTGTCTAAATGATAGTAAAAACGTCATTCATTTCCCCTTTTCATCCTTTCATCTGCAATACCATCGTTTCCCCAATAGCGCATTAGTCCAGACACATTGACCTCCGTGAGGGAAGGGTGCTGGTCCACAGGGATCCGTGTGGATCACTGTCTCTTGGGGGTTGTAGGGCACACCTGAAAATCCCACAGCAGGTAAAGTGAAACCCTGCATGCCTCACAGTGAGGCTCAAATGCCTTGTAAGTGTTTCCCAATGAACAAGTGATTATAAGAAGGGCTATGGTGCCATGTGATGTCATTAGAATGTGGGGAGAATGCTTAAGAATTTGTGATGTTATGTTAGAAATCTGTTTCTTTTTAAAAATGTTTATTTTTATTTGCTTTTTCCATGGCCATATGGACAATGTTAACATGGTGGGATTTATGAAAATTGTGCTGAGTCAAAGAAATCAAAGAAATAACCCATGCTCCATTAATTATATTATCCTGTACACATGAAATAAAGAGCTTGACAGTCATCAATAGAAAAATATACATGTTATTTTTCTGAACCTTAGAAACCTACTACATAAATGTGTATATTTAATTTTTTTATTATTATGAATAAGCCTATGGAAATCCATACTCATAAGAACTAAATATACTATCTTACATAGAAGTATAAAATTATGTACAGTATATGAAAATATATTTTTCTCACCTGGTGTGTCTATGAAGTGGTTCTGTTCCTGCCCAGGCCTTGTCTGGTCAGTCCTCCAGGGGTAAAAACTCATTCTCAAGGTGAAAAATAGAATGGATAGAAAGATAGAAAGATCTAAAAAAAATAGAAAGATCTGGGATTGTAAATCAGATCTTATTTGTAAGATTTGTAAGGATTGTAAATCACAGAGCAAAATCTCATATGACCAGTTCTGAGCTTTTCAGCATCAAAATTGAAATCCAAACATTCCAACTTCCCAACCAAACATTCTAAACCAAACATTCCAAAGTTGAGTAGCACATGTGATACCACAATTTCCAATTGTTTAACCAAAACACCAAATCAGCCAGGCTGCTACAATAACCTAATACAGCCTGGCTTGTACCCAAAGGGTTCATACACCTTTTCCCTGGTCAAAGTCAGGCACTTTCAATGTCTTATTTTTAATATTTTCCAGTACCTTACAGCTTAAGTGAGTTACAAATCAGTGATTCTTGAGACAAGGGACAAAACAAGTCTGCCAGATAAAATTCAGATTTGGGGTTACAAATACACATAAATTTGTTTTTACATTTAACCAAAATATAAACCAGGGCAATGTTGGCACAACAACTTATGATTTTACATAGTTGTATATGACCTCTACAACTAATTCAGAATGCTGCAGCACGACTGGTCTTCAGTCTCCCCAAGTTAATCTCTAAGTCATCATTTTACATGTATTTATTTAGTTTATTTTTTGTTACATTTTGTTAATTTATCCTAATTTGATTAAATTGTTTGCAGGTGAACATTCAGTTACAGTAAGAAAGGGAATTGGTGAAGGTTTAGATCAGGGGTGCCCACAGTTTTCAGCTTGCGAGCTACTTATAAGATGACCCAGTGAGAAAGATCTACCGGGGTGGCGGCGAACGTAATATGTTGGGCGGGGGGGGGGGGGGGGGGGGGGGGTGGGGGGGGGGGGGGTGTTGGCGAACGTAATTTGTTGAGTGGATTAGTGGATTGCAGATTGGCTACCGTGAATATCAAAATACAACCGTCAGTGCAGATGTGCGATTCATCTACTACTATTTTATGTGACGCGATCTACGCACATTCCTTCGCGATCGACCGACACTTCCTTCGCGATCGACCGGTCGATCGCGATCGACGTAATGAGCACCCCTGGTTTAGATCAACCAATGGTTTCAATCACAGGTCAGAGGTGCGTCTCATGAACCTTTACTATAATTGACAAACATTTATAGACGCTAAACACTGCAGTATCACAAAATCTCATAATGGAAAGACAAGGCCATGTACAGGGTGTAGAGGGGTAAGACTGTGTGGTGTAAGGCTGAGGGGACAAAACAGTGAAATAAGGGCAACAATTGTGGACCATGTTTTACAAATAAGCCATAGTCTTACAATGGCTGAAGCTGATTGCTGGGAGCAGCTGAATATTGGAAAAAAAACAATCGTTCAATTTTCAATCGTTCAAACATGTCATAGAGAAAACATGTATGTAATTCAGAAATGTGCTCTCAGTTGTAATGCTGCACATTGACATACATTCTGTTGAATGTTATTCAATTTTTTGTTTTGCATTTTTGCATTATACCATATAGGATATTAAGATAGCTCATAGGGGTAGCAGAGGTTCCAGTTTCACACAGCAAGAGGAGGCTGTATATGCTCAGGTTGTTTTGAATGTGTAGAATAATTTTCTTTTCTGAATTTCAATCAGATTTGTTTTTGTCAACAAATTGCAGTGCGAAAATTACAGTCAAACAATATTGCTGTACAAATTTGATTCCAGTCCAATTTCTTGCTATCAGTCTCCCACATACAGTCATGTGTAACTTGTAAGTTTGTGTTCCGTGTAAGTTTGTGTGTGTAACATGTATTGGATATACCACAGAATGTGCAGCGTTCTTGAAATCAAAAGCTTAGCTAGTTTCCATGAGAATATACAGTCTGCACTGACTATGACTTATAATTGCACTGACAACATGACTAAGTATTTTGACTGCCTTGTTCATAGGCAATGGCACACACACTAGATATTCTGATGGCACTGACAAATTGACTGACCTAAATATTTGCTTTTGAGGCAAAAACAATTTTGAGTATGTGATTTTGCAAGTATTTCATTGAGTTTTGCTGTTTGCACTGTTTTGAGAAATGCATTTGTTGTGATGCCAATGTAAATCATGATGTGAAGTGTACCAAATCGACTGAGAAAAACTGTAAAAGCTATAATATGCTATTAGCACCTAAAAAACCCTTTGTCTCGAGGCAGGTCTCGTAATATCACAATAGGTGAAACCAGTGGCGGCTGACGCAAAAAAATTGAGGGGGGTGCAAACAAATTAAAAACAAATAAAGCAGTCTTAGTGCCCTTTATTTATTTGAACATGAATTTTGCCCTAGCTTTCTTCAAGTGAACGCTTTGTGAAAGGATTTCTTTTGTAAAGATAAAACTGAATTTTCTCTCATTTTGTAAGAGCTGCTGCTCCAGCCTGCAGCTATTCAACGTGAACCGAGTTAACAAACCGCAGCTGACTGACACTACCAACAAGAGTGGGTGTGTCCAGGGCGCAGAGGGCTACGCTCTGTGGAAAATCTGAAACAACCAATTAAACTGCAGCCTCAGATCACCTGCTTGCCAAAAGTTTGTGCATCTACATGCAATCTCATTAGACCGGTGCCCTACACACAGGAAGTGTGCACAATGTAAGCAATTAAATACAATTATGTGTTTACTCCTTTAATAAATTCAAACATGGCTATTAGACACACAGTGTGACTAAATCATTTCCTAACTATCGCAGTTTATAATGAACAAATTTTTATACCTGAACAATTTTAAGGGGGCAGCGCCCCAGCGCCCCATATTGGCCAGCCGCCACTGGGTGAAACAATTAAAAGTAATATAAAATTAAACATCTATAGTATGTTATAGTATAGCAGTACAGATAATAATGATTTTGATCATAGCTTCCTGATCTCCGCTATGTGCCCAGCTAATTTAATGGCTCGAGATTTGATGTGCAAATTGCAATGCACACTCCAAAGTGGCCAGAATGGGCTATTATTGTTTTGGGGAGAGCCCCAAATGATTCAGTTGGCATCGGGACAACCAGGTTATGCCTATAAATGGCAGTACGAAGGCACCCAAGGGGGAATCAGAAAGCACTTCATGGCAGAGGTGACTTCTGTTACCAGTAGATTTTCACATTAAAAGTGTCACACTCCATTGCACATACATATCTGACAGACCAGATACAGAGTATGAGACCAGGTTCTATGCAGAGCTGCATGACGTAATAACCATGACTGACTTGATCTGGAACGACACATGGACAGCAGGCCTAATGAGATTGAGTGAAGGACAAATGAATCTCTATTGTGTCCCATGGGCCACGCCACACATATCACTACCTAACACACTGGAATTATTTGACCAAAATGCAGAGATGTATAGTAACGAAGTAGAACTACTTTACTACTGTACTTAAAATGCAGTATCTGGACTTTACTGGAGTATTATTTTTTTCTCCTACTTCCACTTTTACTCCACTACATATTTTCCATTAGTTTAATAATTTTACTCCGATACATTTTTACGTGCTGTATAGTTACAATTATAAACATGTTAGCTGGCGCTGTCACCGGGTCAAGCGATCAGGCTGACTTATGAGAAAACTGTGCATGCTCCGGTCGCGTCCCGCCTCTGCTGCGGCCTTCACTGAACACTTGAGCTTCGTAATCTAGGGCTGTGTTCGAAATAGACTACTACATACTGCATACTGGACTCAGTATATACTGGATACTGCATACTGGTCCTCGTAGTAGTATGCAGTACAGTTTCCAGTACAAAAGCAAAGCATACTACAGGGTCACGTGAACGTAGCGTTGCATGATGGGATGCAGCGCCACGAAGATAGCTCTGTTCGCGTACTGGAATATTTTGCGGAAGTAGTAGGTCATCCGGGTATGTTTCGCATACTGGAAAATTTCATTTTGGTCACATACTGCATATGGCATACTGATTTGGGGCCTCGATCAGTATGCCAGTAGTATGTAGTAGGCTATTTCGAACAGAGCCTAGGTTCACTTGACACATCGCAACTGGCCCAAGGCTCGGCGCGGCAAAATGAAGCAATTGCCGGTGGCTCTGTGCATGCGCGTTGGCCCCGTGTGCGATCGCGTCGCGAGTTCGTGTACCTCTCGATTTTTGTGCGTGCGGAGTTACAAGGTTGAATTCATGCACTTGTACGGCACTTTCAAGGTCCATTTTCAATATTTTCCAGCACCCTCAGCTTAATTGACATATTTATACAAATACACATACTCAAAATGATTCGAAATCATTTGCTTTTAATCACATTAAAAGACATGGTACCGTGCTTGGTAACAGCAGAAGAATAAATATATATTGGAGAAGAAGAATATATTGGCACCTTCTACACCTTCAATATCGAGTGATAGTGACAGTGAGGAAGGAGACCCCTGGCCCTACCTAGAGACAATGTTTGCGTTTGCCGGAGTGAAAGTAAATTCCTATATGATGAAATGCCTACTCCTAAAGAGTGTGAAATATCAGCCTTCAAAAATTCACCTTTGAACTTGAACACATCAATGTAAGTTACAAATATAACGCACAGAAGTCAGTAAGCGCTAGTTAGGTTAGATATCTTAGCTAACTAACCTAATTATGTTCATGACGTGCTGCAGTATTCACTTAACATTAGCTGGCAATCATAGAGGCGATGTCACGCCGAGTTGTGTTTTTAGCAACAGTAATCTGATCTTTTCGTGCTGACTAATCATGTGCCCATTTTTATAGTGTAGTGTTTTTATAGGGTAAGGGCATTTACTGAGGGTAAATGCAGGGCAGTAGGCTCACCCTTAGAACCCAATGGATGGATTTTATGTCCAAAATACACCTAGTTTTCTCAGATAAATTAAGAATAACTTGTACTTCTGTGTCAAACCTACAATGTAGCGGGACATGTTATCTTTTTTTTTGTGTACAAAGTGTTAAGCCTAGTTTTTAAAGTTGCTACTTGTTTTTTACATACAGAACACTTGTATCTATGGTCTTTGACAGCTTTGATTTGTAAGTGATATATAAAAAAATTGATAATCAAACTTTGACTGCTTTCTTTAATTAATTCAAAACACAATACTTGTACTTTTTACTTTCAGTAATTGCGTAATACATTTTTGAATAAACTACTTGAAACTTCCAGAGAGAACAGCTTTACTCCAAAATACGAATGATCTTAGTTTGTACTCCAAACAGAGACCTTTGCAGACAGGCCACAGTGGCACTGCTAAATCATTTAGCAGAGGAAGGCCACAAGGCATCCAAATCAAAGTTGCAATACTGCAGAGAGAAAGTAAACTTCTTAGGACACGTTATCTCACAACAAACCATACTGAAGCTTCCCAAACTGCGAACTAAGAAACAACTGTTATCATTTCTTGGCATGTGTTCATATTGTCGCACCTTTATTCTCTCCTACGCAGAGATCGAGTCACCCCTCAAATAACTGATTCCCACCAAAGGATCCAGCACTTCAACATTTGAGTTGACTCCCGAGGGGGAGACAGCTATTTAGCTCAGGCAGCTGAGCTAGTAAATCAAATCAAATCAAATATATTTGTATAGCACTTTTCACAACACATGTTGTCACAAAGCGCTTTACAGGATTTACAAGGTTAACAATACTATGGGTCAAAATCCCTAATGAGCAAGCCAAAGGCGACAGTGGCGAGGAAAAACTCCCTAATAGCCCTCACCAAGGTCAAATTGTCCAAAGGGAAAACAGTGAATATCTGTACAGACTCTAGATATGCTTGGGGAGTAGTGCATGATTTTGGCACCATATGGGAACACAGAGATTTCCTAACTAGTTCTGGTAGCAAAATTAAGAACCACAAACTAGTAGCGCAGCTACTAGATGCTGTCCAGCTACCAGCGCAAGTAAATGCGCAGAGCACACCTCATCCCAAGATGAGGCAGCGAGAGGTAATGCTTTTACAGATGCCACTGCAAAAGCCACAGCGCACGTGACGCCTGATTAACAAGCCACCCAACAAGAACATGCTTGAAGAAACATACTTTCTTGAATATTATCCATGGCTTACAACTGCTTTTGGACCACTTGTGGCTCTCTGGACCATGATGCGTTTTGAAGCACCGATTGCAAGGATTATGAGGCAGACCGGGTGTTTCAGAACCATTCTCATGACAATGGCAAGAAATCAATTGATGATTGCATATCACATCCATGATGCTAACATTCGAAGGCCACCACTATCTGTGTCCAAAATTACTAAAGTGGCAGTGGAGGTTCTAGAAAACAACATTATGGAGTCATTTGCAAGGAATTTTCCCAGGACAACGGTTGTGAACTTGACAAACAAGGTTACCATTTTATGCTCTTAATATTGTGTTGGGATGTTGTTGCCTTTTGGATCGACAGGAGGGTTGCATGACTTTTGAGAAATACTCCAAATCATCATTGTGCATGAAAGCCCAGTCTTTGTTCTAAAGTTGCTAAGTGGGTGGTACCACCTAAGGAGCTTCAAAGTAGAGCCCACGGGGGAGATTGAAATCCTTCAGCATTCAGAAATGAAAGAAGCATACCCAATAGCTGCATATAATACAGCAGATGGTTGAATGTTGTCACTGAAGCACTTCATTTGCACATCAAAGTATGTATTTGTATGTATTTGTCACTTTTGTTGGTTATTGCCGTTCTTGTCGAGTTACATAGCTAGTTATTCCTACTGCCATGTCTATTTAAGTTTCTCTGCTGCCGTGCTCCCACCCTAAAGCTTTCCATTTATGCACATGCAAGGGCAAGGAGATCCCAAAACAGATTAATGCTGCTCAATATAGCTTATTCGAGATGAAATTACTAAGTTTTCTAAAGTTGGCTCTTCAATTAAGTTATAAAATTTAACAAACTACAATCTCTTCTTTCTCTCTCCATATAGCTAAAGACAGCACATGTAACGCGGGAGTACAGGGAAGTACTCACCGCGTATCGTGATGGACATGATTGCATTGCATGAATTCATAAAGCAGCTTTGTAGCCAGATACAAATACATGTTATAGCTGTTGAAAGGAGGAAGCACCTTTAACCTGAGGAATTAGAATTTAGCTGTTATATCGGAGAAATTCAGAAAATGCATATTAGAGATGATTTCAATAAAATCACAAGTGATTGTGATAAAATAATGCTAAGACTGAATCCAATTACTTTAACCAGTAATTTTTTAATAATTAAAAAAATTTTTTCCACGTTTCCACGTCGTATCCCACATACATAAATTACAAGTCGGTTGTGCTCCGATAATTATGAGGGGCCGGTCTAAACCAAAAATGCCATGACCTTACAGAGAACCTTTCTGCTATTGGAAGCATGTGTCAAATGGTCCAGCTACTTCAAGCATCAGCCAGACATCCAGTGGATAACGTTGAAACAGAGTTTGGAGACCTGCCCTGTGGATCAGTGTTGACTTACCAATCCCACAACCTGCCCACCACTACAATCACTGTCCCTCACCCACTGTTTCCTCTGCCACCACAGCTTTAAATGAAAATGAGAGTAACTACTACTGTGGCATGACCGTCACCCTCTCTGAAGTTACTGGAGATGGAAACGAGGGATCAGAGCACAAACAAGATCTGGAAGTGTCCGCTCCCAGCGTCTGACCTCATCTGTTTTCAAAAGAATTGTTTCTAGAATTGCAGACTTTGACTGCTTAGCGACAAATATGCAAAGACAGAAAAAGCCTGTGCAGACCCTGGTAATGAAAAGGGGCCTAGAGATGGAACCCATTGCATCTTCAGAGTATGAACAAGTAACAGGTAATCACACATGACCTTGTGGCTTCATCATAAATCCTCATGCCCCCCATTTAGGTGCCTCACCTGAACGTAAGGTGGTTGACAATTCTGGGCTTCTTCAGGGGCTTCTGGAGATAAAGTGTCCAAATGTGAACACTTTTGTTGAGTGCAGTTACCTGTCTGCAGGCCCAGATGGCACTTTTGCTCTTAAATGTAACCATGACTACTATTTCCAGGTAATGGGACAGATGGGCATCACTGGAATAAAGTGATCTTTCTGTTCACTGTACCAAAGACAATCACCTGGAGCGGATCCACTTTGATGCCAAGAAAAGGGAGCCTATGAAAACTAAACTGGATATGTTCTTCTTTGAATATCTTCTGCCTGGTCTGTGCAGATGAGGAGACTATAAATAAAGGAAGCACACAAATTTAGCATTGTTCCTTAAGAAAACTACTGTTAATAGGTAAATGTTTCTGTAATATGACAGTTTTTAAGAACTGATTTTAAAAAGTGAGAGAATGTCATGACCATAAAAATGTCAGAACCATAAAAAATGAACTGAGAATGATTTTTAGAAAATTAGTACATTGTTTTATTGGTTCACAATGAGCAAAAATGTGTTGCATTAATTTAATTATCAACACATCAAAAATGCACATCAATAAAGTTTAGCTGAATAAATGTTTGCATGTTTGTTACTCAGTGGATTCAAAGTCCAGTATGGCTAATAAAAATAATACTGAATTTGTAAAATGTAGTTTATGGTTGTACTATGCATGTTAACATTTGATAATCCAATTTGAATATGTTACCTCATCATTAAAAAAGAGGTCCCTGAAAATCGGTAAGTAGAGCACAAACAGTCCATAGCTGGTTAACTGAACCACACAGGGAAAGGGGCAGAACTCTGTCAAATATATGGTATTCTTTAATGTGTCCGATTGCCCGCTCAACATGGATCCTCAAGCGAGCAATTTCTTTTTTACTAAACTCCCAACATGGCCCCAAGAATGTAGGAATTACAAGTTTCACACAAATGTTAAGAAACCCTTTATCTGCAATTACTTCATCTCCTGGTTAAAGTAGGCTCAGAATGCCAGACTCTTTGGTAATTTCTTTATCTGAGATGGAGCCTGTGTACAGGTTGTTGGTTGAGTAATACCAATCAGTTACTTTAGTTTGGCGGTACCTTTATAATGGGATTATGTGACAGTGTTGAGAACCTTTGAGCTTGCAGTTTGGATGTAGATCTCTGTACAGTCTAGTATCACTCGTGCTTTGGGGAGTGTCTGTTTAAAGGAGGGTGGCATCAGCTCATCTACAGCCACTCTACCAGGCAGTGGTGGCTGGTGCAAAAAAAATTGAGGGGGGGCACAAAAAAATGAAACAAATAAAGCAGTCTTAGTGCCCTTTATTTATTTGAACATGAATTTTGCCCTCCTTTCCTTCTGGCTTGCAAATTTCTCTATTACATTAGTATTAAATTCAGTCATCTCTGTGACTAGTCTTTTCTCCATTGACAACATGGCCAATGCATTCAGTCTGTCCTGGGTCATTGAGTTTCTCAGAAAAGTCTTGCATTTATCTGAAAGATGTTTTAAGTCTCGTACCCCGGTCCTTGTCCACAATTTTTCTGTGCCAGGACTTTGAAAAAACAAACATGGGAAGCAGTAAAAGGCATTGCTTACACCGCATCCAGCTAGCCAGCTCCGTTCGTCATAGGAAGAGCTGGAAAAGGCTCGGGTGTAAGATCGTCCTCGATCACTCGCGTTCTGCCGAATTTGTAAATTAGGTTGATCCGGGCCAAGCTCCTTTATCCTTTTTTTTCTTCAATTGAACGCTGTGTTAATGGATTTTTTTGCAACGCTAAAACGGAATTTTCTCTCATTTTGTAAAAGATGCTGCTAGTGTTGTCACGATACTAAGAATTACAACTTCGATACGATACTTTAAAAAGTATTGAAATTCGATACGATTTTCGATACCAAAGTCAGATACTGTGCTCATTTCCTTTTTAAAGGCTTTTTATTTGTTTTTTATAAACAAATGAATATTGTATTTTGTTTCACAAATGTCAAATAAATAAAAGGTGTAGTCCCTACAACATTAAAACAGAAAAATAAATAATTGCACATTAATATAAATTAACATAAATAATAGTAGTGCACTCTGGAATTCACATTTATAAGTTAAAAAAGGCTAGTGCAAAAAGTGTACTTAAACAACTTTAAGTTGTTAAGTATACTTTAAACAACTTTAACTCTTTAAGTAACTAAAACTTCAGTATTAGAATTCAGTATTCATAGATGATTGATCCATTGTAGTACGATCACTCTTTTTTTCTCCCTGTATGCTGTCGCACTTACGGCTCTTAAACCAAGAATATGACATTTGCTAGGATACCATAATCGGACACATAATTTTGTATGCTATAATACTAGAAATGGGAATAATCACCAACCTCTTGGAATGTTTTGTACAAATATGCGTGCCTTCAGGTGTTTGGCCAGATTCGTTGTGTTAAGCTAGGTTTAAACTTTCGCGAGTGACCGTAGCGCGCGAGTCCGCACACCTTGTCCGCGTGCTTGAAAATGCTTGAAACAAATATGTGTCTGACTGAACCGTTCTCTTGTGTTACGAAACATGAGAGAATGTGAAGACGTTAAAATTGGGCGTTTTGAAAATAAACAACCATTAAATAATGTGATAAAAAAGCGAATTATTTCGAGTATATGTATAAATATTTAACTAAAGTTTAACGTGCTGGGAAATATTGAAATGGACCTTGAAAGTGACGTACAAGTGCTTTAATTCCACCTTGTTGGTGTATGAACCCTACAAACATGACTGTTCATTGCGCTGCGGCGCGCGCTAAGTTACAAAATTCTAGAGGTGCACGACCTCGCGAATTGACAGCGCGCGAGGCTACCGCGATTACATCATTTTCGCCGCGCGGACCCTCGCGCTGCTCGCGGCGCGTCAAGTATAAACCAGGCTTTAGCGCCCTTCGTTGAAATGTTCCGAAAGCACCGCCTGCAAACTGGCTTGTTCTTGTCCTTCAGTTTTCCATCTGTATCTGCTTCGAATACAAAGTATTTCCACACAGCACTTCTGCTGCTTTCCTTGTTTAATTAAGACGAGCTGCGAACACACTGCGTTTGTTTTAGCTGCCATTTCAGCGTTACCAACTGTTCTGTGTATTACGGCACCTTGGGTGGGTCAAACGAAAGCGCATTTTATGTAAAAAGAATCAATTGGCTCCTTTGGTTGGTACAGCTTTAAAGCACCGTTTGCAGACCGGTTTTGATGTGTCCACGGGGTTGCCATGACTGTCTGAAATGTATGCAAATAATTCCATATTTCGCTTAGTGCGTGTAGTTTTTCAACAAGCTGAGGACAGTCCGCAATATTGCTTGTATTATCAGCCATCGTACACCGTTTCTTCTTATTCTGCAGAGAGGAGGCAAGTGCTGCACTGCTGTACGCGCACACTGCCCCCGTGTGGCACTCCTTGGAAATACTGCTCTTAAAAAAAAAAAAAAAAAACCCACTTAGTCCTATAGCACCGATACTAAGCAAACGGGGTATAGTACCGTTTTTAGTGACGAAGTATCGCGATACTACTCTAGTATCGGTATACCGTGCAACACTAGATGCTGCTCCAACCTGTAGCTATTCAACGTGAACCGAGTTAACGAACCGCAGATGACTGACAGTACCAACAAGAGTGGGGGTGTCTAACAAGAGTGGGAGTGTCCGGGGCGCAGAGAGCTGCGCCCCGTGGAAAATCTGAAACCGACCAATTAAACTGCAGCCTCACATCACGTGCTTGGCAAAAGTTTACGCATCTACACTGACTCCCATTAGACCGGCGCCCCAACCAGGAAGTGTGCACAATGTAAGCAATTAAATACAATTATGTGTTTACTCTTTTAATAAATTCAAACGTGGCTATATTAGACACACAGTGTGACTAAATAATTTCCTCACTATCGCAATTTATAATGAACTCATTTTAATATCGGAACAATATTAAGGGGGCGGCGCCCCAGCGCCCCGTATTGACCAGCCAACACTGCTACCAGGGTATCTGCACATTTTTTAATCTCAAATTCAATTACTTTTAAGACCTTTTAAATACCTCTCACAAGAAAAAATAATACCAGGGTTGCCAACTTTTCAAGATCGCTTGGAGTGAGATTTGAACCTGGAGGGGGTGGCGAGTGTAAATTGTTGGGCGGGGGTGCACGACCTCGCGAAGCGACAGCACGCGGGGACCTCGCGCAGGGGCGGAGCCACTGCGATTACGTCATTGTCGGTATGCGGAACCTTGCGCCGGTCACGACACGTCAAGTGTAAACCAAGCTCAGGGATTACGGCACACGCAGCGCCGTGCGCAGTGCCCTAGTACCTGTACATTTAAATTGTATTGGTCCAATGGAGGTCATTTAAAAACCAGGACATTTCCTCACTTAAAAAAAACCCGGGACAGGACGTGAAATACGTCCCGGGAAATACGGATGTTTGGTCGCCCTACATAGTAAACAAATTATTTTTGGCACTTACAGTTAAACTTCTGTTAGCAGCGAATGACTCGATATGCATATTACTATTACGAGTGATATCATATCGCTTGTGTTTTTCAGATTTCATATGAGAATCCATCGCTTTACAGCCCATTGTACCAAGTTTGAATGTTTTTCGGCAAGTTCACATCGCGCCTCATACGAATCACTGGAAGGTTTCAGCCAGCCAATTAATTGAATCGAAATTTACCCATGTCTGCATTGGAGCCTTGTATTGTTCCCGCCGCAGCCCTCAAATAAGAAAAGCAGCTTGGTAGGCAGCTAAAGCATTCGTCTGCTGTTTCCACCTGTTGGGTGACGTACTACTGCCATGTACCAGGCGGAGTATACGGCCGTTGCAAAAATGATCATTATTGTGGGATATACATCGGTAAAATAAAACAGAAAAACTGAGCAACACACTTATTTAATGCCTCCCCTCCTAAAATTCCAGACATTTTAAGACATTTTTAGACCTTGAATATGTAAAACTAAATTTAAGACATTTCAAGACTTTTTAAGCACCCGCGGGTACCCTGCTCTACTTGGCCATATTGGTAACGTACCAAGCATAAAGTACAGGTAATTGCACCATGTTATACAAACCCTGCTGACTGTTGCTTGTGATACATTAAACCGTACAGCTAAATCCACAGCAAAAAATCCCTGCCGTGCACGACAAAGGAACAGAAAGAACTGGTCAAACAGGCATAGGTGTTGAGCAGTGAAGCTAGGTTTTACACTGTCTTGTTCTGTAGAATTCAGCATTTGCATTTGACTCCATCTAACCATAGACTCAGTGTAAAACATGATCAGTTTAAGCTCACACTGGAAGCGTTGTAGATGAAACCGCTCACTCTTGAGGTTTCGATTTTCTTCCTCCAGATGGGCAATCTCCCTCTTTGCTGCATCAAGCTGTTCTTCTACAGAGTTTCCTCTAGATAGTCACGATCACCCAGTGCCTCTATGACCTGCTTAGAACTGTGTTGGAGGAGAGACAAAAGAAAATGGGAATAAAAAAAGCATTATTAGTAAGGTGATCTGTTTTTAAATTTACACAAACTACCTTTGACTTAAAGTGCTTTGATAATAATGTTATGGATTACCAGACCTTACTTCATGCACTGCACCAACTCATTATGGGCTTAGACCATTATTTTGTTTACATAATAAAGATAAAATGTTTCAAATACTTCAATAACCTTTGAAATCAAATATTGTAATGAATAATACATTCATTGACAAATTAATTCATCATTTGCAGCTCTGTACGTATCTGGTAACTCACATTTCTTTCTCATGCAGATTTGTAATGTGCAATTCTTCCTCTTTCTCATCAAAGTCACAAGCTGAATTAAAAATATTGACAAAGTATAAAGTGATCACAGTAGCTCCCATCTGTATAAGTCTTAAAACTGCATGTACTTACATTGGTTCCCCTTCTGATGTTGTTGCTCTTGTCCTTTTGATACAAACAGGGTCCCGGCACACACATTAGAATTGGGAATTAAGGCCAGTCATATTTATTTTTTATATTCTTCAAGCTGGAACACAAATCATTTAACTAATTTCGGGTGACCTTTACCTCTGGATGCATTCTATTGTCCTTCTGGTATTTGGCTGACACCATGTAAACAAGGTAGGCACACTGCTGGTTTACAGTTTGTTTAATCCAATAAGCGATCTTACTATGCAGTCTTTTGAAAAGTGTTTAGAGCACACTTTTGTGTTATCTGTGATCTTAAATGAGAAACGTGGTAACATGAACAAATAACAAGCATATATCGATCTTCCAATTTGTTATGGTTGGAAACCCGCAGTCTGTTTGCCACGGCTAGCCAAGTTATTCATTCTAGGTTAGATTGCTGTCCTAAGTACAAACTAGTTATTAACCTTCTTAAACAGATTTTCTGAAGATTATTATCTGTATCATTGTCTGGAGATTATTATCAGGGTAAGCTCGTGCTAACTTAGAAAACTATTTAAAGTTTTTTTTGTATTTTGCGTTTGCTGGCTAGCTAGCATTCGCTATCTAAGCTAGTTTAGCAAACGTTAGTTTTGCTAAACTTAATTTCAGGTATACATTACCTGAAAACAAGGTCCAACATCTTTTTATCTTGACAATCTACTGGCAACGGGTGTCTGGGTTGCACGGAAATCGATGGAAAGATATGCCATTATCATTTTCTCACCTTTGATATGAATTACAGCCTGGCACACAACACTGAACTAGTACAGTGAACTAGCTCCTGCAGCTCCGCATGACACTTCCTGAATTCTTCCCACCACAGCCTCGTTGTCGTGCAGGAATTTTTCAAAATGGCGACCAACATGAAATAAGCGAATTCGAACGAATCGTTCGATGGACACAACACTACCACACACAGGACGTGTATGTTGTACATGTAATGTCACAGAAATTCAACCGATTGAATTATTAGAAGTATCATGTATTGATTTTTTATTGCAAAGTCCCTAATGGGGAAAATACCTTTATTTATTTCTAATCTACTTTCATTTCAATCTAATTTATATAATACAAAATCACAAAATAAGTTGCTCTAAGATACCCCATTAGAAAGAACAGTTAGGTAAAATGGCTTTTTTTATCGTATGCGCCTTATGTTTGGAATGAGCGTCAAGCTGTCTTAAACTTAGACTTCGTACCATCTCTTAATAGTTAAAGAAAATCAAACATCAATTCAAAATTGATGTTTGTGGGGCTGAAATTGTGTTATAATTATTATATTATATTATATATAATATAATTGTGTTTGTATAGAAGTATTGTATGTCATTGTATGTAATTGTTTTGTAACTATTCCACAAATCTTGGCCAGGACTCCCTGGGAGAAGAGTTATTGTAACTCAGTGGGATTCCTCCTGAATAAAGGTTAAATAAAAATAAATTAATAAAACGAATGCTGTATCTGAAATAAACATAATATAAAAACAAAATATTCAAAGTATGCTGAAACAAACAAAAATTGACAAACAAATGAACCAAAAAATGCCCAGACACTGCAGTAATGAAATTCTGTGATAAAGCCCATTTAGTAGTAGTAGTAGAGAGATTTATTGTCATTGTACATGATACAATGACATTCTGAGTGGTACCTCTTAGTCACATAAAAAGAATAAAAACAGTGCAAGACAACATATATACATAAAACATTCCACGAGTCTGTCGAGACAAATACTAATACTGATTTTATAGCAGCGACATGGTATAACTGAGGCAGTTATGGTATGTGTCACGTTGAGGACCCCGGCCCCTCCCTTTTGGGCGTGTGTAAACGTTGTCCACGTGCTTTGTCTGCGTTAGTGTATATACGTGGTTAGGGTTTTGTTGTGTGATTAATAAGTCTCACCTGTGAATCGTCTCGTGATCACGTGGGGCTAATGTGGTTTGTCTATTTAATGTGCGCTCGCGCAGTGTCCTGTGCTCGTCGTTGTCTATGTCTGCACGTTGTGCTGATTGTGTGAATGTTTATCGTGCGCTATTGCGCAATATCTGTTTAAAATAAAAGTGACGTCTGTCGCCACAAGAGGGATTCGTGTCTCATCCTTCACCACGACCCCATCGTCACAGTATGATGGTATAACTCTTATGATTATATGGCATAGCATAACATATACTGTATTGTGTACATAGTATTAAAGTATTATAAATAAAATATTAATAGCAGCAATACAAGTTTTGTGGTACAAAGTTGCAAATGAGAAAAAGTGCAATAGTGCTGATATAAATAATATAGTGCAATAGGTCCTAAGGGTTTGGGTTTGCAGGGGGAGTGATGGATGTTACAGCTCTGGGAAAGAAACTGTTCCCCAGTCTGTTTGTCCGGGTTTTTATTGTCCTATATCTTCGTCCTGAAGGTAGAGGAACAAAGAGATGGTGTCCTGGCTGGGTGGGATCTTTAATAATGTTGCTGGCTTTGTTATGAAGGCGGCCAGCATACACAGAGTCCAGATCTGTGAGTGGACTCCCCATGATCCTCTGTGCTGTTCTGACCACCCGGGTCAGGTCCTTTCTGTCTTATACTGTACAGCTGGAATACCATACAGTCATGCAGAGACAAAGGACACACTCAATTGTGTTGGTGTAAAAGTTCACAAGCAGTTGTGAGGGGAGTCCAGACTGCTGTAGTTTCCTCAGAAAGAAAAGTCTTTGATGAGCCTTCTTTATGAGGTGTGAGGTATTTAGAGTCCAGGTGAGGTCAGCTGTGATGTGGAGTCCGAGGTATTTAATGCTGTGCACACGTACCACTTCATCTCCATCTAGGAGTAGAGGGGCATGTGTGGTTCATTTAACTGTCCTGTAGTCCATGATGATCTCTTTAGTTAAAAGGTTTATTTCTGGTCAGGCAGTACACTTTTTGTTATGAGATGTCATTTCAAAGTTAATTTTCTCATTGTTCTGAATCATGCAAGACCCATTACTTGTCAAAATAAATTGTATTGGCAAATTATTTAGATCATAGAACTAAATCAAATGCTGAGATAAGTTTTGTGTGTTTCTGTGAATTTGGCCACTAGATGAAGCCCAAGTACTACCATACTGATATTATAATGACAAATATTTTAGTGAATTAAAAGGTTTATTTCTGGTCAGGCAGTGCACTTTTTGTTATGAGATGTAATTGCAATGTTATAGACCTCATTGATCTGAATCATACAAGACCCATTACTTGTCTGTATTCTTTATAACATGATTGCTGCATGAGTTTTTATGATTTCTTAGGTTTTTGGACACTGTAGCGCCCCCGACAGGCCAATTTGAACCAAACTTGGCATACCTCACAAGGACCTCAGTCTATAAAAGACTTTCAAATTGGGAGTTGACCACCTGAAAATAAAAAAAATCCAACATTTTTAAAATCTATTTTTACCTTCAGAGTCTACAGATTATGTTCATACCAATTTTTCCATAATTGGATCAATTTCCTAGACTAGTTCCAAAAGAGCTATTTTCAAACAATTGATGAATGTGACAAAAGTATGCATTTTTTAATAGGACTTGTAATTGCAAAGTTGTCAAGTGTACTGCAAGGAATCAAAAGAATCAAGCTGCATGTTCCTAAGCGAAAATATGGAGGTGTTATGCATGATTTTCGCAAACTGCATAGCATGGCACACTGTTGACACTACTGAAACGTGAAAAAATAAGTCTGCATTGCCGTAAAGATGAAGCAGTCTAAGCCAGGGTCTAAACAAACTACGAAACATAAAGATGGCGCTGAAAAGCTGAGAGAGAAAAAAGAAAAACTGCAGAAGTTACTCACTGAGTGAACAATGTAGGTTTCAGTAGCTTTCCAGTTGTTTTTTGTATTTTATCAGGGTCAAGTTGTTAAGTTTGTTAGTTATTTTGTTTTGCCACTATGTGGCTTTGTAATCATATTATTGCTGGAAGTAATATTGTCCATATGACAATAAAAGTTGTCATATACACTACGTTCCATGTATAGATTCATATACAGTATATATATATATATATATATATATATATATATATATATATATATATATATATATATATATATAAAATCAAATCAAATATATTTGTATAGCGCTTTTCACAACACATGTTGTCACAAAGCGCTTTATAGGATTTACAAGGTTAACAGTACTATGGGTCCAAATCCCTAATGAGCAAGCCAAAGGCGACAGTGGCAAGGAAAAACTCCCTAGATGGTGGGGAATAGGAAGAAACCGTGGGAGGACCAAGACTCAAAAGGGAACCCATCCTCCATTGGCCCGTTAACACACAAATTACACAAAAAAAAAAAAAAAACAAATTATACAGATGAATACACAAGTCACAAATAAATCACACAATCAGGCTAAGTATAAGGTAACTAGAATGAAAGTTCTGGGTGTTGATATTGTCAATGTAAATGTCTTGTGATGAACGCCAGGTTTTCATTCCGTGTCGGAGCGATGACACTTGTATTGTAGGCTCCGACTGCAGTGTTACTCCCCAGCTGAACCAACCTCGGAGAAGAAAGAAGATATATATATATATATATATATATATATATATATATATATATATATATATATATATATATATATATATACACACATATTAGGTTGATGTGAGCACAAGCGTGTGTCCCCCCACGCTTGTGTGGTATGTCAATCAATATCCAAGGATCTTTAGCCTATATTTCCTGAAACCTTAACTTTACTAACTAATTGTAGATTTGTATTTTTTTTTGTTTGGGATCTTTGTGCAAATGCGTGACCTAAAAGGGAAGTGCTCAATGCATGGGAGACTATAGTTTGTATTGTAGACTGTAGTTTGTAATGTAGGCTCTCATTGTGTTGTTTAGCAGTAGTGCCCAATAAGTTTGTTGATTATATT
Source organism: Brachyhypopomus gauderio (assembly GCF_052324685.1). Lineage (NCBI taxonomy): Eukaryota > Metazoa > Chordata > Actinopteri > Gymnotiformes > Hypopomidae > Brachyhypopomus > Brachyhypopomus gauderio. The sequence continues at coordinate 9,857,760 of NC_135217.1, forward strand.
ATTTAATAACGTCTGAATTGTGTCTCTTCTAGATCCGCCCCACCTGTCAGTCATGTCTTGTTTTGCCTTGACTCATGGTGCTTTGATTTTGCCTTGGTGTTTGTCTGGTTTTTTCTAGATGTGCTTTCTCCCTGTTGTTAGTCATGTCTCTGTCTCTGATCTTCCTGGCTATTTGACCCTGGACTGTAAAAATGTTTAAAAAAGTATAAATTTGATTCTGGATTTGTCCTGAGTAAATCTTGACTCCTCTCAGCGTTTGTGTCCAACCTTGATTCACTCAACGCCAGCGGCGTAAATGATTACTTCCAATTGACTCCATTGCTGTGGGTATCTAGTACTCTAGTAAGGTAAAAACTAGACTGTACTAGCTTGGTGGTTACAAGTGCAACACTGAAGTAAGAATGTTACAATCTATGTTACAATCTTGTTCCTCTGGAAATAAACAAACAAGAAGATACAAATAACAGTATTACAGTTCAGAGATCTTTTTAAAATTTATTATCTTTGGTATCAGTAGATTCATTCAAAAAGCACATTTGTGGTTAGATATAAAGAGAAAACTGGAGTAGCTGGTGTTGGATGAAACAGCATCACCACGTGTGCAGCAGTGTGTGCATATGTGTGTGTGTGTGTGTGTGTGTGTGTGTGTGCCTCAGAAGTAGGTGATGGGGTCGTCTAAGGTCTTGTTGGTCTGTATTGCAGTCAGTTGTACTGTATGTCCATCACAAGGCAGAGACTGAAACACTCTCAGGTGAACATAGTTTTGACCCCCCACGTGCACCTGAGTGAGTGAAAAAACAGCAGATTAGACACACACACACACACACACACACACACACACACACACACACACACACACACACACACACACACACACACACACACACACACACACACACACACACACACACATCAGATTTAAAACCCCACCTTGATGAAGTAGTTGATTCCTGCCACGACCTGGGGTCTGAATAACTTGGCACCAAATATGGCAAAGTTCTCCCCAGCCTTCTTCTCAGCCTCATGCTTCACCTGTTACAGGGAGTAAGTAAAACCAACCAACACTTATGGTGAGTGCACAATACCACCATCAGCACACAATACTGCATCACGCTGTGTGTCAGTAATGAAGATTTATATTAGTCTCTTAACTATTGCCACAGCAACAGAATGCTTCACCTACATCTACACCCACACCGAGTGCTGACAGCAAGATTTTTTGGAGAATTTCACAAGCTGTCGTGTGGGTGCAGATGTGTTAGCAGAAGTTAAGTTGTCACATCTTGTCAATTATGATTTGTACCCCAATCCAAATTTGTCCTCTGCATTTACCCATCTGTGCAGTCAGAACACACACACATACACACACACACACACACACACACACACACACACACACTAGTGATTATTAGGGGGCTGTGCTGCACAGGTGCCCAGAGTGTGGGCAGCCCTGCCCGGTGCCCAGAGAGCAGTTGGGGTTGGGTGCCTTGCTCAAGGGCACCTCAGTCATGGCCTCAGGCCTGGGAATCAAACCCACAGACCATGACTGCCCCAAGTACAACCTGATGATAAAAATCCTGTTGTTAAAAACTAACCCAGGAGTGTATTCAGTGTAAACAGTCTGAGGACTGTTCTTCTATCACTCCCAATGTGGTTTGTTCAAATGTACACAATACAATAACACACACAAGAACACAGAATTATACATGCAGCAAAATAACAATGAATAGATAGTAGCAGGGAGGATGTGTTAATTTCACCTCATCACAGAATTTCTGGACCTCTGCTGTGGCTTTCTCCACCGGGCCTAGTCCTCCGCACGTCACGTCCATAGCTGAGCACTGAACCAAAGCACAAACCTGAGCACGACAATGGAGATAATGCCACTTAAATATTCTGACAGGAAGGCTATTCATGGTCACATGATCTGTGTCATCATTCAGGAAATACTGTGGGTCATTTCCTTTACTTTGCAAGGAAAAGCATAAAGAACATATTTTAAGACAATGTATGAAGTATGAATTTAGATTTCTTCCCATATTCTCGAAATGTTTGGCTGTATTCAGCTGTATTTGTGTCCCCCTTAGTTAAAGGTTTGTCCTCAGATGTAGCTGCCCACATTATTTCCTTAAGTAAACTGTGTGAAATGCAATATTGCTTAACTCGGATGGCCCTGTTTTTCTACTTTGAGTAACTTGGAACTATGACTTCTTCTTGTGTCTCATCTCTGATTTTGTTTGCTCCAACGTTATATGACTAGCAAGTTCAAGACTGGTGTGGTTGCTATCCTCAGCATTGTCACAGTAGTGTAGCAATCATGAATAGTGTGCCTTGTGTAGGCATTTAGCTAGATTTGTATCCAAAATCACAAACTATTCACTGTACCAGGTAGTTTTTAAATGTTAATTCATGCTGGGATCAAAGAGAGCATGGCTGTTTCGTTGGCTGTGCAAACTGGGCATAACAGTTAATGTCTTCATAAATTAGTACCAGGAAGTATAAAGATAATGTCTGTTTTGAGTCTGTTTGAATGGGCATGATGGAGCTGATACAACAAACACCTCTTTATGTTCTGTATGTCACTGTTTATTCTTAATCAAAAAGGAGGGAGAACACTAGAGGATAATCAGGTGCAGCTGTCAGAAAACAGAGAGTTCAGGGAGCAGGGCCCCTTATCAAAACTGTGCTTAGGGTCCCCGTCTGAACCAGCTCTGCAACCATTAATCATTGTAGATGTGGACTGAAAAAATGTAGTTTTTGACCACATTCCTAGTGCCGTTTTCATAGACTGTCATAGACCGCATCAAGCTGTAATAAATGTAATAAATGAAATGTTTTAGAGTACACTTTAATAAATAGACCAAATCAGCCATTCCAGAAAGCAGTGTGCACATTCCCCCAAGAGTAAATCCATGCAGGCTGCTGACTGACTCTCTCACTCTATTGTACTCCAGGATGGCTCATTGTGTCTGGTCTGCATGCCTTTTGTCTTTCTTTCCTTCATGGTTGATGGGCTAATTGTCATTGATGACTAGGTTGATCATTACCCTATTTGCGCTGTGCCTGTAGTAGGAACATGTCCTTCTCATCCACACGCGTCCAATGCATCGATGATTTTGCTGGTAAATGAAGAAGTTTTACTGTTTTATAATGTAGTATTTTCTTGTCTGATCTCTGCGGTTGAACTTCCCCTGACCACCTGGTGCACTGAGGTCATCCAGAGACATTTGGCCATACTGTGCACACAAAACACAAAGGAAGTCACAGCATGGGATGTTGCCATGACTGCAGCAGGGCGGGTGACGGAATTAGTGCAATTTACTGAGCGGTCCATACTGAGCGTTAAATACACACTCCCAGTATTATTAAGACAGGTACAGATTTCCATCGATAAGGGTGAAGCCATTACAGCGTCAAGCTTGAATGACTAAGACCAACGACAAGATGTAATTTTTTTTTTCTTTCTAGAAAAAGTATTTCTAGAAATAGTAATAAGTGAACACTTATTTGCGCTCGTGTCTGCTTTACTGGACAAGGCCATTCCAGTGTGCTGTTCTCCATCTTTGATCATATCTGTGCCTGTGTTGTATTTGTTGGACTATATAATGACCATTACTTTTCAGCATGGTGGACATGATTTCCAGTGGACAATTGAGGTTTTTGCTTTTTAAATTATACCTCCTTTATGCTTCAGATAATGTTTCCCCAGATTCAGACCTTGTTTTATATATATTTTCAAACACAAGACAGGGATGTGCTTCGTGCAGTCCTGGAACTGGGAAAACACACAACACGCAACTTTAATAGCTCCAAGTCCCCTTGGGCGAAGTCCTGGACTGACTGGGCCATCAGCAGACGAGAACCACTCCCAGTCGGTCACAGGAGCCTCATGCCCCTTCTCCCCCCATGTGCAGGCTACCCCCAGGTTCCGGGGGAGGCCTCCCCCTCCTGGCCAGGACTTGTACAAACACGGTCACATGCTCAACTCACGCGCCGTGTTACATGAAGTGCACAGACAAACATATAAACATGCAGCATGAGTGGTGACTAGACTTGTGGTCCACCTCCATATGACACATACACGCAGACACTAAAAACCCGATGTGAAAAAGAAGAAGGAGACCGGCGACTGCTGACACAAGGCTGGTGATTCTTTGATGGGTGATAGAATGTAAAAAAGGAGGAAGTGATCATGCCAGTTTCAGGGAAAAGGGTGTATTTAATGAATAAATTGCACCAACACAAAACCTGTGACATAATACACATTATGGATACAATGACCAGCAGTCAATTGGTACATAGAACATATATAGACAAACATTTGGGTGTTGGGTTCCCTAATGAGCCCTGCTCACCCAAGGGACGAACACAATGTCACAATGACAAGACAAACATCGAATACTGCCACTGCTGATGGGGGAGGCCAGCAGGCAGCCTCTGTACCGTCACAGAGAAATTATGTTTTTGTCAAACCTGTTTTAAAAGTCAATCAATAAGCCAAAATTTATAACATTTATTTATAAAAGTTGTTGTCACAAAGCAGCTTTACAAGCGTCCGAGTCCAAGCACCCAGTGAGCAAGCCAAGGGTGACAGTGGCAAGGAAAAACTCCCTAACAGCATGAGGAAAACCTTGAGAGGAACCAAGACTCAGGGTGGGAACCCATCCTCCTCTGGCCGACGCCGGTCACCATAACAATTAGAGAGATACAAAAACAAAGAAAAGATGGGAAGGATAAATAATTCTCATTTTTGTGTGTATCTCTATGTAATTCCTATTCAGTCCTAAATTTCTTGATGGTTGGTAATAGTAGTCCAGGGCCGTGGAGATACAGCCATACCTGTACACATATACAGACTATAACGGACAACGGACGAGCGTAATGTGTGGTACCGGTAGTTTCACTGGGTGAGAGCGGAGTCTACTGGTCCCCAGCTCTAGTCACCGCCGTGTTACTTTACGGGTCTCAACACAAACAACATTTAAACACGGCGGGACAAGTGGGGACAGACTCAACACACTCTCAGACAAAACACGACAAACACACAGCACGTAGACAAACACTTACCACGAGACATGACCACGAACGAAGGAGAAAGTAAAGGAGACTGGCGGCTTCCGAAGGGTGGCTGGTTATTCTGTGACGGGCAGGGTGAGCAACTAAAAAGGAAGCGATCACGTCAAGTCTTAGGGAAAGAGGATGGTTTAATAGAAAATGTGCAAACCAAAAACCCGTGCAATAGTCCAAATTAAGGAAATAATAACCAGCAGTCAACTGGTACAAAGACAAGACATATATAGACAAACACGGACGTAATTTTGGGGGGGGACGGGGGGGACATGTCCCCCCCACTTTTTCAAAAGCCGGCTTTGGTCCCCCCCAGTTTTTACGGTTAAAACCAAATATTTAAATAGCGACGAATCCATGTCCCCCCCACTTTTGAAATCAAAATTACGTCCATGTAGACAAACAAACAACGTAATGCAGATGTAAAGCCCCACCTTAATGAAGTAGTTGGTTGCTGCCACAGTTTGGGTGGCGAATGACTTGGCAACAAACACGCGAAATTTGTGCCCAGCCTTCTTCTCAGCCTCATGCTTCACCAGGGAGCAGCCAACCAACACTTATGGTGAGTGCACAATACCACCATCAGCACACAATACTGCATAACACTGTGTGTCGGTAATAGAGATTTATATTAGTCTCTTACAGTCACATCAGTTAGTCACAGTGGAAATGCATCACACACACACACACACACACAGGACTATACACACATGTCTGCAGCACACCTACAGACACACCCGCTCAGAGCTGCCACACCCACACAATAGTCTCACTGTAAGATTACAGTAAGATTTAAGATTTTAGATTTTTTTGAAGTTTTCATGTGGGGAAAATGAAAAACACATAAATTCATTAATTAAACTACGGTTCTTTTGCTTCTAGTAACTTGTAACTTCTACTTCTTTCTACATGTATTTTTTTGCTACTTTTTTAGTCCCTCATTAAAGCAACACCATCTTATCTAAGCTCAAATTATTATGTACTTTTATTATGTACTTTTGTATCAAATGATTTGTTCAGAATGTCCTAATCACCCATAGCATTTTTGATCCAGTACACTCATGTGTCTTTGTGTTGTATGGCACTGGGGAAAGTGGATCCCCTCTGTGTTATCAGACTACTGCTGCGTTATCAGACTAATGCTGGCCGTGAAAAAGCATGTTCTTGAGGCCAAATATAGACAAAACTCCTACATTGTACATGTCAGAAGTTCATTTACACATATTTAAGTGTTAGAACACACTTTTTTGTGAATAAGTAATATAGTGTGAAAACATTATAAACAAAATAAAAACAAAATGTAAAATTTATGCACTTCAGAAAAAAACTGAAATATATACTGATATATATGTGCAGCTTCTTGTGATGTACCAAACCCAGACAGATGCAAACAGGTACTTAAAAATTTTACACACACACACAAACACACCTGCAGGGGATGTAACAGGTTTTTGCTCAAGGATACCTCCTCTTCCTGAAAAAATAAAAACTTTTGAAAAAGAATACATTTATAATGTTACATTTCCTTGAGGTTGGTTGGTATGCACATATGCGTTGAACATCAGTAAATTAAGAGGTGTCTGCATCTCTCCCCAAGTGACGGGGGAGGTGTCTGTAACTATCAGTGTGCATATAAGTTTGGCTGGCATTTAGTGGTGACTGCACTAAACTAAACATATGTTACATTAGCTTTTTTAAATGGTGACCTGCATCATCATCTTGTTCTTGTTATAATTGAAATGCAGCTAAATGAGCAGGTTAGATTCCTTGGTCTGGTGCTGTTAGAGGCTTCATGAGACAGGACAGCAGTGCTTCTAAAGTGCACACTAAGAGAGAGAGAGAGAGAGAGAGAGAGTGTGTGTGTGTATCTCAGAAGAAGGTGGTGGGGTCATCTAGGTTATTATTGGTCTGTGTTCTATTTTATCACCATAACAAATCAGAGACTGAAACACACTCAGGTGAACATACTCGTTATCCCCAACCTGCACATGATTGAGTGAGAAAACAACACGTGCACATAGACAAAATACCTCTGACACTCTCTGTATCAGATGTAAAGTTCTCACCAGCCTGGGTCTCAGCCTCAGGCGTCATCTGTTACAGGAGCAGTAAAAGCCAACCGACACTTAGGTTCATTGCACAATATCACCATCAGCACACAATTTGGCATGATGGTGTTTATTAACTTTACAGTAGTCTCTTGACTACAGTCAAAGGTAATAAAGGAATGCACCATACACACGGACACAAACAGGAATGTACACACACCTGCACCAACAAATCAAGATTCGGTTATATTAGGGTGTAGCAGAAATTCTCCCAAATGCTCATGATACAATCAAAAAGACAGCACGCCTGCACAAGTACATGAAGGAACACACACTCAGCAGCAAGGCACCGGTCATGTGGGACAGATGCAAAAAGGGGTTCCTCCAGCAGGCGGCTCTCTTCTGCCATCGTACCACCCAGAGGTGGAAAGAGTACTGAAAAATTGTAATTGAGTAAAAGTATCATTACTTTGCCTAAAATCTACTCAGAGTAAAAGTAAAATTACCCATCTCAAAATTTACTCGAGTAAAAGTACAAAATTACTTCATTTAAAATGTAATTTGAGTAAAAGTTACTTTCAGTTATTTAATGCATGGATGAATCATGAACCAAATTCAGCACAAGTTGTTTTAATCGATTTCAAAGTGTATTTAAGTGCCACCTGAAGAAGCACGTGAAGATGGATCTGAAGCTGAAGCTGCCGTTCACCTGCGAGCACCGTGGCCAGACCTTCAAGAGGAGCCCTCTACCTGGCCATCATGCCTCAGTGTGCTACAGTCGCTTCCATGACAACAGTAAATGGCCAATGGCTCACTAGTGACAGCACTCCCCTGGCAACCTCTGCACAGGGCTTCTGATTTGATGGTCTGTTGTATTAAATTTGGGGTGTGTGTGTGTGTGTGTGTGTGTGTGTGTGTGTGTGTGTGTGTGTGTGTGTGTGTGTGAGTGAGAGAGAGAGAGAGAGACAGTTTCATTCATTCAAGCTGTGCTTAGCATGGTTTTTATACCAAAGTATACACACACACACACATTTTCTTTCTCTGTAGTCTAGTGTGTGTGTGTGTGTGTGTGTGTGTGTGTGTGTGTGTGTGTGTGCTTGCTTGGGGGTGGGGGAGGGGGGTTGGTGTGTAGAAATATAAGTAATTATAAAAAGAGAAATAATAGTTAATATTTTTATGTACTGTAAATACAGGAACCTCCAGGGCTCTTTTGAAAAGTTTAATTTGATTAGTAAATGATGTCAGATTACGCCAGGGCTTACTCATTTCAGCATTATACTTAGGAGTTATTGAGTAATATTAAGTACACCACTAAAAACCTTGAATGTAAGTGTAAGCATGATCTGTTTTTCTTAAGTGTCCCGCCATGTGTATGCTGGAGTGTACACCTTAAAGTTAAAAACTAAAAAAACCTAAATGTAAAATCCTTAAAAAATAAGAAAAGAAAAGAAACAATAACAAAACTGAAATATATGTGCGGTTTCTTGTGACGAGCCAAACACAGACAGGTTTAGACAGGTTCTGACACATCCTACACACACACAAACATACACCCACACACCATACCATACCAACTTTATTTATAAAGCACTTTACGAGAACTGCAACAGATACAAAGTGCTGTACACTAGATAGGTAAAATATGCAAAGACATAATAAAAAGACTGAAGACAATTAAAATAATTAAGATCCTGGGTACAAACTACCGGTAATTAATTACAACACAAAAAACAACCAACACAGTAAAACAAGCAAAATCAATGTCTCATGCTTGGTTAAAAGCCAGGGAATAAAAATGTGTTTTAAGAGTAGATTTAAAAATAGACAATGTTGGCGACTGTCTAACATGTAATGGCAGTTCAATAGTGTTGGAGCAGCAATGGAAAATGCTCTGTCCCCTCTGAGCTTTGTCTGGAGGAGCATCTGGTTAGATGACCTAAGATCCCGGACAGGAGAATATGGACAGAGCATTTCCGTGAGATAAAGTGGAGCAAGACCATTTAAGGATTTGAAAACAAATAAAAGAACCTTAAAATGAATTCTCAAATACCCAGGTGGCCAGTGGACTGAAGCCAGGACAGGAGTAATGTGCTCTCTTTTGTGTGTTCCCGTCAAGAGACGTGCAGCAGCGTTTTGAACTAGCTGGAGACGGGAAAGACAGGACTGACTGACTCCAAGGTAGAGTGAGTTACAGTAGTCTAACCGAGATGTAATAAAAGCATGTATCACTGTCTCAAAGTGCTTCCTAGAAAGAAAAGATTTTACCTTTGCCAGTTTTCTTAGATGAAGGAAGCTAGACTTCGTTACTGCACCGATTTGACTTTCTAATTTAAATTCAGTCCATTATAAAGCCCAGATTTCTGACGCGTGGCTTTATATATGTGGCCAAAGGGCCAAATCATCCTTGGAGGCTTCACAAAAGCTACTGGGTCTTAGCACAAAAATTTCGGTCTTCTTTTCATTAAAATTTAAGAAATTTAAGGACATCCAATCTTTAACGTCTTCAAGACATGTAAGAATAGGTGTCAGTGAACATCCACCATTGCGCTTTAGTGGCGTATAAATCTGGGTGTCATCAGCATAGCAGTGGAAGGAAATTCCATGCTTTCATTCCACACACACATACAGACCTGCAGGGGAACTAACAGGTATTTGCTCAAGATAACCTCCTCTTACTTAAAAGCACTTTACACACTTGTTCTTCATGTAGGTGGCATGTTCATTACTAAATCTGTAAAATGCCCTTGAGGGCTTGAATCCATACCACCTCTGCCCAAGCACGGTCACCATAATTTCCTTCAGGATGAATAAAGTATCTATTCTATTCTATTTTATTCTATTCTACTCTACTCTATTCAACTCTATTCAGATGTCTTACTATTATCTGTTCAGAATATAAAACTGTGAACTGACTGACAAAATTAACTCTATTCCTCAGGAAATGTACAAACACTTCACATACAACAGTGTAGCAGTTCACAGATGCATTTTATTATATTTGGCATCAAAAGATTCAGTTAGAAATCTGTAGTTACATATAAGAAGGAGAATGTTGAAGTAACTGGTGGTGCCAGTGTACTGCACCAAGGTAATTATCAGAAACAGAAGGACAGTAGAGCTCAGAAACGTAGCCACACCAGTGGTCTGGTGGTCAAAGACATCATTATACATGACAACACTGCTTGTAAAGTACACACTAAAAGTGTCTGTGTGTGTGTCTCAGAAGCAGATGATGGGGTCGTTTGAGGTCTTTTTGATCTGTATTCCACTCAGCTGTATTTGATGTGCATTACATGGCAGACCCTTAAACACTTTCAGGTGAACGAAAGCATGATCCCCAACATCCACCTGAGTGAGGAAACAAAGAGTTAAACTTAAACACAAACACACACACACACACACACACACACACACACACACACACACACACACACACACACACACACACACACACACACACACACATCTGTATCAGATGTAAAGCCCCACCTTGATGAAGTAGTTGGTTCCTGCTACAGTTTGTGTGGCGAATGACTTGGCAACAAACACGCGAAATTTGTGCCCAGCCTTCTTCTCAGCCTCATGCTTCACCTGTTACAGGGAGCAAGTAAAACCAACCAACACTTATGGTGAGTGCACAATACCACCATCAGCACACAATACTGCATAACGCTGTGTGTCAGTAATAAGGATTTATATTAGTCTCTTACAGTCACATCAGTTAGTCACAGTAGAAATGCATCACACACACACACACACACACACACACACACACACACACACACACACACACACACACACACACAGGAATGCACACACATGCCTGCAACACACCTACAGACACACCCACCCAGAGGTGCCACACCCACACAATAGTCCGACTAAGATTTTGTCTGCAAGTTCCAAGTTTTTATGTGGGGAAAATATGTGTCACAGAAATGTTTTACAACAGTACAATCTGATTTAAAAAACCCGATGTTAAAACCTAACACAGGAGACAGTTTGGTCAGTGTGAGCACAGTTCATTTCTGAATCCCAGTTATTTGTGCTCAAAAACTTGCCATTTAACCCAAATAATAATGTACAAACATGTTACTCTATATTAAAAATATATACAAATTTCAGTATTAAAAAGGGAGTTAAATGAAATGGTCATGAAACACATGCCACCTTCACATACAGACAATAACATTGAATTAAATATGCAGCAATATAACAATGAATATATTATAGCAGGGAGGACATCTTAATCTTCACCTCATCACAGAGTTTCTGGATCTCTGTTGTGGCGTCTTGCACGTTGCCTAGTCCTCCGCACAGTGGTTCCATGATTGAGCTCCGACCCCAAAGTACAAACCTGAGCACGACAACTGAACTAAGGCCACTTAAATACCCTGACAGGGCGTTACTATTCATGATCATATGATCTGTGTCATCATTCAGTAAGTACCATTTATTTCCATGGGAATTTTATTGTTTTTAGTTACAAAACACAGAGAACATAAATTTAAGAAAACAGTGACAACAGAAAAACTGAAAAACCTTTTACATTACCGTTTTGTAAATGTAAATGTTTTTTTCTGCATTCTGGTCCACTTTAGTCAGTGGTGCATACTGAGGTTTGTCTGCCTACATAAATTAATTACCGGTAATTAAACTGCATAATACAGTATTGCTCAACTCTGATGAACCTGTTCTTTTACTTCTAGTAACTTGTAACCTTTCTTCTTCCAATGTGTCAGCGACTTTTTTGGTCCCTCGTTAAAGAATAAACAACACCATCTCAACTAAGCTCTAATTATTATGTACTTTTACATAATAATTGGGTCATTACATTTTGCACACTGAATCCAAAGATTTCTTCAGAATGTCTTAATCACCCATAGCATTTTTGATCCAGTGCACTCAGTTGTCTTTATGTGTTGTATGGCACAGGGGAAAGTGGATCCCCTCTGTGTTATCAGACTACTGCTGCGTTATCAGACTACTGCTGGCAGTGAAGAGGTATGTTCCCGAGGTCAAAAATAGACAAATCTCCTACATTGTACATTTCAGAGGTTCATTCATACATATTTAAATGTTTAACAGATGTATTGTATTGTGAATAAGTAATATAGTGTAAAATAGGGGTGACCTGCAATAGTCGCTGATTCGACTATAGTCGACTATACCCCCTAGTCGACTATGAACGTCATAGTCGAATGTACCATTCTAACTGCATGGGGGTGCCCAAGGAGGCAGCTAAGCATTAGTTGTTACATGAAATGTCTTTTTTTTTCGTTATATATAGCCTTTTGTCAAATAAAATCGTCCAAATTTCTGTTAATAAATATTTTTAAATGATGTTTGCGCATTAACAATAGGCATCTTCCTTACTACACATTAATAAATCACACCCTGCAGTTGCACAATCCAAACGAGCGGAGCTGAACACGCTACAGAATACGCGCAGCATCTGCTGAGATTATAAAGGCTACTAAAAAACTTCAAAAGTATTTTGAAAAACATAAAGGTGAATCAAACAAAGTAAAGTGCAAGTTATGATACAGGCCTGATAGTTTTCAGGCGCCACGCCGGAATTCCGGCGTACCGACGTGTCCGCGAGAAAAAAAAATTGAGGGGGGGAAAAATCCGTCAAATCATAATGATAAACCACACGCGCGCGCATGCTATCTGTTTTGAGGCCGAAATATAATCCTTATGATCCTTACGAGGTTCCCAAGTTACGATTTTTCGTGGTTACTACACATCTCCCATTTACTGTATAAAGCCTTGTTTAGACCTAAATGGTTCTGCGTCGTAAACGGAACTTGGTGTTTGATGTGCGTGGCGTCAGGATTAGTTAAACGCAGCTATGGATAAAGGTATTTGCCAAAAGGCTAGCTTTAGGATAGGATAACTGCATATAGTACGTTATTTACGTACATACATGTACGTATGTTCCGATTTACAATGAAAATCGATTTACGACGGATCAACGTCGTAACCCGGGGACCGTCTGTATTTCAGACATCGGCAGAGCTTCAGAGGTAGATGCAAGATAACTTCAGTATTTTATCTTTATTTTGATTAAGTTAAATTTTTATCAGAAATATAAGTTTTTTTTGAGCCGGTACAAGTGGTCAGACGATCTAGTTCATCCTGGCCGCCGTACGGCGTAAGGTGTAATACATGAACAAAAGCACAAAATGTATGTCCTAATAAACCAACACAAAATATTTATTAAATTTATTAAATTTTATATATAAAAACTAACTATAATCATAATACTTGTAATTCTTTTAAACTTAATTTGCATAATTTCTTTGAGTTGTCTGGTATCCTATAATTTACTAACAGTAATGAATAAATAATTAATTATGCCTGTTTTTAACATATTGTGTCTAATCTAAATCTTTAGATTACAGCATTTTCTCAGAATATTATTTACTATCTTATTTATTATTAATTAATTTAAAGATTAATTATAAAATATTCCAAATATGGTACACTAACACAGCACCCCCCCCCCCCCCCCCCCCCCCCCCCCCCCCCCCCCCCCCCGCTCAGAAAAAGTTCAGGCTCAGGAATTTTTCCCACTATCACCCCTGGTTATGTCATCAACGTCTTTCATTTCGCACTACAACAATCAACATGGCATACCATTTTTCGTAAGGCGAAAAAAAACGTTTGTCGTTTCAGTCGTCTCGTCTCGTCGCGTCTCGGCAAAGTAGGTCTATAAACATTTTTTGTTGTTGTTTGCTTTTAAACCCCGTTACTTGAACCTTTCCTTGTATTTTTTTTTTGCTGTTGTGTGGCAATTTTTTTAAATTTTCAAGCAGGCATGTTTTATTTAAAATATTTTTGACATTTTGCACAGTGCCGGTCTGACAGTTCGATATGCGCAATGCGCACTGACGGTTAACGTTCTCTAACGTTTAAACAAAAACAAATAAGTAAATAAATAAAAGCTGAATAAAGCCAACCTAACATGTTTATTCATTTATCTGAGTGTTTTAGGTATTTACTTTGAAGAGAAAAAAAGTCCTTAATGAGAACGGTATCCCGTTTAAGGTGCTCTAAAAAAAAAAAAAAAAAAAAAAAACCCGATTCGACTATTAAGCCTGGTTTAAGCCTGGTTTACACTTGACGCGGCGCGAGGGTCCGCGCGGCGAAAATGACGTAATCGCTGTGGCGCCGCCCGTGCTCAATTTTGTAACTTCGCGCGCGCGCCGCGCTTCAGCGCGATGAACAAAGTCATGTTTGCAGGGTTCATACACCTTTACAAGGTGGAATTAAAGCACTTGTACGTCACTTTAAAGGTCCATTTCAATATTTCTTAGCACGTTAAACTTAATTAAGTTAAATATTTATACATATAAACTTATACATAGCACTTTGAGGTTTCCTTGAAATGTAAAGTGCACTATAAATAAAATTGATTATTATTATTATTATATACTTGAAATGAATCGAAATAATTCGCTCTTTTATCACATTATTTAATGGTTGTTTATTTTCAAAACGCCCAATCTTAACGTCTTCACGTTCTCTCATGTTTCGTCCTGGAATTACAAGAGGCTCGTATTTGTTAACGTATCGTTTCGGACAACACTGCAAAGCCATATTTACGTTTGATGCCTAATGTATATATACGGTCTCTGGTCAGGTAAAAATGTTCTTTCATCGGTTTTGCAGGGGTTTTTTATTCTCCACTGCCACCTATCACCACCTATCGTTTCGGAGAACACTGCAGCGACGCTCGCGACGTTCGCGAAAGTATAAACTCTACCACTGCATCCATAAACCTCCTCTTACATCTACCTCTCCTCCTCTTGCCTGGAAGTTCCATCCTCAAGACCCTCCTACCAATATACCTCTCCTCCCTCCTCTGTACATGTCCAAACCATCTCAATCTCGCTTCTCTAACTTTATCTCCAAAACATGCTACATGTGCTGATCCTCTAATAAACTAATTTCTGATCCTATCCTTCCTCGTCACTCCAAATGAGAATAGAAGCTGCACATATATATCAGTATGTATTTCTTTTTTTTTTGAAGTGTATACATTTTTAGAATGTAAAATTTATACACTTCAGAAAAAAAACTGAAATATATACTGATATACATGTGCAGCTTCTTGTGATGTACCAAACTTAGACAGATGCAAACAGGTACTGACACATCTTACACACACACACATACACAAACACCCACCCACCCACAGGGAGTGTAACAGGTATTTGCTCAAGGTTACCTCCACTTCCTGAAAAAATAAAAACTTTTGAAAAATAATTAATTTATAAAGTTACATTTCCTTGAGGTTGGTTGGTATGCTCATAAGAGTTAAACATCAGTAAATTAAGAGTTGTATGCTTCTCTCCCCAAAGGACTGGAGAGGCATCTGGAACTATCAATTTTAGTTTTTACACTTCATTTTACATGAAGTTTGGCTGGCAAACTTCATTTAGTGGTGACAGCAGAAACACTTACATTAACAATTAAAAATGGTGACCTGCTTCATCCTCTTATTCTTGTTATAAATGAAATGCAGCTAAATGAGCAGGTGAGCTTCCTTGGTCTGGTGCTGTTAGAGGCTTCATGAGACAGGACAGCAGTGCTTCTAAAGTGCACACTAAGAGAGAGAGAGAGAGAGAGAGAGAGTGTGTGTGTGTGTATCTCAGAAGAAGGTGGTGGGGTCATCTAGGTTATTATTGGTCTGTGTTCTCTTTTATCTTCATAACAAATCATAGACTGAAACACACTCAGGTGAACATACTCGTTATCCCCAACCTGCACCTGATTGAGTGAGAAAACAACACACACACACACACACACACACATATACACACATACACACACAAAAATACCTCTGACACTCTCTGTATCAGATGTAAAGTTCTCACCAGCCTGGGTCTCAGCCTCAGGCGTCATCTGTTACAGGAGCAGTAAAAGCCAACCGACACTTAGGTTCATTGCACAATATCACCATCAGCACACAATTTGGCATGATGGTGTTTATTAAATTTACAGTAGTCTCTTGACTACAGTCAAAGGTAATAAAGGAATGCACCATACACACGGACACAAACAGGAATGCACACACACCTGCACCAACAAATCAAGATTCGGTTATATTAGGGTGTAGCAGAAATTCTCCCAAATGCTCATGATACAATCAAAAAGACAGCACGCCTGCACAAGTACATGAAGGAACACACACTCAGCAGCAAGGCACCGGTCATGTGGGACAGATGCAAAAAGGGGTTTCTCCAGCAGGCGGCGCTCTTCTGCCATCGTACCACCTGAAGAAGCACGTGAAGGTGGATCTGAAGCTGAAGCTGCCATTCACCTGCGAGCACCGTGGCCAGACCTTCAAGAGGAGCCCTCTTCCTGGCCATCATGCCTCCGTGTGCTACAGTCGCTTCCATGACAACACTAAATGGCCAATGGCTCACTAGTGACAGCACTCCCATGGCAAACTCTGCACAGGGCTTCTGATTTGATGGTCTGTTGTATTAAATTCGGGGTCTGTGGGTGTGTGTGTGTGTGTGTGTGTGCAGAGCCGGAGTGGCTAATCGGGAGATTCGGGAGGATTCCCGATGGGCCGGCTCATGTCAATCTCTAGTTTGGGCCGAATGGGAGGGGAAAATAATTTTGGGCCGGATTTGGGCATGAAACTCCCGGGCTGAAAAAGTGTCCCACTCCGGCCCTGTGTGTGTGTGTGAGGGAGAGAGACAGTTTCATTCATTCAAGCTGTGCTTAGCATGGTTTTTATACCAAAGTATACACTAGACCAGGGGTTCTCAACTGGTCTCAGCCCGGGACCCACTTTTTCTCATTGTCATTAAGTCGCGACCCAGTTTTATACAGTACAAATGCTATAACAAATTAAAAGGGTAAACAATTGGTGGTTACCATGGCAACAAGATGGTTCTCATGCTGGGCTACATACTAAAAATTACTCAAGGAGCCAGTAGGTCCTAAAAGGAAAAAATCAGGCGCCAATAACTTTTTCTAGGTGCCATAATATAAACTAATAAGCACTCACATCAGGTCAGCTGTTATTTAGGATCTCTGTCGTCCTACATGACTGATGTTTTCTCTTCCTTGTAACTGTGGTTAAGTTGGTTTCATGTTCGCGTATTCGGAATTAGACATGTTTTAAATGTACTACTATTACCATCTACAAATGACCTTAACATGGACAAAAGTGGTGGTCGTAAAGGCCCCGGAGCACTGCGCACTCTTTTTTTCTGCAAAGATTTAAATAATTTTTAAATGATTCTTCATAAGATAAAAACAAGTTGTATAAATATTAAGTGCACATTTTGTCAAATGTTTAAATAGCTTTTAAAATGTCCATCATAAGAGCATAAAACAAGTTATAGTTAAGTGCATCCTAATCAACAACCTTGTTTTGTGGAATTATGACGGCCCATTTAAAAGCTATTGAAATATTTGACAAAAACTGACCACCACACATTGGTGCAAGGTATAAATACCCATCTTTTAGTTGTAGGTTGTTATTAAAGATTAACTTTATGTAATCCAACTTCTTTGGTGGTCTTAGATGGATCATTTAAAAGCTATTGAAATTATTGCAAAAAACAGTGCGCAGTGCTCTGGGGCCTTTACGACCTCCACTTGCTTCCGTGTTAAGGTCATTTGTAGACGGTGCCTTAGACGTTGCAGCGGTGACAGGAGTATATTTAAAATAACATGTTTTAAAATATATATATTCCTGATGTAAACAAAGTTGTAGATGTTTGTCTTGGGTGCCAGAAATAAGAATTTGCATATTTTGGTACTTTTAATTTAAAGGTATTGAAGAAAGAATTCCGAATATGCGAACGTGAAACGAACTTTACCAAGTTTCATAGTATGTATATGAGTGACTTTTGATCCCATTAAAATGAACTTAAAACTATGTACAGTTATAAAGGAGTGTGTCCTCTTATGGTCCGACACAGATGTAGACTGTGTGAATTTTCAACAAGCTAACGCTTAGTGCTAAAGTTTCAGCTCGGCTCCGCTGCTTTGCGAGTCATGCTGGTGATTCCCGCTTTTGTTAATGGGCAGAGCGAACATGAGAGTGAGAACTACAGCATATCGGTTAACTTTTAAAATACAACCTCAAAAGAAAATTGTGGATATTTTTCCAATGACAAAAAATCTTCACCCATAAAATATAATGCTCTTGTATCACCTGTCGCCACTGGCGAGTAAAATAATTTTATTACTCATTTATGGTCGCGATTGCGACCATTTTAGTCGCAGTCTGGAGCTGTGGCATGTGCCTCTGACTTTTGAGTAGAGAGAAGTCTAAATCTGAAGAGTAGACTTTTTTTTTTTTTTTTTTTTTACAAGCTGTCCGCGACCCACCAAGAACGTGTCCGCGACCCACTTTTGGGTCGCGACCCACCAGTTGAGAATCACTGCACTAGACTACAGAGAAAGAAAGTGTGTGTGTGTGTGTGTGTGTGTGCTTGCTTGGGGGTGGGGGAGGGGGGTTGGTGTGTATAAATAAAAGTAATTATAAAAAAAGAAATAATAGTTAATATTTTTATGTACTATAAATACAGGAACCTCCAGGGCTCTTTTGAAAACTTTAATTTGATTAGTAAATTATGTCAGATTACGCCAGAGCCTACTCATTTCAGCATTATACTTAGGAGTTATTGAGTAATATTAAGTATATGTGACGATGGGGTCGTGGCGAAGGATGAGACACGGACTCCTCCGTATGACTGACGTCACTTTTATTTTCACACAGAGATTGCGCAATAGGCTGATTTGACACACATGTTCTGGGCATGTCCCAGACTGTCAGAGTTCTGGACAGCCATTTTTTATTTCTTATCAGAAGCACTGGACACTGATGTGCAACCCAATGTGGTAACAACTATCTTTGGCATCCTGCAAGATGTTGCCCCAGTTAGTAACAAAGAAAGAGATGTCTTTGCCTTTGCTACTCTTCTAGCACGGAGAAGAATTTTGCTAGATTGGAAATCGGCTTATCCACCTAAATTCACACACTGGCTTAGAGACCTTTTACTATTTCTTAAATTAGAAAAGATTAAGTATTCTCTTAGAGGATCAACTAAAAATTTTTACAAAATTTGGAGCCCAGTACTATCTCATTTTGAAAATATGCAAACAATCAACCAGGATTAAGTAAAATTACAATACTTTAATTGAACTGATAACAGAATCGGTACATGATCTCCCCTGCTGCGTTGTTTCTGTTTTTTTTTTTTTTTTTTTTTTTTTGGGGGGGGGGGGGGTTGTTGGTTTTTTGTGTTATTGATTGTTTTTGTTTTGAAAAATTGTAATGCAAAAATGCTGTCTGATACTTGTCTTTCAAGTATCTGCTCAGTTCAATAAAAATATACGTAAAAAAAAAAAGATTGCGCAATAGCACACGAGGAACACTTAACATTCACACTGAAACGTGTAGACTCTAGACAACGACGAGCACAGGACACTGCGCGAACGCACATTAAATAGACAAACCACATTAGCCCCACGTGATTACGAGACGAGTCACAGGTGAGACAGATTATCACATGACATAGCCATCACCACGGATATCCACAGACGCAGACGATGCACGTGGACAACGTAAACACACGCCCAAAAGGGAGGGGCTGTTTTTATTAAGTGTCTCGCCATGTGTATGCTGGAGTGTACACCTTAAATTTAATAACTAAAAAAACCTAAATGTAAAATTCTTAAAAAGAAAAGAAAAGAAACAATAACAAATCTGAAATATAGCCGCAAGCGGCGATTGGCGGGTTCACACACCAATAGGCATTTTGGCCTCAATAGGCAAAAGGAAGCCCAAAAGGTCCTTTAGACCTAAAAGTGAAAAAAAGCTGTTTGGGTTTGGCCAGTGTGTGCTCTACAGATGTAGAGTGTGATGACATCTGTGTGTGTCAGAAAGGGAGACACAAAAATAGCACATCTGGCTATGGCTGCATCTATGTGAACAGTATAGGAAGGCCTGCACTTGTCTATACATGATTGGGCCTGTATATTACTGACAGAGAGAGATTGAGGGAGCCAGAGACTATGCTTTGTTATTTCACTCCTTGTACACGTAGCACACCTAACATGACTGCCTGTGTATTCAAAGTATGAATGTAGTCTGCAAAGCCTGGCATGACTGACATGACTGGCATTACTGACATAACTGATATGACTGGCATGACTGGAATGACATCACTGGCATGACGAACAAAATTAACATGACTGATATGACTGACATAACTGGCATGACTGTAATGATTTGAAGATTTGACTGACATGACTGGACTGACATGACTGATAGGACTGACATGACTTACATGACTGGCAGAACATGACTGGCATCACTGACATGACTGATATAACTGACATGACTGGACTGGCATGTCTGATATGACTGACATCACTGGTATGACTGACATATACTATACATATACTATAGATATGCATACAAACTATACATACATTTAGGTAGAAGTGTGTGTGTGTGTGTGTGTGTGTGTGTGTGTGTGTGTGTGGTAGTATATGTATTCAAACTATGACAACATATACTAATACATACATACATAAGTATACATAGAAACTATACATACATATAGGTATAAAGGTGTGTGTGTCTGTGTGTTTGTGTGAGAGAGAGAGACAAAAAAGAAGCCAAATATCAGTTTGTATGAGCATGTGTTAGTCACTGAGATATGGGTGGGTATGGCTAGGGAAGTGTCATTGTGAATGCTATAGGAAGGCCTGCTTGCGCCTGTATGTGTGTGTGCCTGGTTAATAGACACAGAGAGATCTAGGTAGCCAGAGCAATGTTTACTTAGGGCACAGAGATGGGAGGGGGAATGTGGGTGAGAGTGTGAGAGAGCCTGAGAGTGTGAGTTTCAGCCTGCGTGCGTGTGAGAAGGAGAAGGTGACAGAGGGACTTTACATGCATTTTTATCCACTGTATATAATACTGCACTGTAGAGCCATACGATAACCGATTTAGATGAAACTTGACAAATTTGTTCAGGATGGGATTCTGAATGGGCTTGTGCATTTTGGTCAGAATTGGATAAAATATGAAAGAGCTTCAAGAATATGAATATTATATGTATCGATGCTGTCCGTTAAAAAAATATTTAGCAGGTATACGTGTCCTCAAATTCAAAATCTTTGGATTGTTTTTTGATTTCACACTCTGTAGAGTATTATAAGACTTTGCTTGACATGATAGTATGAAAATCCTAGGAGGAGTATGAAAAGTGATGATTTCAAACTATTAATAACTGTAAATAAACTGCATTTTTTAATAGGACATGTAATGGGAAAGTTGTTCGCACTACTGCAAGGAATCAAAATAGTCTAATTGCATGTTCCCAAGTGGAATTATGTAGGGGATATACTTGCTTTATTTGCAATAGCGCCCCCCAGTGGCCAATCGACACCCGGCTGGATTATGTCATAGGGGGTGTGCACTTGTCCACACCCAAGAGGTTTCGTGCATATCGACCAATGGTAAGCCTGTCAAACGCGTGCCGATCACTGATTGGCCGATTACGTCAGCCATTTTGGAAGTATGGCATATCTGCTTTAGGACCTGGTTCCCAGAGGCCCATAGATGATGTCTGCCAAGTTTCATGTGAATCGGCCAATCTGAGTGCATGGGGCAAATTTTTGCATGTTATAGCGCCCCCTAGCAGGTGAGGTATGGCAACCTCTGCGAGCTGCCCCAGACCCTCAGAGGGAAGCTGTCTGTGAAGTGTCATCTCATTGCATGCAAGTTTTCTGCAGTTAGAGCTTCATATGCGCAAAATTTACTATTGAGTTTACACCCTCTCATTTGATTGGCTTATACTGACTAGGGAGTGATGAAATTAGCATTTTTGCTGGATAGATTTTAAAGTTCAGACTCTTCTGAACGTTTTGATACCACATATGTGCATGTATGTGAAAAATCCAGGGACAAGTTTGGGCTCAAAGATGTGTGCGATTTTGCACATTATGCAAATTAACTCGAAATCTAAGTGGGCGGAGCTAAAGGGTCCTTGAGGCTTTTTTGTTTGGTTTGAGCCAAGGAATCCATCAGAAGTGGAATTTCGTTTCTATGACCTACGGTGTAGGAGATATGGACCAAAACACAAAATGCTGCGCTATAGCGCCACCATCAGGCCAATGTGGGTCATTGTCTGGGTTTCCCTCATTGCACCTCTGGTGCACCTGTCTGCCAAGTTTGGTGTTTCTGGGCCTTACGGTCTAGGCTGCAGTATGCGTTTTACAGCCTGAAAAATAATAATAATAAGAAAAACTCGAGCAATTACAATAGGGTTCCCACACTGTGTGTGTGAACCCTAAATATGTGCGGTTTCTTGTGACGAGCCAAACACAGACAGGTTTAGACAGGTTCTGACACATCCTACACACACACACACAAACACACACCCACACACCATACTATACCAACTTTATTTATAAAGCACTTTACAAGAACTGCAACAGATACAAAGTGCTGTACACTAGATAGGTAAAATATGCAAAGACATAATAAAAAGACTGAAGACAATTAAAATAATTAAGATCCTGGGTACAAACCAGGGCCGGCCTTTCCATTAGGCGACATAGGCAAATGCTAGGGGCGCCGTCTGTCCAGGGGAGCGCTCGCGTGCATGCATTTTTTTTTGTTTGTTTTTTTTAACAAATGAACAATTAATCAAATATCAAATAATTAAATAACAATTAATTAATTATAAATTAATAAATGTGAAAACAAGCAAAGTCCACATAATCATAATTTAATTGTTTAATAGTATTAGTCAAATTAATAATTCTTATAATAACAACACACGACACCTATCACCCGCGCGCCAACCCGCCCGCCCCCACGCGCTCTGCGCACCTCGTTACTGTTTCTCTGTACGTCACAGAGTGAGTGACATCTCCTCGTAAAGACGTCAAAAAGGCAGAGGTCCTCTGGTGCCCAGGGTAGAAAAAGGAGAAAAGTGGAGGAAGAAAGGCGGCAAAAAACAGGTAATATAATGGTAATATGTGGTGAATTAACACTATACCATTGGCGAAACGTCAGGGACTTCAACGCTTTCTCTGAAGGTTAATTGATCTTAAAAAGGATGCTTTATCTATTATATGTAATATATGTTAATAATGCTTTACCAATAATTTGTATTTTTCCTATAAATCGGCTTTCAAATCCACTTTTCGTGCTTGTGCTGGAAAAAAAAACTTAGTGCTGAAATAAGTGCTGAAATAAAAAAATCAACCAATCAGAATATTTCACACTGTTGTTTCTAGGTCAAAGAGAGAAAGGCCCTCCCCCAGGAACGAGAGCGACACAGCGACCGGAAGTCATTCATTTTCAATGAGCGACACCCAGCGACGCGACGCGACCGTGAGCGAATCGAGCGACGCGAACAAGTTGAGCTCGGCTCAACTTTATGCAAATGAGCAGTGACGCGCGGCGGCGACTACCAATCAGAAAGTGTATTTGCACCCCCCTCCGAAACCGCACCTCTGACTTTGGTTCTTACTGATTATTTGTTCCGATTGCAAAATGGAGGAGAGATTGATAGTGGCTGTCTCTGGATGTCCCGCACTTTACGATGTGTCCCTGTTTATTTACAGTACAAAATGTTTATTTTTGGAGGGAATACTGTTCATTTGTTAAAAAACATCTGCAATAAATTAGCATATACCCTATTATTGATTATGATTTTTTTTATTCCTGTTTGATCTTCGGGTCTGGGGTAAAAAGTAAAAAAATTACATAAACATTTTAGGTTTATATACTATATGTGTTTTATACACACACTATGTTTTATACACGCACTCCTTTATAATCGGGTGTCCTGTCATCAATATAAATTTAATAAATTAAATAAATACTGCGTCCTGCTTTAAAAACGTGATTTGCATATCTGTCACGTGCTGCATGCCGGCGATGTTGGACACGCGACGCGATGCTGGCGACTCGGCGACGGAGAGCGATTTTATCGCTTTCGGTGTGAACGCACAGTTACATTGAGAGCTTTTATTATAGATTGGCAGTTCTATCAACCAATCATATTATCGAATTAGAATCGTGGGGGCATGCTCCAATGGACTCTCATTTTTATTTGAAACAAATCCAAAATGTTTCCTATCTGTAGCTGTTGTGTTTTTCTTTGAAACCAGCTCGCTTGACTCACAACTAACTCTCAATCGTCATTGTGGCTTTATCCCCTCTGTATGATCTTAGTGAAAACCGCCACTGTCATCATACTGCCCAATGCTATGATTAGCTTAGCTCAGCAAGTTTTAAAATAAATATATATTAAAACACACATATGCTTCTCTGTTCATTGCAGATGCACTTTTGAAATAATAATGTTGCAGTAGGCAAATTGCCCTAATTTGCACTGGTGGTAATTTATTATTAATAATTAAAAGTTAAAATAACTATGTAAAATAGTTTTAAAATATTTTTTGTGCAACACCTTTATATTTATTGCTTGTTATATGGTAATATTTAGTATTTTTTTGCTTTTTTGCTTTACCATTTGCTTTTTATTTGTTTCTTTAATAGTGACACAATCAACCCAATGATTGATGATGCAGGGTGCACCGACCAAAATCTCGCCTAGGGCACCACATTGGTCAGGGCCGGCTCTGCTAATACGCAATAACTTCAGAGTAACGCTCTATGCCATCATGTCAGCGGTCCGTTTGACTCTGATTCTGTGTACATGTCCTCGTGTGAATCTAGCACTATCTCTACCCAAACACCGTCACAGATGTCTTACTATTCTGTGTTCCGAACGTGAATATAAAACAGTGAACTGACTGGCAAAATGAACCCTCTTCCTCTGGAAATGAAACAAGCAAAAACCACATGTACAACAGTATAACAGTTCAGTGATATATATTTTTTCTTTGGCATCAAAAGATTCATTTTCTGTAGTTACACATAAGAAGTAGAATGTTGAAGTAACTGGTGTTAGATTGGTGCCAGTGTACTGCACCAAGGTAATTATCAAAAACTGAAGGACAGTAGAGCTCAAACAT
The DNA here is from genome assembly GCF_052324685.1 of Brachyhypopomus gauderio. Classification (NCBI taxonomy): domain Eukaryota; kingdom Metazoa; phylum Chordata; class Actinopteri; order Gymnotiformes; family Hypopomidae; genus Brachyhypopomus; species Brachyhypopomus gauderio. The sequence goes on from NC_135217.1 coordinate 9,882,917, forward strand.
AGTCACACCAGTGGTCCAGTGGTGTCGTAGACATCATTAGACAGGACAGCACTGTCATTATACAGGATAACACTAAGATTGTTTGTCTCTGTGTGTGTTTCAGAAGTAGCTGATGGGGTAATTTATGGTCTTGTTGGTCCACTCAGTTCTAGTTTATGTCCATTATATGGCAGAAGCTGAAACACTCTTGAACAAAAGTGATTCCCTAAGTAAAGGTTAAACTTGATATAGAAGCTGCATTGTCTTGACCAGGGGTAATCAATTATATTTTTCCGCGGTCCAATTTTGGCAGATAGCTCTGACCTGAGGTCCGGGGCGGCGTTGGCGAACGTAAGTTGTTCCAAAAATATTAGTTAAGCCAAAAATATTTTTTAATTTTTACGGGAGAATTAATTTTAAACCGGAGTATTTATTTCAGGGCTATTGAAAAAACACTCCGTCACGAGTGTTACGTTCGCTCACAGCCGAATGTGCAGCACTGATACAATCTATTCTTTGTCTGTGTGAGAGGGTCTGTCTGTCTGTGAGATTTATTGGACCGCCACATCGAATAAGCAAGGCTAGTCAGAAATACCACTGCAGATGCTACTATTGAGGTTCAAAGATAACCTGACTGACCCAATTGTTTCATGGTCAGAGGATCCATTAAAGTTCTGGTCATTACATAAGATTGTTTATCCCCACCTCTGTCAGGAATGTTTATGTACACCAGCCTCCACAGTGCCATGGAGTAACTATGAAGAAGAAAAAAATCAACTAAGCCCCAGCACAGTGGAACAAATGCTCCTTTTAAATAAAAACTGAAAACAAAGTTGCTAATGTCCACATCACTAATATCACTAATAAATTGACATCCATACACATTCACATGATATACGTATAGCCTACATACACGTATGTATATTCATACAGAAAGCCGATTTGTGCCTTGCCAATGAAAAACAGGCAATGGACTACGACTATGAAAAATGTCAAATTCTCATCAAATGCATAATGCATAATTTATAAATAAAAAAAAAATTAATTTTAAAAAGTGTAAAAATAAGAACCTTTATATATCCTTTATTGACTTACTGACAACATTTTTATGAAATGATATGGACAGTAGGGGTGGGCGATACTCGGAATTTTGGTATTGATACGATACCGATACGATACTGGTCAGTATCGCCGATACCGATACCGATACTTCCAAACCGTGGGGGGGGGGGGGGGGTGTGATACTTTTAAATTGAAATTATAATCCATTAATATAATAATTTATATTAAGTTATATATATTTTTGCTGATGCTGGTCCAGCGTGTCGCGTGCCAGTGATTATGCCTCGTGCCAATGGGTGCCATAGGTTGCCGACCCCTGCTGTAGACGGTCAACCAGTTTCAGCTGTGGAAAATTCAATTAAAACAGGCGAATACACCACAATTAAGCCAACTACAGAAAAGTCTGATGTATGGAAGTCATATTCCATTGTAATTAATGGAGAGGGAAATCGGCTTGTTGTGATTGATATCAGAAAGTGTTGGTGTACGTCACCTGACGGCATGTGTTTGGACTGTGGTAAGAAATGGGACAGCGCGATCCATCGCTATATTGCTGTTTTAATAAATACATAAGAAAATTTCAAGTACTAAATCTAATTAATTCAATTCATATTAGGATTGCGGGCGGGGGTGACAGAAATGTGTATGTGGCGGGCGGGTGCGGGATTAAAACAAGCGATTTTTTGGCCGGTGCGGGCGGGAGCGGGACTAAAACAAGCAGGTGCTGGCGGGAGCGGGATTAAAGCAAGCGATTTTTTGGCGGGAGCGGGCGGGAGCGGGATTAAAACAAGCGGGAGCGGGATTAAAAAAGCAGCCCCACGCAGACCTCTAAACTGCAGCAAAAGAATCGATATTTTCGCCGTGGTATCAATCCGATACCGATCCTCACCTTTGTATCGATACTATCGATATAAATATCGATCCGCCCCCCTAATGGACAGTGGCGTGCACACATAGACATCAACTCTGCTCTTTATCAACGAAAGTGCCCTTTTGAAACTTCGTTTTTTTTTTTTATTATCATTTTACTGAGGTCGGTTTGAAATGATCTTTTGAAAACCTGAGCGATTAAAATCAATGCCCTGAAATGCGCCACCACCTCGCACACACCCGACCTCTCTCTTCCTTTGTCACACCAGATGCGCTGCAGCAGCAGTTCAGTTCAGAGTGGAAGGAAGCGTCTTCAGCACAGCACGCACGGTCACAGATAGACTTCTTCTCCCGTGCCCCACCAGCCAGATCACATACACATCAAGTAAAATTGTACCGTTTGCCCTCTAAGCCCAACGTGAAATCATTTTCTTGTGCAGTAAAATGTCTCATACAGCACCAAACTACTAAGCATTTTTAGCCGACTGATCACCTGATAAACTAGTCGCCCAAATCAATGATAGATAACGTGAGGACGACCACATACAAATAATTAAGGTAGAGTTTGCAAATCTATGTATTAAGCTGAAAGTTTTCTGTTGTATAGGTTTTGTTAGGCAACATAAATCAACACATTCGTTTGTGAAAGAAGAAACGGGAAGTTCCCCATTACCTGTGAAAAATGCCCATCTGCATTCATGTAATGACAACACACCTAATTGTAGGCCTATATTGATTTACTAATTGCAAAATATATGCAACAAGGCCTGCAGACAGTGGAGGGTAAACAGAAGTTAACTGAAGGACATGACTGTATATTGGATATGAATTATATTAGTTGGCTGCGTGACTTTTTTCCATTGAAAACTCATGTTTAGAGAATGTGACAAATAAAAGTCAAATTTTATTCAACATGTGCTTGTAATTTTTTTTTATAATGAAGTGTTCCACGTGCGCTAAAAAGTGACCCCCCCCCCCCCCCCCCCCCCCCCGAGCACTTGCCCCCCAAAATGTCTGTGCACGCCACTGGATATGGAGTTAAACGCTACAATTGAATAAAGAAAAGACGCTGCTTTCTCTGTCCACCAGATGGCGATAAAGTGCTTGCATGTGTGCATTGTTATTTTTTCATTTTGGATTATTGTGACATGTAGAAGTTGAAGGCATCATAGACACGGGTTAGCACAGAAAATAAGATTAAGATTAAAGCATGACAAATAATAGAAAACCTTGTCATTAGTTTGAATTAGTCTGAGTCTCTCCATGAGGAGAGGACATATTGTAAGATGAACAAGGAATGTAGACACAGTAAAAGGATAATGGGTCCACTCCTGACCAGTTTAATGCTCTCTTAATGCTGCAATGGCAGCTTCAGGAGCAGATAGAGCTTAGAGATTCTCACAACAAGCGATTACCACTGTTGCAAAGATTGAATGCACCTGAGAGCAAGGTATGATTTTACATCACATTACTGACAGACAATATTTTGTAATTTTTAGTGCTTAAATTATGATTTACTGTAAAGGACCTTTTATATTGTGGCATGGTGTAGGAAGGAGAGGCAGTAAACTGATCCTTTTCGACAGAAAAGGCTCTTTTAATTAGGTACCTCAGCAACGTAATCACATAAATTGAGGAATGATCACATAAAACAAACTCAGAAAACACACAGCACATGAGGGAACGGCATTAACGCTACAATATCATTGCCATCGGGTCTCCATCGGGTCTCCATCGTCCCAAATGCTCTCTCCACCACAGACCTGGCCGTGGACAGGTGTCTGTTTTACCTGGCCTGCACTGCATTCAGTACTGGCTCTCTAAATGGAGTCATGATGCAGATGGGTGAAGCCAGACAGGGATAACCTCCATCTCCAGTGATGCTCCAGCCTTGTGGTGGGTAGAGCTGCTACACATAGACTGACCTGGGCATCGTGCACTGAGCCAGGTAGGCCCATGAAAATATTCAGGAAAAGGCCTCTGTGGTCACAGATGGCCTGCAGCTAAATAGAATGCTAGAGTATCGATTTTTTACACGAGTATTGTTCAATATCAATACCAGCGTTGGTATTAATATTATCAATAATTGGATCGATCTGTCCACAACTATCGCTAATGTAATCACCTTCTATCATCTCTTTTGTATTTTTTGTATTTGGCAAAAGCTCCAATTACAGTGGTAACTAAGTCGGGACTTCTATAGCACCTGATGAATTGTAATTGAAGGGTGCTTAGTTTCAATATAAGAATGCATGTTTGATGTGTTTCCATCTTTGCAGGAGAATTTTTGTAAGCAGATCTTACACACTGACTCATACAGGTTTGCTGGCTCTCCCTTTTATTTTAAACAATTCCAAAATGCTGCCAATCTGTAGCAGTGTTGTTTTTCTTTGAAACCAGCTCGCTTGACTCACAACTAACACTCGTCATGGCTTTTTCCGCTCTGTATGATCTTAGTGAAAACCACCACTCCATAACCAATCAGTGAGCTCCACCTGCTGACCCCGCCCACAGATCTTTTTAATGGATGCGCCAAATGTCTTAAATGCTCCACTTTTCAAAGTACATATTTGGCACGTTGCATCAAGTCACGTGTTTAATATACTGCCACAATATTTGCATATCAGTTTTAATCAATTCCTCTGTTGATTTCACATGCACTTTTGAAATAATAACAATGTTGCATTAGGCATATTGCATTCATTTGGGGGAGAGGAAAGAGTTACTACTGTATGTTACAGTCTGTGCAGACTCACTTCAGTGACAGTCTTGATAAAGTTTTTTGTTACATGTCACTGACATTTCTTTTAAGCTTGTCACTTTCATTTTGAATTTCCGTGCTCCACTCTAAGGTTGTGTCTGTGCACACACTGTGTTTCCATAAGCAATATCTTGTTTTCTTTACTTAAAAAATATTATTATGATTATTATTAATTTGGTATTAACTGTATGATTAACAGCAGTTAAATGTGAGAGAAGTTGTACCTGGACTGAGAGAAAGCAGATATCATTCCGTTAACAATAAGTAATTTATTTTGTCTCCCCTTTAACCATTGCCTGGTTGAGCTGTGTACCTACTTAGGTGTAGGGGTGTCTCTTCTGTCTTGCTAGATCTGAGAAGGACGGGACAAATACCATAACTGAATAGGTGTTCAGCTGGCATTTCCCACTTCAGGCTCCACCGTAATCACAATCACAATCACAATACCTGAAACCCCCCTGGCCACATCTCCAGCATTCGCTCTGATAGTTCTTTGCAGCAAGACAGGCACACACACTTACTAAGGTGAGTAATTGAGACTAAAAGCATTGGGAGCGAGGACTCAGATCCGATCTCTGTCTTCCTGGGTGAGGGATTTCCTGTTATCCCCTAGGCGGATGCAAAATACTTCTGCCCACATGTACACTTCAACTTCAGTTCCTTGTGACACGCCAAACCCAGACAGATGCAGACAGGTTCTGTCACATCACACACACACACACACACACACACACACACACACACACACACACACACACACACACACACACACGCACACACACACACACACACACACATAGTAATTTGCTCAGAGATACCTCCTCTTCCTCAAAAAATAAATATAATACATTTTATTAGACAGGTCAGCAGTGCCTCTAAAGTGCACACTACAAGTGTGTGTGTGTTGTGTATCAGAAGAAGGTGATGGGGTCATCTAGGTTATTAGTCTATGTTCTATTTTATCTCCATAAAAATCAGAGAGTGAAACACGTTGAGGTGAACATACTAATTATCCCCAATGCACCTGAGTGAGTGAGAAAACAGGTTAAACACACACGCACCCATGCATGCACCCAAAAATACCTCAAAGCACAAGCTGGGACCTGCATAACGATAATGACATGGTAAAGTTCTCCCCAGCCTGGCTCTCAGCCTCAGGCAGCACCTGTTACAGGCAGCAAGAAAAGCCAACCAACACTTATTGCACATTGCACAATACTACCATCAGCACACAGTATTGCATGATGCTGTGTATCTGTAATAAAGATTTACAGTAGTCTTGACAACAGTCAGCGATTATAAAGGAATGCACCATACAGATGCACATGCACAGGCATGTGCATACACCTGCACCAACAAAACAAGATTCGGTTATATTAGAGTGTATAGTGGAAATTTCCCCAAATTCCTGTTATACCACTAAAAAGACACCCCGCCAAACTTATGAAGGAAGACGCACTCAGCACCAAGACACCTGTGAAGTGGGACACGTGCAGGAAGGGGTTCTACCATGCCTCTGGTGCACTTACAACAGACAAATACCTTATTGTTCTACCTATGATGTTTGCTTATCTCACATTTTGACTCTTTTTTTTTAGATGGATCGTATTTAGACTTGAGGTGAGACAATTATTCTCACCTCAAAATAACTATTCACTCAATCTGTAAAAAAGATTAAAACCCTTTTCCATTGAATGATCTAATACGCAATAACTTCAGAACACCGCTTTATGCCATCATGTCAGCGGTCCATTTGACTCTGAATCCGAGTACATGTCCTTGTGTGAATCTAGAATCTCTACCCAAACACTGTCACAGATGTGTTCAGAATGTGAATTTGAACCTGAACTGACTCGCAAAATTAACCCTATTCCTCTGGAAATGAAACAAGCAAAAACACACGTACAACAGTATAACAATTCAGTGATATGTTTATTTTTTTATTCAGAAAACCATGGTTACATATAGAAGAGAATAATGTTAAGTAATTGGTGTTAGACTGGTGCCAGTGTACTGCACTGTGGTAACTATCAGAAACAGAAGGACAGTAGAACTAGGAAACAGTCACAGAAGTGGTCTAGTGGTGTCATAGACCTCATTATACAGTACAGCACTGCCAGTAAAGTACACACTATGAGTGTTGGTCTGTGTGTGTGTGTGTGTGTGTGTGTGTGTGTGTGTGTGTGTGTGTGTGTGTGTGTGTGTGTGTGTGTGTGTGTGTGTATGTGTGTTTCAGAAGTAGGTGATGGGTCTTTTTGGTCTGTATTGCACTCAGCTCTACTTTACTTCCATTACATGCCAGACCCTGAAACACTCTCAGGTGAACAAACTCATGATCCCCAACGTCCACCTGAGTGAGAAAACAAGTTACACACACACACACACACACACACACACACACACACACACACACACACACACACACACACACACACACACACACACACACACACACACACACACGTAACAGATGTAACGCCCCACCTTGATGAAGTAGTTGGTTCCTGCCACAGTTTGGGTGGCAAATGACTTGGCAACAATTTTTTTTTATTTGTGCCCAGCCTTCTTCTCAGTCTCATGCTTCACCTGTTACAGGGAGCAGTAAAAACCAACCAACACTTATGGTGAGTGTGACAGGCAGGGGTGAGCAACGAAAAGGAAGCGATCACGCCAAGTCTCAGGGAAAAATGATGGTTTAATAGAAAGTGTGCAAGCCTAAAACCCGTGCACTATCTCCAAAAAAAGCATATTTCACTCACACACAGAGACATGCACATATTAAATATAAAAAATCTATATAGGTATCACTTAAAAACAGGGAAACTAAATTAATAGTTATTTTTCTGTGTCATGAAACACCTTCACATACACACAATAACATGAAATTATACATGCAGCAAAATAACAATGAATAGATAATAGCAAGGAGGATATGTTAATTTCACCTCATCACAGAATTTCTGGACCTCTGGTGTGGCATTGTGCACATGGCCTAGTCCTCCTCCCTTTGGATCCATGATTGAACTCTGACACCAAAGTACATTTTACATTTTTACATTTTATGGCATTTGGCAGATGCCCTTATCCCAAGTGACTTACTCATTTTTTTTATACAAGTGAGCAATTGAGGGTTAAGGGCCTTGCTCAGGGGCACCTCAATCATGGCCTCAGGTTTGGGAATCAAACCCACAACCCTCCGGTCACAAGATCAGTTCCCTAACTGCCAGGCCACGACTGCCCCTGTACAAAGTACAAACCCGAGCACGACAACTGAACTAAGGCCACTTAAATACCCTGACAGGCAGAGCCGGAGTGGCTAATCGGGAGATTCGGGAGGATTCCCGATGGGCCGGCTCATGTTTGGGCCGATTGGGAGGGGAAAATAATTTTGGGCCGGATTTGGGCACGAAACTCCCGGGCTGAAAAAATGGCCCACTCCGGCCCTGCTGACAGGGCGTCACTATTCATGATCATATGATCTGTGTCATCATTCAGGAAATACCGTTTATTTTCATGGGAATTTTATCATTTTATATTAGCAAGGAACAGCCCTAGACAACATATAGTTATGAAAACAGTGACAACAGAATGAAAAGAAAAAAAACTCTTCAAATGTTTTGTAAATGTTGTATTCTGGTCCCTTTTAGTCAATGGTGTGTCTTGAGGTGTGTCTACCTACTTTAATTCATTAAGTAAACTGAAATACAGTACAGTATTGCTCAACTCAAGTGAGTCTGTTGTTTAACTACTAGTAGGTTGTAAATTTTACTTTCTATATTTCAGCTTTTTTTTGGTCCCTTATTAAAGCTTAAGCAACACTATCTTAACTAACCTCGAAAAAAATTAAATATGTTAAAGTGAAAATGTTGTTTTATACATTTTTTAAAAGTTTAAAATTATTTTACTGCAATATTGTCACGTTGTGGGGGGGGCCGCTACCGGTCGCCCCCGGTTACAGCGGCAGCGGTCCTGTTTTTGGTCACGTGATGTTCGTCCCTCAGGTGGGCGGGACCCGTGATCCGTCTCACCTGAGGGTCGTTTGTTCGTCTATATATGTCTTGTCTTTGTACCAGTTGACTGCTGGTTATTATTTCCTTCATTTGGAACAATGCACGGGTTTTTGGTTTGCACACTTTCTATTAAACCATCCTCTTTCCCTGAGACTTGGCGTGATCGCTTCCTTTTTGAGTTGCTCACCCTGCCTGTCACAGAATAACCAGCCACCTTCGGAAGCCGCCAGTCTCCTTTGCTTTCTCCTTCGTTCGTGGTCATGTCTCGTGGTAAGTGTTTGTCTATGTGCTGTGTGTTTGTCGTGTATTGTCTGAGAGAGTGTTGAGTCTGTCCCCACTCGTCCCGCCGTGTTTAAATGTTGTTTGTGTTTAAACCCGTAAATCACACGGCGGTGAATAGAGCTGGGGACCGGTAGACTCCGCTCTCGCCCAGCGAAACTACCGGTGCCTCACATTGCGCAAGTCCGTTGTCCGTTATCGTCTGTGTGTGTGTGTGTATGTACGTTGTAGTGTTTTGTTGTAATAACGAGGTGGACGTGTGTGTGTGCCGTGGTGTGTGTTTCGCTGGTGGTGTTCGTGTGTGTATGTAGTCGGGTCCACCGGTGCGTGCCGCACGCTAGACCGCGTTAGACGCGAGGGTCTCTCGGTGCCTTTTGCCTCGCTCACCTGATATCCCGTGGTGACGGGGGTGAGCGACTGCGAGCCCGAGAGACGCGTCGCTGTGAGCGTGACGCGCAAGCCGCTCGCGTATAGCTCTCTCTCTCTAAAGATCTGCGGATCCCGTGGGGAAAACGGTGAGAGAGAGAGAGCTGGAGTAGGCGCGTCACGCTCCGCAGAGCGCGCGCATCGGTGGGTCCTGTCCGTTTGTTTGTGTTCTGTCTTTGCGTGTTCGTTTTGTCCTAAAGTGTAGCGTGCTTTGTTTTATGTAATTCCTCTCTTGCACCCCTCTTCACTGTGTGTGGGGAGGGACCCATTAGAGGTCCCGTGCCAGGGCACCTTGGGTGTGTATATGTTAAATGTTTGTGTCTGTGTTTTTTGTTTTGTTGTTCCCCGGAGGGGCCCCCCCTAAATATGTTTTTGTGGGGGAGCTATGGGGTTCCTGAGCCACGACATGTGGCTCAGAAGGCACTGCTCCATCAGGAGACCTGACCGGTTGGGAGGGACCCCTGAGCAAAGAGGAGCCCCTGTACCCCTTTGTAGGCGGAGGATGCCTGGGGTGTAAGGACAGGGTGTCTCCTCATGCCAAGAAGGGGTCCCTTCCCCCCTGTGTAAAAGGGGGGTCAGTGGTCGGAGCAGTGCGCGTTTTGTGTTATGTGTTGTCTGTGCGCGTGTGTGTGTGATGTGTTGCAGGTCGCTCCTGGTGGTGGACTGCGGTACTCCCGGACCTAGTGGGGTCTCCAGGAGGAGACCCTCTCCTTCGAGCTCGGGGTGACCAGCGTGTCCCTGTTGCGGATTGCCAGGGCCCTGGTCTCTGGCGCTCCTGGGTTGGGTGGAGGAGTCCACCTTGAGATGAGGGGCCCCGAGGAGGGGTTCACGCCCCAGGCGTCTGGGCTGACCCCTAGCGAAAGGTCAGGGGTCAGCTCCGAGCGAGGAGGTAGGTTCGGGAGGTGGTTGGTGGAAGCCGTGGCCGCACCCCAGTGTGGCGGCCTGCACACATCCACACCTGTGACGTGTGTTGGGCCATGTGCTCCCGGTCCGCACACAGCAGTGGGGCTTAAGCGGCCTAAGGCCGGTTGGGCCGCGAGGGCCCTGTGACCGACCAGGGCGTGGTTATCGTCTTGTTGACGGCCCAGTCGGTCCAGGGTCCCGCCCAGGAGGCGAGCTAACCTGTATGTGTTTTATGTTTTCAGCTCCAGGACTGCAGGGAACGGGTCCCTGCCTTGTCTCCGTCCTGTGACGAGGAGCTTATGTGTTTTGTGTTTCAGCTCAGGACGGCAGGGAACGGGTCCCTGTCTTGTCCCCGCCCTCCCGCCCCTTTTGTTGTGTTTTGTGTGCTGCCGCTGTAAGCCGCACATCCGGAGGGGAGTGCGGCTTTGGTGGGGGGGTCTGTCACATTGTGGGGGGGCCCCCTACCGGTCGCCCCCGGTTACAGCGGCAGCGGTCCTGTTTTTGGTCACGTGATGTTCGTCCCTCAGGTCGGCGGGACCCGTGATCCGTCTCACCTGAGGGTCGTTTGTTCGTCTATATGTCTTGTCTTTGTACCAGTTGACTGCTGGTTATTATTTCCTTCATTTGGAACAATGCACGGGTTTTTGGTTTGCACACTTTCTATTAAACCATCCTCTTTCCCTGAGACTTGGCGTGATCGCTTCCTTTTTGAGTTGCTCACCCTGCCCGTCACAAATATAAATCTGTGGCCACTCAATTGTGGTAGTAGAATTGTAATATAGTATAATTATTATGGTTGAAGTAATACAATAAATGGAGTTATATTCATCATGTGATAGGGTGTGGGGCAAATGCATTCTACTTCTGATTTAAATACAGATACACATTTTAGATCAAGAAGAGAGTGTATGGTGAGAAGTGATGTGGACTGATATCTGTGCTGATTGTGATGCGGGAACAGAGGCGGTCGAAGGCGAGGGTTACAGGGTCTTTATTCTCCATCATATAAGTGACAATAGTAAACAGAAAACTGAGTGTTCTGCAAAGCAGCAATATAGCTACGCGTCCTGGACACCACAGTACACGCAGAGAAGGGAAGGTCCAACGCTGAGCATCCAACGGGTAAAAATGGTGCACAACATAATAAGGAACAGGTGCTAGTACTGTGGTGATTGGGACCGAGGGAGTGGTTTGGTGCTAGGGGGTGTGTCACGTAGGGCAACGCCCCCTCTCGTAGCTGTCACTCTGGGTTCCCTCATGTCTGTGTTCCCTGCCTGTTTGTCCCGCCCTGCTCGTTTATTTTGATGATTCCTCGTTTGTTACCACGCCCCTGTGTCATTGTCATCACCTGTCCCTAGTTTAGTTCAGTGTATATATAGTCCTTGTATTGCCCTTGTCTGGATCGGTCTTTTTGTTCCTACCTGTTTGTTTGTATATGCCTGCTCGTATGTTTACGCCTCCGTGTTATTTGTCTTCCGTGTGTTTTGCCTGTTCTCCCGTTCTTAGTCTGCCTTGTTGTTTCCCGTGCCCGTTACCATGTCTGTTCGTGTTTCGTATCCTGATTGCCTGCCCGGTTTGACCCATGCCTGTTACATCGACGCTGCTTTTGGAATTTCCTGTAATAAATCTCGCTCTTCTCAGCGTTTGTGTCCGCCTCCCTGTTCTGCCCCGCGCAGATCATTACATAAAGACCGATCCCACAAGGACACAGTGAGGGAGCGAGACTCTGGTGAGTTTAATCGCTGCGATGAGATGTTGGCTGGTTCGGTCCAGCTCGACTCTCCGATATCGCAGCGTGAACGAACCAGAGACAGAAATTCCCCTGGCGCTGTGGGAACACGGAAGTCTCGACGCGCACCCACGAAAGCCCAGTCACTTTCGGTTTCGTCTGGCTTTCGTGTCGAGACTCCTGTTGAGCGCTACGTGTCTGCCCGGCTTGATCACTATAGGGAGGAGAACCCTGTAATACAAGTCGCGGGCAGACGGATTGAGTGCACAGACTGGCGTTTGCTAAACCCTCGGTTGGCTCTCGATGGCTTCTGCGAGCTCCCGATGCCTCAGAGGAGGCGGAGCCATCGCAGAGAGAGCCACCAAGGGGCTTCTGTGTCTGTGTATTCTTCCAGGCTCACCCAGGACCCTGAGGAGGAGGACCTACCGCCGCTGATCCCGCCAGCTACACATCACGACACCCCCAAGTATTTTTTGGGGGGGAGTACAAGCCACGTCGGCTTGGCGGTCCCGCCCCCCGATGACGTCAGTATGGCAGTCCCGCCCCCCGATGACGTCAGTATGGCGGTCCCGCCCCCCCGATGACGTCGGTATGGCGGCTCCGCCCCCAGAGGACGTCGGCTTGGTGGCTCCGCCCCCCGAGGACGTCGGCTTGGTGGCTCCGCCCCCCGAGGACGTCAGCTTGGCGGTTCCGCCCCCCGAGGACGTCGGCTTGGTGGTTCCGCCCCCTGAGGACGTCAGCCCGGTGGTTCCGCCCCCCGAGGGTGTCTCATCCATGCCGGCACCTGTCCACGCGACCCAGGAGAGGTCGTCCACGCCGGTTCCCGCTGCCCGCCAGCGGACCCTGCCTGTTCCCGCTGCCCGCCAGCGGACCCTGCCTGTTCCCGCTGCCCGCCAGCGGACCCTGCCTGTTCCCGCTGCCCGCCTGCCGGCTCCTGTGCCCGCTGCCCGCCGCCCGGCCGCGCCTGTGCCCGCTGCCCGCCGCCCGGCCGCGCCTGTGTCCCCAGAGACTGTGCTGCCCTCTATTGGGCCTGGACTCTTTGTGCCCCCTGCTCTGCCATGTGCCCCTGTCTCTTTGCCCATGTTCCCCTTGCTCCCATGTTCCGTCCCTGGTTTTGTGTTGGTCCCAGTTCCTGTGTGTGTACCTGTTCGTGTCCTCGTACCCGTCCCTGTGTCTGTGTCTGGTCGTTTCCTCCAGGTCCCTGTCCCCGTGTCTGTTCCCCAAGTCCTGACCCACTTTGTTCCTGTGCCGGTCTCAGTAGTCCACGCCGTGTTTGCCTCTGTCCTTATCTCTGCCCTGTCCCCTGGCCCCACTCCTGTGTCTGTTCCCAGTCCTGTCCCGTCCAGCCCTGCTCCCATGCCTCGCCCGGTCCCTGCCTGTGGTGCCATTCCCCGGCCCAGCTCATGGCCAGCCTCCATGTCCCCTGTCTTTGTCCCTGCCATGCCCCAGGCCCCATGTCCTGTTCTGCCCGGTCCTGTCCCTCTGGTCTGTCCTGTGTCTGCTGTTTCTGTCCCTCGCCGTGTACCGTAGTTCCCTGTCCTGTCCTAGTCTGTGTCCCTGTCCTGTCTGCCCTTGCGTGCCCCGGAGTGGCACGCTTTGATGGGGGGTTCTGTCACGTAGGGCAACGCCCCCTCTCGTAGCTGTCACTCTGGGTTCCCTCATGTCTGTGTTCCCTGCCTGTTTGCCCCGCCCTGCTCGTTTATTTTGATGATTCCTCGTTTGTTACCACGCCCCTGTGTCATTGTCATCACCTGTCCCTAGTTTAGTTCAGTGTATATATAGTCCTTGTATTGCCCTTGTCTGGATCGGTCTTTTTGTTCCTACCTGTTCGTTTGTATATGCCTGCTCGTATGTTTACGCCTCCATGTTATTTGTCTTCCGTGTGTTTTGCCTGTTCTCCCGTTCTTAGTCTGCCTTGTTGTTTCCCGTGCCCGTTACCATGTCTGTTCGTGTTTCGTATCCTGATTGCCTGCCCGGTTTGACCCATGCCTGTTACATCGACGCTGCTTTTGGAATTTCCTGTAATAAATCTCGCTCTTCTCAGCGTTTGTGTCCGCCTCCCTGTTCTGCCCCGCGCAGATCATTACAGGGTGTGAGCTGAGGCACGCGCCCTCGCCTCCCCAATGATTGTAATTAATTCTTAGATATAAAAGTTTATTCCCAATTTTTCTTATTTTATTGAGAATATTTAAATATATTCATAAAATGTGAATACAATAACATCCATTAATGTATTCCTAATCATGTCATATAAAATGTATAAATAGCCAAAAATAATTCAGTGATTCTGATTCGTTTTCAAATAAAAATGTTTATGTACTTTTGCAGGTACTTTTTCGCTCAGGTGTCATTACGTGTATTATGGGACAGTGGGAAGTTGATCCCCTCTGTTATCAGACTACTGCTGTATTATCAGACTACTGCTGGCAGTGAAGAGGCATGTTTCTGACAAAACTCCTACATTGTACATTTTAGATATTTGAAACGTAATAACAGACTTATTTATGAATCAGTAATATAATGTAAACACTTTAATGTTAAAAACAAAAAAAATTAAATCTATATACTAAATGTAAAATCTATATACATATGAAAAACAAAATTACATTTATGCTGGAATATTATATGTGCAGTTCCCTGTGATGTGGCAAACCCAGACATATCCTAGACGCACGCACACACACCCACACACACCCACACATACAGACCCACAGGGAGTGTAACAGGTATTTGCTCAAGGATACCTCCCCTTCCTGACAATAAAGAAAAAAAAAAAAAACATTTATACTACATTTATAATGTTGCATTTCCTGGAGGTTGATTGCTATGCATAAAATTAAACATCAGAAAAGGAAGGGGTGTCTGCTTTTCTCCCCAAGACCCCAAGGGAGGTGTCTGGAACTACCAATGTGTATTTTACACAAAGTTGGGTTGGCGAACTTCATTTAGTGGTGACAGCAGAAACACTGTTACGTTATTTTAAATGGTGATCTGCTTCATCCTCTTATTCTTGTTATAAATGAAATGCAGCTAAATGGGCAGGTGAGCTTCCCTGGTTTGGTGCTGTCAGAGGCTTCATGAGACAGGACAGCAGTGCTTCTAAAGTGCACACTATAAGAGAGAGTGTGTGTGCGTGCGTGTGTGTTCAGAAGAAGGTCATATGGTCATCAAGTTCCTCTTGGTCTCTGTTCTATTTTATCTCAATAACAAGTCAGAGACTGAAACACTGTACATACTCCCCAACCTGCACCTGAGTGACTGAGAAGACATGCTAAACACACACACACACACACACACACACACACACACAAAATACCTCTGACACTATCAGATGTAAAGCCCCACCTTGATGAAGTAGCTGGTTCAAAGCACAAGCTGGGACCTGAATAACATTGTAAAGTTTCAGGCGTCACCTGTTACAGGAGCAGGAAAAGCCAACCAACACTTGGGTTCATTGCACAACATCACCATCAGCACACAATATTGCAAAATGGTGTGTATCGGTAATAAAGCTTTTACAGTAGTCTACTGACTACAGTCACAGCTAAATAAAGAATACACCATACATAATGCACATACAAGATTCGGTTATATTTGAGTGTAGTGAAAATTCCTGCCTACACAAGCACATAAAGGAACACACACTCGGCAGCAAGGAGCTGTTCAAGTGGGACACGTGCAGGAAGGGGTTCCTCTAGTGAAGATGGAGATGAAGCTGAAGCTACCATTCTACGAGGGCCATGGCCAGACCCAGACGAGGGAGAGGAGCCATCTTCCTGACCATCATGTCTCCTCTTCTGAGGCCCTGCTGATACACAAGGGTTCGCAGACCCACACTGAAATCCTTCCTTCCCACAGTTCAAGAAAAGTGACGTATGGCACTTGTGGATTCTTTTCATTTTTTAATCATGTTTCAATTTCCCTCATTGTTGTTTAGCCAGACATCTGCATCCTGAAGGAAGAAACAACCAGGCTTGAGTGGTGGGTAAACACGTTGGTGAAGACAGGATTGTATATGCAGGATTGTACATGACTGTTCCACTTTTCATCCTGCTCTCCTCTGTCCTGGTCCTATGGAGGCCAGTGGGGGGCGTGTCCTGTGTCTTGGAGAAAGGGTTGGGTTCCTGTACACCATCTCTACTACTGCATCTGAGTCTTCTGACTGAACAAAGCTCACCTTGGTTGGCTGTATGGGTTTTTGTTTTGATGCTTAACTCCTCAACCCTGCTTACCTACAACTAAAGATGGAAATAGGTGCAGATGAAGGACTAATGTGCATAATATGTAATAGTTTTGGTTAAGGTTTAAATAAAGTTTAAGGGAACTCACGTATCCAATAGCTCACTGTAGGTTATGGGATATAACTAACCAACTTCACAAAGTTCCTTGCTATAAATAGTAGCCTGCTTTGTCAGAGGTTTACTATACAGCTACCAATGGGTTTGCATATAAAATGTATGCAGCAGATTAAATGTTTTATAGGGAATAGGTGTTATCATACCTTTATCTGATACTGTACTTATTATGAGTTAATCTGGCCTACTATGGATAGAACCAAGAAACTAGATTTATTTATTAATCACTAGATTACTTTATTATTAAACAACAGAACAACTATTCTAAATCAATGTAAGAAAAAATAGTTATTCCCATGGAAACAAAGTTAAACAGACCAGTGCAGGGTGTCTCAATGTGCAAGAAAGCAGAGGAGAAGAGACAAGAGAAGAAAACAGGAGAAGAGAGCAAAACAGAAGAAAAGAGACCCTACACCAAACTCCTCTTCCTTTAACACCCGACGCATATCAAAGGAACCGCAGTTATCAAAAACAGGTTAATCTGTGGGAATCTGTTTGATGGTATAATCAACATAGTACATTTACACACAGGAGCCCACCTCTGTGTCTCTACCTTCTTTCTGAACTGAAGACGCCGTCTTTCCCACTACACAACATGCTGCAAAATGAGTCCAAGCAAGCCTGGCAAATACACAGATAAACCAAAACACTAACGGTCAGTTTTAGCCCATTTCAATGGGGACTCCTTGAGTCACACTTCCCCCACTGTGCCTATGTATGACCTCCAGGGAAAGACCACCCTCTGTTGCCACCCATGGTTTAACACAGGAACATCAAATCCTGCATCCCCCACAGGAACATAACGTTCTGACACTTCTGCATGGCCTTGACCTGTTCGCCCCATCTGGGTGCCAGCAGGTTTCGTGTTTATGAGATCGTAGGTCAGTGTCTAGGAAAAGACCTGCAAAAGCTTCTTTTGTCAGGTTCTCAACAGCTTACTGGTCATCTAGAATTTTGGGTCTGGAGAGGTGTAGCGTTTCAAAGCTAAGGTGGTGCTCTTATTTTTCCCATGATTCTTTGGGTTTACAGGATAAGTGAGAGAGATGAAATGATACTAGTTTGGCAGGTATGGCAAGCCACAAGGAGTGGTAGAGGGTGTAAAATATTAGTATTTTAATGAGTTAGCACATGGCACAGCATGCCTAGTACAACAGTTTCTATCACGACACCACAAAACTCCAACTACGTCACCTTGGGAATTTCACCCAAGGAATATTAAATAGTAATATTAAGTACTAATATTTAAGTTCTTCAACCAGGATGGCATGCAGTAACAATACGCATTTGTTCACAGATGAGCCTTTTTCTGGCTTAACCCTATAAGGCATCATGGGTATGTGAGGAGAGAGAAGCTTCCAGAGTTCACTGTTGATGTTGTAATGATGATCAAAGTTCCACAATAAGCAAAAATTATAATTTTTCTTCATTTAAAAAAAGAAAAGTCATAATTTAACTCCATTATGGTGCCAAACTTGCACTGCTGGTACATGTGTTAGACATCAGATATTATAAGTCAGTATTATAATCAGTATTATAAACACTAGCTACTGACATCTGTCAACAAGATAATCATAATGGCATGTTACTTGATCACGTGTGTGTGTGTGTGTGTGTGTGTGTGTGTGTGTGTGTGTGTGTGTGTGTGTGTGTGTGGGTGGGTGGGTGTTTATGTGTGTGAGAGAGAGAGGGAGAGAGAAAGAGAGAGAGATGAGATCTGAGATGAGATCTGAGATCTTAGAGCAGTATCTACCATGCTTCCCCATGTTGCTCGTCTTTAACCACAGATCTCAATGTGGCCCATTACCATGGTGATGATACAAGCTGGCTGGTTTTGGGTCCAGAGGAGTGTCAACGTTACAATAATTATTAGGTCAGACCATTAGACTAAAGAATCAGATCAGACTGATATTCTATTCTTCTGTGCACAGTTTTTAAATAATTTGATTAATATGGTGCAATAAATCTTTGACAGAATTATTGTGTGTAAGGGTTAATAACCTGTGTCTGCTTGAACAGACTTTCCTGTAATACTGTCCGGTGTTTACGGCATAAGAAAACGTCAAAAACAAGTTTAGAAAACTGCAGTAAACTACAGTAGTAAACTGTAGCAAATCTGAAAGCAAACGTGGAACTACTCCCCTTCAGCCTGGTTCATCTACGCCCTCTGGCGGTCAAGATGTACACATGTTCCTCGCCCGTAAAACTAATTGAGGTTATAAAACAAACTTAATTTTAAACTCTGAAACATTAAAACAGAAAAACGAACAAAAGTGTGGTATTGTGTATGAATATGTGTCTTTAGGTATTAATTTGTAGACATTTTTGTGTAACATATTTTATTTGTCATTGCCATTGTTTTACAGATTACCTGTAGGTCTGGTTTAGATGAGCTTCACCATGAATGTGAGATTGTACTTGATGGTATAATTGGTGGTACCTGTTCGACAGACTCTATTGGCAATACCTTTCGCTGCCATTTAGAAATATGTTGAAAAATTAAAAGGAATGTATGTGTCACCCACATCCACCACTTAGTGCTGCCAGTTCACCACTCCAAAGACACACACACACACACACACACACACACACACACACACACACACACACACACAGGAAGCCCATGTTATGATTCAGACTTCAAATGTAGATGGGCTTTTCTAAGTTTTTGTAATTAACTTTTTTCTTTTATTTTCTTTGCAGTACGCTTGCAAACTTTACTTACACAGCTGAATCTTGTGAAACATGATCATTTAAGCAAGTCTGACAGTGTTGAAATCAAGCAGACAGCAAAAGCCCCAATGACTCCCAGAAACATGCATCTGGAACAGACCAATGGAAAATCTGATTTCTCTTACACTGGGAGAGTCAGAGGGCACAAGATGCTCATTTGCAATGCTGTCACGAATCTTGCTAGACAAAACTACAATTCCCAGTATCATACAGAATACTGTGTATGACAGAGTTCAAAGTAACTACTGTTTTCTGCTAAAGTGACCTTGGAACCTGCAGTACAAGATGTTTAACAAAATGTCAGTCATGGTCCATTTATGCTCCACACCACTACTCCACATGCACTGCTGTACATAGTACTGTTGTTGCACGTTCTGCCTCTGTATTTTTATGCCCTTTGTATTTTTATTCATCTTTTATTCACCTTATTCATTCTATTTATATTCCCTTATTATTACTTGTTTTTATGTTGCACCTTCATGCCGAAACAAATTCCTAGTCTGCGAACCCTGTTCCTTGACAATGGCAATAAAACTTTTTCTGATTCTGATTCTGATTTAACTGTACAAGGACACACTTACAACAAGCAAATCTTTTTTTTTATTTTACCCATGATATTTGTTTCAAAGTCACATTTGACTGTTTTGTTTATATAGATTGTATTTAGATTTGAGGGGAGAATAACTATTCACTCAATCTATTAAAAAAAGACTAAAACCCCTTTTCATTGAATGATCCAATCTTTTATTACTCAACAACAGTGGACCACTGGTGTCATATACCTCATTATACAGGACAGCACTGCCTGTAAAGTACACACTAAGAGTGTTGGTCTGTGTGTGTGTTTCAGAAGTAGGTGATGGGGTTGTCTAGGGTCTTTTTGGTCTGTATTGCACTCAGCTCTACTTTACTTCCATTACATGCCAGACCCTGAAACACTCTCAGGTGAACAAACTCATGATCCCCAACGTCCACCTGAGTGAGAAAACAACAAGTTATATTTAAATGTATGCACACACTCACAGACACACTCACACTCTCTCTCACACACACTGCCGGTATCAGATGTAAAGCCCCACCTTGATGAAGTAGTTGGTTCCTGCCACAACTTGGGTGCTGTATGACTTGGCAACAAACTTCTTAAATTTGTGCCCAGCCTTCTTCTCAGCCTCATGCTTCACCTGTTACAGGGAGCAAGAAAAGCCAACCAACGCTTAGGGTCAGTATACAATACCACCACACACACGTGCACACACGTACACACACATGCACACATGACTATGGTGATAAATCTGTTGCAAAACTTGAGAGCGTGAAATATCTGATTTGAGAACTAAAAGTTGCACTTGTAGTTTTAATTTGAGAACCTGTAAACTAAAAGTTGCCCTTGTAGTTTTGATGTGAGAACTTATAAGATTTATCCCCATACATGTCTGCAACACACCTACACACACCCACTCAGAGCTGCCACACCCACACAATAGTCTGACTAAGATATTGTCTGCAAGTTTCAGGTTTTCATGTGGGAGAATGTGTGTCGCAGAAATATATATTACAAAAGTACTTGCTGATAACCAAAAACTAAAACCTAAAACAATGTTAAAACTTCATCCAGGAGACAGTGTGTTCAGTGTAAACATTCTGAGAACTGTTCTTCTCTCTTTCCCAATGTAGTTTAAATGTACATCTGCTGAAAAATGTGACATTAAACCTATACATTGTGCCTCTACACTACGTGCCTCATTGAAACTCTATATAGACACCAATAATAAAAAAGAGAAACTAAGTTCTCACTCCCTGTGACATGAAACTTACACCACAACATCACGGAATTATAAATACAGTAAAATAACAATAAATGGAAACCAGCAGGTCTTTCCTTCACCTCATCACATATTTTCTGGATCTCCGCCGTGGCGTGCTGCTCCTTGCCTAGTCCTCCGACGTGGCCCTCGCTGTGACCTCCTTTACTCATAGTTGAGTTCTGATCCAAAGCACAAACCTGAGCACGACGCACGACAAAAGACACTTAAATACCCTGACAGGAGGGCGTCGCTGTTCACGATCATATGATCCGTGTCATCATTCAGGAAGTACCATGTATTTTCAAGAAACAGCACGACTACATAGTTTAAAGAAAACAGTGACAACAGAATGAACTGAAAAAAACAAACAAAACATTGAAGGTTTTGTTGTATTCTGGTCCCCCTGGTCAGTGGTGTATGCTGAGGTGTGTCTGTCCACATTCAGTAAACAGCATGTAATGCCTAACTGCTAAACTCGTGTGGACGCGTCTTCTTTTACTAGTAACACGTACATTTTACTTCTTATCAAGTGTCAGCTACATTTTTTTGTTTTGTTTGTTTTCTTAACTAACCTCGAAACAAATTATATGTTATGGTGAAAATGGCTATTTTTACAATTTAAACATCAATTAATTATAAACGTAGTTGTAATATTCGTGGATTATAAATTCAGTGGGTATGTGGCAACATATTTGCGATTATTATAGTTGATCCCCGGATTCAACAGTTCCACCAATATTTCTCATTGACCAAAAACTAAATGTAAACACAACAACTCTACTCCATGCACGAAAGTATTCCTGTTAATAAATATATAAACCAAAAACATTTGTCTACGTTAAACATCATAATTGTTTATTCCAAATGTAATTAGATGCTTATACAGGCTATATGAACCCTAAAGTACTGTTAATAAAACCCCAGGCTTTTTCCAGTTTACACCGCCCACCCGGTAAGTGGACGAGAGCCACGCCTACTCAGGCTACTAGAATATATGCTCAATTCCTCGTGGATCACGTATTAAACGAGACCTTAAACGGCGCTTGGAAGGATTAACTATACCTTTACTGGACTTATTTAATTACTAGAGTGGCAGCACAAGTTTCACATACAACTTGGTAGCAGGCTGTGCTTATATTTAAACTCCGTGTGAAAAAATACAAGGAGGCACGATGCGCTTACGTCTAACAACGTGCGTGTGGGGAGCAGTGATAGCGGTTATGGTTGTTGTGGCGAAGCAATGCGAAGAGGTTTGTGATAACGAACCCGACGGTCCGTGTAAACAAGATCCTCGGGCTGTTTATTCGGAAGCCATCCATTCAGGTACTTGTAATTCTGTGTTTCGTTATTAATAGGTTTAATGATTAATAAATGATGTTTTGTCATTTTGAACGTATCGTTTTCTGATAACGTAGGACAAACGTAGATTTGTTCCGAAAAGAGCAATTTTACTTGACACAAGAGGCGGATTCGGTTGCTAACTACGTGCATGTGGGTCTGCACGTACCGGGAGCCGAACTTCCCTTTACGTAAGAGATGTCTGTAGTGACGTAGACATCCTGCGATGACTGTGTATGGGTCATACGGGAAGTAGGTGGAGCACCAGGGACCTCTCAGTGCAGGTCCACACGAGCTTACTCAGTTCCGCAGATTTCTAATACACTTTAAAACGTGTATTTACAGGCAAACTGCGGTGATTACAGCTGTCCATTAGATGGCCACATACCTTCGCTGCGTCTCGCTCATTTTCTTTCCCCTTCTCATTCAACCACGCTACGTCTCTCTCTCTCTCTCTCTCTCTCTCTCTTTCATCCAGCTTTTTTCATGCGCGTTTTCAAAATGCGCAAAAACTCGGTGGATGGAAAACCCTTTTCTGTGTCTCTCCCTCTCTCTCTCTTTCTCTTTCTTTTCCCACTGATATATGGTCAGAGTGTGAAAAACTAAAAGATATTAAGTCCATAAAGCCTGGATTGATAACTGGTACACAGTTGAATACAGTGAATGCATAGATTCCACTTGAAATTGTTCTGCAGGGATGTTGGCCAGTGTGAACAGGACAGCATCTCGCATGCTTTGAACATCTCCATTTGTCCCAGATATGTTCTGTAGGATCAAGATCTGTGTGCCATGAAAACATCATCCACACTATTACTTCACCCCCACAAGCCTGACACTGGACAGGAAGGGCTCATTGCTTCATTCATTATGCGTGTGGCAAATTCTTACCCTCCCATCAGCATGGTGCAATAGAAATCTGAGTTCATCTGAATAGCAGTTTTTCCACTGCTCACTGGTCTTGCCTCTCTGTTTCCCTTAGACAGCAATGGCTTTGTCGGGAAGGAGCCGCCCATTCGGACATGTTCATTGGAAGACGTTGTATTTGGCTGTAGCTGGCTTGACTATACATGACTATACATGACTATACATTGCTTGTTCGTCAGAACAGTTCTTGATATCCTCCTCTGTCCCCTTTTTGTTGACAGGTTGTTTACATCCTCATGTTCTTCACACTTTATCTTGATCACACCATTTTGTCTGCACACGAGACAAGCCCACAAGTTTGTCAGTTTTTTGAAACACTGGCCCCAGCTTGTTTAGCACACATGACCATGATTTGTTTGAAGCCTTTCAGTGTAAGGTCCGAATTGTAAGGACCCAAGCTATTTGTGTACAGTTGTGGTTTGTCACACCAAACAAGTTTTGTGAACCTGTTTGATGTCTTTCACACCCAAGACCAGAGTGTTGTACAGATTGTCATGTGGTTCTAGTAGTGTGTGTGGGTGTTATTGTCTGTGTGTTTGGGTGCACAGTATTTTTTTTATCAGATTATATTGGATTTATATGTTTTTGGGTAATAATCTTTGTCTCTTTCTGCCCACTTTCTCTCCTTCTCTCTCTCACTCTGCCTCACTCTCTCTCACTCTATGTTTGTGTGTGCATGTTTTTCAGACACTGTATCTTATGAGCAGCTAAAGGAGATGATGGCCACTGGAATTCTGCAGCTGTTTGATGTTCGTAATCCAGATGAATTTGAGGAAGGCTACATCCCAGGAGCGACTAACATTCCATGTGAGGAGTAACCCCCCCTTCTCTCTCGTTTACATCCCACACCCCACTCCTATATCCTACACACGTTTGTGAAGTTTCAGGACTTGGGTTATTACATATGTACGTGCTTATTATGCATATGTAATTATCTAGAAATAAAAAATTATATTTAATCAATATTCAAAAAAATATTTTACCCTGTAGAGGACTTTTAAAGGACACGTAGAGCATTTATTGAGTCAGATGTACACACACAAGTGCACACATATGGACGCACAACCATGTGGACACACACACACTTACTGTGGAGCACAGAGTGTGATGCCATGTGTAATGTGTTGTGCAGTGGATGACCTGGAGGATGCGTTTAGGATGGATCCAGATCAGTTCAGACAGCATTATGGGGTGTCCATGCCTGGGAAAAGTGACTGTGACTTCATACTCCACTGCCAGAGGGGGCGCCGCAGTCTCACTGCACTGGAGATAGTCCAACATCTGGGCTATTTCAGGTACGTGATGTGTGTAATAACATGCATACACATCACATACACACACGTCAAACACACTCTTAGTGCCTCTTCACATGAAATGAGCAATTTTCTCTTTGTCTTTCAGAGCTCGTCATTATGCTGGAGGTTATAGTGAATGGGCTCAACTTGAAGCACAGTGAAACCATAACAACTGTTCTGGGGTCAGTTTAAGGGCAAGGCAGCCTTGAAGGAAAATAATTTGATAGCCCCCAGATCCCAGACATGCAGTTTACATTTGGCGGCAATAGTAATTTGGGTGCAATATTTATTTGAATGCAGTATTTATTATGGACTGTAAACCAGTGTAAAGGTTTAGTTGATAAACTCCAGAACTCCAGTTCTGTCAAACCTTACTGTGGCATATTCTAATCAGAATACAAAATCAACAGACTTTCAGACTACTCTAAACAAAATGGTCAGGAACATTTTATGTACGACAGAAAGACACGTCCATTTGAAATTGCCAATGCCTTCTCTACACATTCTTGTATTTTATTAAATGAGTTGCACATTACCTCATGGCAGTCCCATGTCATTTAGCCATAGTAAAAAAGGAGTACCTCTAAACAGGATTACTTCTTTTACTGAGACTTGAAATTTTAAAAAGTTACTGTGTAGCAAAGATGTGATTTTCTTTGTTCTTGAATAAAAAATAAAAATATGACCTTTTTATGATAATTTGTGTATGCATGATATATTAAATGTAATAAACACATTTTGGATGAACAATAGGACACTCTTCTCGTATCTTGCGCAAGTTCACTCTTCCACTGAAGATTAGCAGTAAAGATCTTCAGCCCCTGAAAACCTCTTATGCAGTTTTCATTAGCTGCCACTGAACACGTGCCTTGTGGCCTATCACAATTGGTTTAGATACATGAAGGTGACTAATCAGTGCTTGACTATTCACTGATTAGTGGTTATCTGAAAAACGTCTCATTGTTGGAGAGGTCCTTGTGCTGACAGCGTGATTGGTTATACCCTTCCCTTCTCATAACTGCCCGATTGACTACAAATAGCATCATTCAAAAAGTTGAATTTGTGTTCTAGCAGGTGTTTTTGGAAATAAATATTCTTCCTTCTTGTCAATGACTGAATTGCAAATCATGCACTGTTCCTTCAGGGCTAAATTATCTTTTAGGATACACAGATTTTTTGGGGGTCCTTTGGGGAAAACACCAAGGACACTGGTAGGCCAGGTTTATCTCTAGAAGCATCCAAGGTTTTACCTTGAATACTTTGAATCACATTTTGAGCTTTGTCACACATTTTTACTGAGTGGGTTTTAAGTTGGGTTCTGTTTCAGGTGTGGTTTCCCTGCTTTACTGGCTTGTGCACTGGAAGCTGTTGCAGTTGCCTGGGAAACAGTGGAGGGGGAGGGGAGAAGTCAGTGGCAGAAGCAGACATGAACTGTGACTAACCAAAGGCATTCTTAAAGAAGAAGTAGTGGGCAAAGGTGGCCACAGCACATCTTCACTTTCCATATTTGACACAGAACAAAACAAGGAGCAAGAGCACAAAGTGCGTAACATCTCTGAATGTGTTAAATAAAGAACGCGGGCGCAAAGCGCTTAACAATACTAGAAGCGCTTTAGGCGTGATATATAAGAAGCAGCGTGGAAGCCCAACAGCGTTGTCAATGACGTCTGGCTGTCAATGACGTCTGGCTGTCAATGACGTCTGGCTGTCAATGACGTCTGGTTTCAATGTGCAGCACTGGTGGACTAAACCTGGGGTTTAGATAGAGGGAGAGGAGTGGAACAGAAAGAGCTGCAGGTGCAGGATGGTGTGTCAGTATGATGGAGATTGAGAGTGGAGGAGTGGTAGAGGGAGTGTGTGAGTAGACGCCTCTGCTGAACACCAGGGCCAGCTCACTGTGACCGTAACACTTTTCACCCCACTGACTTGAAAAGACCTGCCCAATCTTGGTTTATCATATATATGATATTTGACATTTTTAAATTAGGATAAAAAAAAACAATGATTATTTTGGCCACAATTAATAAACAAAGGAAACTGCAAGGCTGCTGTAAATGGGAATTATTGAGTGGGACAATTCACTCTCCTCCAAACAAGCTCCTCCTACCCAAACAAGCCCCTCCCACCCAGATACACCCTCCCACCAGTGTGGATAGGTATGAGCTTGGGAAAGTGGTAGTGATGTTCACACTACATCCCTGCAACACAGTTTATTCAATTAGTCACTGGTGTAAAACAATCATGCAGCATATACACCATTTTAGTTATATAGCAACTAGTGAATAATGATTTTCTATGTTTATTGAAACATTTAAAATAATAGGATTTTATTTATACGTGTCTTACATGACACACAAGGACATTTTACAACCAAGAACAAATAAGAATAGGAAAAAAAATATTAATTTTTTTAAATTTTATTAAACAGTGTAAATTTACAAATTTCTGTGATTATTGCTGTGTGTGGTTTGAAATCTATTACTGCCCTATTTAGGGATTGGCAGGACTAGGCTTTGAAATATTCAGGTAATCTTCATCATCACCATCGCACCCCTCTTGTCTTCCATCAGTCTGTTGTGTGTTCACGTCAGGGGACGCGCCCTGTCCCTTCCCTTGTTCCTGGGGTTGGCTGGTGGGCCCACCGGCTGCTTGGCTGATGATATACTTGGGGTTGCGCAACTTTCTTCTCCTCTGTCAGCGAGAGAGTGACATACAGAGAGAAACAGCAAGACAGCATGAAATGGACAATTTTAGACGATTAGTTTCACAGCTTTGAGCAAACCCAAGAATGCTGGGTATTCCATGAATATACCCTGTAAAGTACGTAAAGATATTTTCAGGCTACAGTGATGTCCAAAATCTGTTATTACTTCTGTTTACAAGAGCAAATTAAAGTTTAATTGTTAAACTTTACATACAGTAATCACATGCTTGTTGAAAATACTTTTTGCAAATAGGCTCACCAGGTGATTTTATCTATTAGAACATCCTGTAAATGTATGGTTTCAGAACACAAGGGGTCAGAGAGCAAACGATAAACCAGTCCAACGAGAAAAATACCAGTGAACCATCCAGGTAAGTGAACAAACCAAAAATGGATGAAACAAAAGCAAAACGCAGAGAACAAAACAGGTTGTGTACCAGGAAGGCTAACACCCAACCCATTTGTTATGCACAGATAAAGCATGGCTGTGCATCTCAGACAAAGACTGAAAGACTGAGATGACACAGATTAAATAGATAAAGTAAAACAGAAACAGGTGTACACAGTTAATAATCAGGGGAGGCGGAATGCAGGCTGTGGTTGGAGTGACAGGCGTGCTGGTGGAATAAGTGTGATGGGAGATGTTGATGTAGGTGTAGGGAGAGTGACAGAATATGGGCTTATTGATGCTTACAAGAAACTTGTAAGCATATTTGCATTACACTGAAAAATCATTTGGATGTTATTCATCTTATGCTGTTGTTGTTTGCTTATTCTGATCTGTATTATATTTGAACAAATGGTTTCAGTGCAGCACTAACACAGGAGTCTGACACATTGAAAGGTGGAAGAAGATGAAGGACTTTTACCTTTTTACAAACAACCACGATGATGATCCCATTCAGAAGCACAATCACCACTATTCCACACGCAATATATACCATCATCATAAGGGAAAGGCCTGAAGGAAGGATATATACATACACATATAAATGGCAGTATACTTAGGTAAGATACATAGAGATATAAAAATTGTAGTAACATAAGTTTCCAGAGAAGCAGAACGTTTTGGACAAAGGTCCTTCATCAGCTGTGTAAACAAAGTGTCCAAAACCTCTCTGGAGGTTGTGGACCAGGAAGGCTAACACCCAACCCATATACGGTGTGTGTATATATATATATATATATATATATATATATATATATATATATATATATATATATATATATATATATATATATATACCTTTGCATGATCTATCTATATATATATAGATCATGCAAAGGTTGTATCAAAATTGTAATTAAAATACTATTCGCTTAATATGCTTTGCATTCCGTGATAACACGTTTGAAATGTAATTTTCAACCTCACCACCACGCTAAAAATATGTCAATATTCAAATGTTAATGGAGAAGTAGCTCCTCCCCTGTTTGCAATAACATTACGATACCAACAGCGCTCAAACTAGGTCAAAAAGCATTTTCAAAATACAATCCCATCAGAAATGCATTTTCATTTCCATGGTCTTTCACTACATTCAAATTATAGTCAAATTAGATTCCATCAGCCTTCCAATCAGATTCCACAACCCTCCACTTTATTCAGCCAATCGGGTTCTACAGCTTTCCACCTCAGGCAGCCAATCAGGATGGGACTATAGCACGCTAAGCAGTACAGGCAAGTTTTTTGAAACATGGCCACATAAGAGCTCATTAGATCAATTCAAATGGTAGCAGACGAGTCCTTATGGTGAATTTACACTCGATTAGTGTGAAAGGTTAATCGATCAAGTGGCAGACATCTCTGCCTTATATGGCGCTACTGTGATTGTTATTGCCAAATTGAGCGCTGTGGCAGAGCAACTGAGTGTGCCTCCAACAACGGCGGTAGGACGGCCTTCCTCCGTGAAGCTGGAATCTCGTGATCAGAAATAGAAAAACATTTCTGCTCGTTTATGCTGGTTTGTTTAAAGAAACATTTGTGGCGTCCTACCGCCGTAGTTTGAGGCACATTCAGTTACTCTGCCACAGCTCTCAATTTGGCAATAACAATCACAGTATAGAATAACTTCCATATAGTAGTAGTCTGACTAAACCATATAGTAGTAGTCTGACTAAACCATATAGTAGTAGTCTGACTAAAGGGTATCTTGAATTCTGACCTATCTGTACTATTACCTAGATTTAATTATGTGATCAGATGCAAAGCACTTTGTAAGTCGCTCTGGATAAGTAAATGTAAATGAGTCAAGTCATAAATCACGATGATCATGATGACCATGAAGATCATGAAGATAAGATCTCGTACATACCTTCATGTTCATCTTCTGGCGTATCCATGCTGGGACCTTTCCCATCATCTTTCAGTAGGAGCAAGCGGCCCTTCAGGCTCCCACTGGGATATGTGGTAAGGTGGCAGCAGTATTCGCCAAAGTCATCCTCCTGGAGATGTTTGAGTGTGAACGTGTGGTACTTGTTCATGGAAACACGGCCTTCATACCTGTGGTCGTTGATGTGAAGTCCTAATGTCGGGCTGAAGACAAGGATGTAGTTTGAGTCATTGCAGTGGCTCCACTGGACCTGAAACACTGTTGTGTTGTGTCTGGGTGCACAGTACAGAGACACGGTCTCATTAGGCAGTGTGTGGATGGGTGCCGATGTGACCACCATGTCATTTGGTGAACACCCTAAGAGAGGGAGGGAGACAAATGAAACAATTAAGAGAGGGAAGAAGAGAGAAAGACTGGGGGGGGGGGAGAAAAGACAAAAGGAGAGACTAAAAGCAAGAGATGGACAGAGAAAAAGAGGGGTAAGACAGAGGGGTCAGAGAGACATGTACATGAAGAGAGTTTGAGAGTTTGTTTCAAAAACAATCTGAAATTATCTACATAGTCATACTAACCATATATTTAAGAGTGAGATATGGTCTTTGAGGTCTTCAAATCTTTCATTTCAATTTACATGTAGAAATAACTTTTATACTTTACTTATATTTCCACTGATATACATCCAAAAAGTTATT
Source organism: Brachyhypopomus gauderio (assembly GCF_052324685.1). NCBI lineage: Eukaryota > Metazoa > Chordata > Actinopteri > Gymnotiformes > Hypopomidae > Brachyhypopomus > Brachyhypopomus gauderio. Next base: position 9,913,112 of record NC_135217.1, read on the forward strand.
TTCCAAAAAACTTATCAACTGTATGGTTCATAATTTTAATTTCCATTAAAACACACTCATACGCATGTTTGCTTTTGTGAATTTTCAGGTATTAACATATTACACATGCTTTGCATATATGTAACTGCTTAACCCTACCTTTATCCATAACAATACAAACATGCTTAAAGCATTTTAAATTACATAACAATAACAAGTTGGTTATGTTACTCTAGTTTTCATACATGAGTAGAATATTTTGCTATGCGGGTGCTATGCATCTGCTGTTACCTTTGAAGAGTATAAAACATAGAAGTAGACAGACCCACTGTTGTCCAGGAGAGTGAGACAGGTTAAGTCTGCTGTTCATGGTGCACAACTCAGTAATGAGGGGAGGCCACTGAACCATCTACACTCTCCAAGAAGAGACAGGATGTAAAGACCACATGTTACAACTTTAATGTACACACAATCACACACACACACACACACACACACACACACACACACACACACACACACACACACACACACACACACACACACACACACACACACACACACACGTGCAAACACACACACACACACCGCTTGAGAGTCAGAGCAAGACAAGCACCTAAGTTCCTCTCCTAACACAAAATCACTCCTTCCTCCTCATCATCCTCTTTTCATGGGGGAATCTTGCACAAAGGTGAATCCAGTATAGTATAGCAATAGGAAGTATAGCAATAAGACTGAACACAGTAAATACTAAGAAACAACTGGACAGGTAGACTGAGCAGAGAGTGTGAAAATAACAACTGCTTGCAGTGAAAACAGAAAGATGTCATATAATGTCATACAGTCATAGCTTGACATGCACAGGGGAAGTGTGCTCTCTATATGAGAGAAGCCGCACATACACTAGTTTGCAAACTTGCTTCCACATTTGTGACCGTGTCCTTTCTGTGTGGTTTCACTAAGCAGAGACTAGCTGGTACTAGACCTTTTCCTGTTTACCCCCAATACTGTTAAGTATGTTACTTTACAGTCATCACGAAGCAGCTGGGTCTCCGACATGTCTACTATATTCACACGGACTCACACACCTACTGATCACAAGTTAAAAAACTCACGTCTCTACCTACCGAAGGTGTAATACAGCACATTTTGTACATCCAAAGCTATACACATATAGAAGAATATTGTGCATGACGATTAAAACAAATATTAGAAATGAGTTTAACACAAGATACATGTCCATTGTCTCAAGAGACAATTTATATTCCAATGTGAAGTGAATGGGTGAAAATGCAGTCATGTTATTCAAATTATGATAAGACACACCCTTAAATGTGCCATATTTTGTCAATTGTGATTTTTTACACCGCAATCGAAATTTGTCCTCCGCTTTTAACCCATCTGTGCAGTTAGAACACACACACACACACACACACACACACACACACACACACACACACACAAGTGATTACTAGGGGGCTGTGGATCACACGTGCCCAGAGCAGTGGGCAGCCCTAGCCCGGCGCCCGGGGAGCAGTTGGGGTTAGGTGCCTTGTTCAAGGGCACCTCAGTTATGGCCTCAGGTCTGGGAATCGAACCCACGACCCTCCGATCACAAGTCCAGTTCCCTACCACTAGGCCACTAGGCCACATAAATGTATTAATGTATTGTCATTAATAAAAAAATATATTACATACTACAGCGCTCAACACAGCAATTCATAAATGATTTTGTCAGCTATGCATTCAGTTACTCTTGGAAGTTCAATGTTTCAGAATCTGATGCAGTAAGTAGGTTAAGTGGTTAGTGGTTATGGTTGGAAACAAAATGGACACCTTGTGGAAATTTTTGACAGGTTTGTGTTCACTTTTTACCTTTAGTGTAAATAAAGAAAAAAAGCGCTTACATTTTGCAAGTGTTTCACTGTCATAGGAAAAACTGATGAAAATGTTTCTAGTTTGCTTTGTAGTATGAGATATGCAGATGTACACAAAATGTGCACACGCTAACAAACAGCATTCAAAATTACAACAAAAGTATGCCTACTCTAAAAACATTACTTGCCATCTACGTGTCCTACTCTCTGTTACCTCTACTCAGAAAGTACCGTGTCTTAAATCACCAGGGAAAAAGGGAGAAAGCAGATGAAATAGACTCAACCTCGAATTCAGGATTTATGGATGCAGCCAACATTTAGAGAAACTTGTCTAAATGTTAGATTCACACAATATGTCCTATGTGACAAACATAACTGAATTAGTACATAAACAACTAATGCCAGTGTTTTCTTTTAGCGTAGCTCGAGTGGTATTACATAACACACTCATCAGTAGCAGGGATGGGACTGGGACTCTTAGGGATGCATCATACATTTTTTATAACTGCCTCTCAAACGTGTCCCCTCTCCACTGTTGACGTGGGGGTCTGTGTCCTTTGTGTGTGCATTTTAATCACCGCTATTGGTTTTGAAAGATCCATTAACTTGTGAAACATTTCTACCATGCTTAGTGTGTGCTAATTATTTTGGAATAGCCCAGTGAAACATCTGTTCCTTTCTCACATTTTGTTTTGAGATCCCAGTGCTAGCCAGGAAGTGCCTATTTATAAACATCTCCCAAACATTTCAAAGGATTTTCCTTTTCAAATGCAAATTACCAATTCACACCTTTACAACGGACAAGTTGATTGATATTCAGACAGAGACATATACACAGAAACAATGTGTCACGTCCAGCCCCTCCCTCCTCCCTGGTCCCGCCTAGCTCCCCGCTCCCATTCGTTCCTCCCTCTGTCTGTCACGCCCTCGTCGTCAGTCTCGTACACCTGAGTCTCGTTTCACCGTCTTGTCTCTGTGTATAAAACCCCCCCGTGTCGGTCATTGTGGTTTGTGTATGTTTCTTAAGTACTCCTTGCCCTCGCGCTGCTTTGCCTACCCTTACGTGTCTTCTCTGTCCTAGTTGTATTTTGTGTCTGCTTTTAGCTTCCTTGTTCGGTCCCCTAGTATTCGGTTGTTTTTCACCTCGGTGTCGTTGTCTAGTTGTCTTTCGGTTGGGTCTCTCGTATGTTACTGTCTACAGCCCTGTGCTTTGTGTTTATGTTCGTAGCCGTTCCAGAGTATAATACCCTGAGCCTTATGTTCGTTTCATCCTCCTTGGTTTCTAGTCCTGTGATACGGCTATGTGTATGTGTTCTTCATATTAGTTAAGAGTAGTTCTGTCGCTTTGTTATTCTGTTTTGCCATCTCTGTTATTGGTTTTGTAAGTAAATTCCCCTTGGCATTTTGTAATCTTGTCAGTCTAGTCTGTTGCTTGTTGTATTCAATAAATCTCCCTAAACTTGCAATTGCTTCACGCCTGTGCCCCTTGAAACGTTACACAATGATTATCAACAATCATGCATATTGCCGACATGGAAGGATCCATGTTGCAGGTTTTAATAAAAATTATGCACAGATACAAAACACAAACGCAGAAATCAAAATTGGGGGGCCAAGGCAAAAAGGTCAGTACAGGGCGGGTACCAAGGCAACAGAAGTACAAAAGCCAAGAAAAAGGAGACAAGAACTGGAGGCTCGCAAACGCAAAGTAGTTACTCGTCATGATCTACATGTGAGTATTCCAGAGATGGGGACCTCTGGTGGTGAGAGGTGGAAGTGCTTCCAGGTAAGCAGGTGGAAGCTTTTCAGAATCATTTATCATGTTAAATTTTTGAATCAGAATGGAATTTGTCTTCAGGCTATAACCTCAAGGGTGGGGAAGAATTTGTACAAAACTTTGCAAGGAGTCTAGAATATAAAGAATATATGGTGAAAATCAGGGCACATGACCAGAATGTACATTTATTTGCTTAATGGAAAGTGGAAAGAAACTGGTTGTGTCTGGATGTTTTGTTTCTACAAACCGGATTCCAAAAAAGTTAGGAGACTAAACAAATTGTGAATAAAAACTGAATGCAATGATGTGGAGATGGCAAATGTCAATATTTTAATCGTAATAGAACCTAGATGACAGATCAAAAGTTTAATCTTAAACATTTTAAAGGAAAAATATGTTGATTCAGAATTTCACATTGTCACGGTGAGGCGGCCCCCTACCGGTCGCCTCCGTCCACAGCGGTTGTTGTTGTTGTTGCGTTGTGTGCGTCCCTCAGGTGGGCGGAGCCTGTGATCTGTCTCACCTGAGGGTCGTTTGTTTGCCTATATATGTCTTGTCTTTGTATTAGTTGACCGCTGGTCATTATATCCTTCGTTTGGAACAATGTCACGGGTTTTTGGTTTGCGCACTTTCAATTAAACCATCCTTTTTCCCTGAGACTTGGCGTGATCGCTTCCATTTTAATTCGCACACCCTGCCCGTCATACATATTGTCAACAAATCCCAAAAAGTTGGGACAAGTAGCAATAAGTGGCTGGAAAAAGGTAATCAAGCATATAATGAACAGCTGGAAAACCAATTAACACAAATTAGGTAAATTGACAACACAATTGGGTATAAAAAGAGCTTCTCAGTGTCAGTGTCTCTCTGAAGCCAAGATGGTAAGAGGATCACCAATTCCACCATGGTTGCACAGAAAGATAGTGCAGCAATACCAGAATGGTGTTAACCAGCGTGAAATAGCAAAGACTTTTAAGTTATCATCATCAACCGTGCATAACATCATCGAAAGATTCAGAGATTCTGGAACAATCGCTGTGCATAAGGGTCAAGGCCGTAAAACTCTACTGGATGCTCCAGGCCCTTAAATATCATTGCATCTCAAACAGGAATGCCACTGTCAAGGACATAACAGAAGGGGCTCAGGAATACTTCCAGAAAGCATTGTCAGTGAACACAATCCACCATGCCATCCGCCGTTACCAGCTGAAACTCTAAAGTGCAAAAAGGAAGCCATTTCTAAGCAAGCTCCACAAGCTGAGACGTTTGCATTGGGCCAGGGGTCATTTAGAAGGGAGGGTGGCAAAATGGAAGATTGTTCTGTGGTCAAATGAGTCACAATTTGAAGTTCTTTAAGGAACACTGGGACGCCATGTAATCTGGACCAGAGAGAACAAGGATAACCCAAGTTGTTATCAAGGCTCCGTTCAGAAGTCGGCATCACTGGTTCTATGGGGTTGCATGAGTGCTTGTGGCATGGGCAGCTGACATGTCTGGAAACACACCATTAATGCTGAGAACTATGTTCAGGTTCTATAACAATATATGCTCCCATCTAGATGTCATCTCTTTCAGGGAAGACCCTGCATTTTTCAACAAGATAATGCAGACCACATTCTGCAGCAATCACAACATCATGGCTACGTAGGAGAATGATCCCGGTACTGAAATGGCCAGCCTGCAGTCCAGATCTTTCACCTACAGAGAACATTTGACACATCATAAAGAGGAAGGTGCGACAAAGAAGGCCCAAGACGATTGAACAGTTAGAGGCCTTGTATTAGACATGAATGGGAGAGCATTCCTATTTCTAAACTTGAGAAACTGGTCTCCTCTGTCCCCAGATGTCTGTTGAGTATTGTAAGAAGAGTGGATGCCAGACAGTGGTAAAAATGGCCTTGTCCCAACTTTTTTGGGATATGTTGATGCCATGAAATTTTAAAACGTATTTTTCCCCTAAAATGATACATTCTCTCTTTAACTTTTATCTGTGATTTGTGTTCTGAACAAAATATTAGATGTTGGCACCTCCACATCATTGCATTTCTTTTTTTTTATTCACAATTTGTTTAGTGTCCCAACTTTTTTGGAATCTGGTTTGTAGTGTTCTGTAGCTCCTGCTGGATGGTTCTGTAGCCCCTAATGGATGGTTCTGTAGCTCCTACTGGATGCTAGTAGCTGAAACAGAGTAACGGAGCCCATTTCCTGACACTGGAGGAGCATAGTTCTTGGAGGGAGGGTAGGTAGGTTCTGATGATCCATGCTGTAACTTTGATTGTCCCCTGGTCATGCTGGGTGGCAGATCCAAACAGTGATGGGTGTGCAGTGAATGAATTCAGTGATGCCAAGTCACCAAAGTGTAAGCCTGTAGAAACGCCTGCAGATTTACTGCCATAGGGGATGACACCAGTGATAGTTGTATCTTATCTAAACGTCGAGGGGTTGATGGTGGAGTCTCCGAAGGTGGAGGTTTTGGTGTAGATGGAGAAGAGTAGTGTGCAGAGCACACGTGCTTGGCACCGGCACAAAGAGGTGCTGGATGTGATTTTACCCATCAGTCTCACCTGCTGCTTCCTGTCAGTCAGGAAGTTGGTTGTCAAGGTGCAGGTGGAGCAGGGCATGGACAGTTGGCTGAGTTTGAGCGGAAGGATGTCAAGCCTAAAGAGATTTCTGGCCCAGGTCCCCAGACTGAAGAGGTTCAGTATGTAGAGCAGACACATGCTGACAGTATCGTCCATCAACCTTCTAGCCCAATACATTGGGTCTGTAATGTCGTTCAGTCAGGCCAACAGTATTTCAAGGTTTTCATCACCACAGATATTAGATCGACTGGTCTGACTGTTTTGGGGCGTATGAGAATGACAGTGGAGCTTTTGAAATGAAAAATGTGACTTAGAAATACAAAACACGATTCAAAAATTCATATGTGACTTTCAAACAAATGCAGAGCAACTTTCTAATCCATCACACAAAAATAATGTGCTTTACAAAAACATTCCCATGTCTTGATTCGCAAATACGTACAACTGCCCTTTTCTGTATCACGTGACTTTTGGCACACTTTTAGCAGCAGCAAGCTTCTGGCGAGATCCTCCTCAGATTGTCTCACAAATATACACCGACTCATACAAATACACCACTCTGGAACAGTAGGTGGTGCTGTTGGTACACTTTACAAGAGACTGTTGCTTAACTAGGTTTACATTTCCTGAAGGAAATTTGAGAGGGCTGTTGTACCGGACCCTGTCTCGTTCTCTGTAGGCTGCCTTCTGTGCACCCTGGACTGTCATCACTGACTTTCCTGTGAGTTTTGGTGGGCACACTCTGATCAGTCTGGTCAAAGCACATCCATCGAAACTGTGTGGTAATTGTCTTTCATTTGTTTTTTGTTTGTTATTGATTCTACTAAAATCTTTTGTACTATATGTGGTGTGTGCTTTTACAAAATGGAAAGTTTTTTTATAAAGATTTATTCATGATATATTTATAAATTTTAAATTCCTTATGATACAAATATGAACTTTTGGGCTGCAAATCCTTTCAGAACACAGAATCCTGTCCTCACCACAGATGTCATAGTATATATAGAAGATATATTAATTATACACAGATATATTAATTATACACAACGTTTCCAGAGAACCAGGACATTTTAGACCGATAGAGCAGTGTGAACAGCACTGTTTTTTTTTATATGTAGCAATAGTGTTTTTAGCGCTAACAGCTTTAGATGCAAAGATGAGTAACGAACAGACCACTGACACACTAAATACACCCACATTAACAAGATACGCATAACGCAAACGAGACAAGAGACAGGTGAGACGAATAACGCACACACACACACACACACACACACATAATATATATATATATTATATATATATATATATATATATATATATATATATACATGTGTTTTATTTAGCTTATGTAACAGCAGTGTGGAGGCAATGTGTTTGTCTAAAAGTCTTTATTCTGCATCAAATAAGAGAAGTACAAGCTGGCTGTGCGGGAAGACAACACCAAGGAGTCGCTGGCGTAGACAACACAGCAGAACAAACTCTTCACAGTTACTAGGCAGACCACAGTTCAGAGACCGGCTTCACCACTACTGGGCATATAATGCGCAGTGCAGACGGCAGGACCTTAAAACATGAGGTGAAGGGAATGAACTGTGTGTGTGTGTGTGTGTGTGTGTGTGTGTGTGTGTGTGTGTGTGTGTGTGTGGGCAGGCGTGTGAGTAGGCATGTCCCTCACAGGCTGGGATTGGCACACTGTGACAGCTTAATTTATCAATCAATAAGTAGTGATAAAAACTTTAAACTTACAATTGCATTGTTTAGTATTTTTAAGGACTTTTTCACATGACAAATGCATTAAATGTATTCTTTGTTATACCATAAATAAACATGCAAATTTCAGTCAACATGACAGTCAACATGATTGTCACCGTTATGGAATCCTTGGATTTCTTACATCACCCAAACCAACACTTACAACCAACGGCCTTTTGGTTTTTTTTCCCCAGAATAAAAACAATAAATAAATAAATTGATGCATATAAGTTGAAATAATGACATGTAACCACTGAATTTCAAATGCAATGCAGTTCCAACTTTTTTTTTTCATTTCAGCTAACACTTTTTCAATAGCAATGATCACACAGCCACTGACAATCACAGTAATAACACAACCACTTTCACTTCTTCCAGGTAGGGTTGCCCGTTGACATTTTTGACAGGCAGCTTAGATAGATTGCAGCAGGAAAGGAGGGCTAATAACCCAACACACATTTTCTAGAAGGAAGAACCCCAAACACCTTCAGACTGATCATGCCATAGAGTATCTGTACAGGTATGGGTCAGTACTGGCACACTGGAATTCTCGTGCAAAGCTCAGCTTTATAAAAACAGTCTGAAAGAAGAACTTATATAAAGCAGCAGTAACAGCGATCTGCTATTTGACAAAAATACACACAATAACAGCTACAAACTATATAAAATAAATACATAGTGGGAATTATTGCATAGTGCGTTGATATTGCACAGTGAGGTATTACAGTTATTATGACCCAGATCCAGAACTTGAGAGAAAGTGAGGTAATTATGTAGTCCTAGGCAATAAGGTGTTTGAATTTCGTATGACTGTTTAGTGTCCACAGCCTGAATGACTTGGTGGGGGTGATATTTCCTTTAAGTTGTAATGTCCTTAGCCATCAGTGTGACGGTGGTTGGAAAAAAGCTCAATGTGGAATTGCTTTTTGTGAGTGGTGATACCCTCTGTCCTGTGGTGTCACAGGTTGTATCCTGAGGGTTTCCACATGAACAAAGAGTACAAACGCTCCATGCTTTTCTTCACCAGCACTGTGTATAGAGCGTGTCCATAGAGGTCAGAGCAAATGGCTCTCTGTGGTTTTGATGATTTGTTGAAGAGATTTCCTCCCAGGTGAGAATGCTCTCAGTGAGAGCAGGTGAGGCGGAGTGGCCATGTCGGAGTCCGGCCTTCTTCAGAAGTGTGGCCGTCGCCAAGCTTTCTTCACTCCTGCCACGGTGGTTTTGGCATGGCTCAGGTTTTCTGTCATATGACACTTATCCTGATCCACCTCAATTCCCTTGATGGTGAGAGATTTCAGAGGGGTTGGCGCTCCTCCTGAAATCCAGAATTAGTTCCCTGGTTTTAATCTATGTTAGGAACAAGATTGTTGTCCTCTCCAACAAATATTTTGTTGACCGATTCCCTGTATAATGACTCGTCTCCACTCTTAATTAGGTACGCGTCACCTGCATATTTTATAGTGATATTGTTGTAGTGTATACAGCATTTGGGACAGTGACAACAGCCGAGAGGGATCCCTGTGTTGACTGTGAGCTCAGTAGAGACCTAATTTTGCAGCTTCACCACATGTCTTTAAGGAAATGCAAAATCTAGTTACAAGTGGATGTGGGCATTCCAAGGTCTACCAGATTCACAATGAGTTCTGTGTTGAAGGCAGAAAAAGCATGAGTGCACATGTTCTGTTGGTGTCCAAGTGTTCAGAATAAAGTGAAGGGCCAAGGCCCCCCATCATCCAATGATCTATTTGGGTGGTAAGCAATCTGTAGAGCATCCACCCTCTCTGGAAACAATTTATGACCAAAGAACCACCTTTTCCAGGCACTTCA